>NC_046309.1:21965185-22271203 GCF_004115265.2 Rhinolophus ferrumequinum
ATGAAGTAACATCACATTTTACAAGTTAAAGGGGAAAGAATGGCAAAGCTGGGGCAGGATTAAGTGAACATCGGTTCGTAATGGAACTAATGGTTCTATAAACCCATATATTCCCTTTTGCTTTATTCTTTTTAAAATAATTCTTTTATTTTTCAATTATAGTTGGCATACGATATATTAGTTTCAGGTGAACAACCTAGTGATTAGACATTTATAGAACTTATGAAGTGATCACCCCAATAAATCCTGTACCCATCTGATACCGTACATAGTTATTACAATATCATTGAATATATTCCATAGTTATTACAATATCATTGAATATATTCATTGAATATATATCATTGAATATATTGAATAATACAAAACTTTTCTTTTGTATTATTCATTAAGCTGGTTTAAATAAGAGTTCTGCCACATTCAAAGGAGTCTTAGCCAATATTTAGACATAATCAGCGTAGTCCATTTCCAGAGACATTGCTGAGTTCGCTCTGGGAGCAGTGTGCAGGGCTGCTTAACCAGAAGGGCTGTGTGAAATCAAACTGAGGCCAGATCTGGATCCTTAATAAAACCATACTGTGCTGGTCAGTGTGGGCAAATCGTATTTAATTTGTAGTTTTAACAATTTTCACAGATCAGATTTGGCAAATCTCAAATGCCCAGATGCTAGAATAATTAATAGTAGAGCTATGACATTGCAACTTCTTCCTTTTGTTGGAAAAGAGCTGCTCCTTGAATACTTGCTGCAGGTCTCAAGGCAAATCGTCCTTTCTGATATGTCATGAAAATTCATCCTTTTAGTTAGTGCCTTGGTGGGTGCTCTTGACAGTAGCTTTTAAATTTCTGTCTCCCAATTAGCTGGAATGTATTGTTTGACAGCTACTTAACTTTACATCTTGTTAATTTTTTTTGCATTTCCTACCTGAAGTTTTAAATAAAAATGTAATTTCTAATTCTAACTTTTAAAAATTTCAGTTGGAAAATAGTTTGGATTTATGAATTGCTTGACTTACAAGAAGAATTTTAAGCCTCCTGAATTTTTCTTAGGTCCGCCTTCACTCAGTGGTTATCATCTTTATCCAATCAACTTTCAGCACTTAATTGTGAAAACAATTCTTCCACGTAATCTGATGTCTTGATGAGAATGAGAATGATCAGTGACATTTAATTGTGTCTTCATCCTTCTTCATCCTTTATTACTTTTCTGTTCCATGCATACCCTTTTTCTTGGTCATTCCAGTATCTGGTCCATTCATATTTTGTTTCGGACAGAAAATTGCCTGGATTAGAAAATTCTGTATATAGCCATGGGCTCTGGGCTCCCAGCTGCCATTTGAGTAAATAATGCTTTTGAAATAAAAAGATTGTGCAATTTAAAGGTCACTTTATAATGACTCACTTTAGTCTATAATATGACCAGCCATCAGAGATGGAGTTAGCGGTGAGATTTGGATAAGAAAGATTCACAATTCTGATTTCCACCCATGCTCCTTGGTGACACTTCCTGAGAACAGTGTGAACGAAATTCCAAGACTAAATAGCCAACAGCATAAAACACTTTCCAGCATGCTGAGAAATAGAGAGTGAAGAAAATTAAAGCTCCAATGGTTTCCTATGAAAGATTTCATAAATTATTTTCTAGGACAAAACTGAGATTGAAATAGCTCTCATAATATATTTTATACTTGCAGCAGGTTTAGAACTATGACAAAAATCCAAAATTATGAGGGCATTGCACATGCACAATATATTTAAACATGAATGAATATAATTTTAATTATAATTAACATGTATTGAATGCTTCCTATTTGCCAGATCCTGGGCTGAGTACTTGATAAGAGTTAGCTCATTTGATTCTCACAGAGCTCCAAAGCAGTAGCTAATAGGAGGCTTATTTTGTAGATGAGAAACTAAGGCTTATGGGGGGTAAGGAACTTGCTTGGATCTACCCAGTGCAGGAGCCAGGGCTCCAGCCCTGTTTTGTTAGCTTTGGAGCCTGGACTCTTCTTGACAAAACTGTTCTGTGGAAATGTTCAATTTATTTGCTTTTTTCCCCTACAGATAGCCATATGTATATCATGTCCCACAACTAAAAAAAGTTTGTTAAAATAAAACAGTTTTCAGTACACAACGTATTTATTTTTATTTCACTTTTTATTTTGAAATACTTATAGTGTATTAGGGTCCTTCAGGGAAAAAGAAGCATCTGGCCCTCGGTGTGTTGGAAGATTCTCACTCACACTGAGGACAATCTACTGAGTCCACTGCTTCAAACGCTAATCTCATCGAGACATATCCTCATAGCCACACCCAGTAAGAATGTTTCATCTGGACATCACATGGCCCAGTCAAGTTGACATGTAAAATTAGCCATCACATACAGATACACAGAAGGTTTCCCCCCACCCCACAATGCATGGCGACATACCTTGCACTCTTCATGCAGCCTCCACCGATAACACCTTGTATAACTATAGTATACTGTCAAAAGCAGGAGATGGACCGTGGTACATTCCACGGGGCTTATTCTGATTTAATCAGTTTTGCAAGCACTCTTTGTTCACTTTAGTTTCTTATAAGTTTTTAATGCCTTCTGTCAAATGGAAGTTTCTAATTTTATTTAGTTAAATATTTCTGTCTTTGTTTATTATAAAGCTCTGATTTTTAAGACTTGCTTCCAAAGACTTTCTCCACCACCAAATTACTAACGTTATCTTTTAGAATTTCCCTTTAAACTTTATTTCCTTTAGAATTTACTTTTTAATGGTGTGAACAGAATCTAATTTAATTTTGTCCCCAAATGTACAGCCAGTTGTGATAACACCATTTATTCGGTAGCCAATCCTTTCTTACTGATTAGAATGGCACTTTTATCATATACATTTGTCTGTTTTTTTGTACTCTCTGCTTGGTTCTATTTTTCTTTCAGTCTATTATTACTACACCAATAATGTGTAATTTCGATGTAATTTTCAAAAGTACATATGTAGATATTACTTTCAACAAGGAAGTCACACCGAGGTGAGCCTGCAGACTATGAATGGCTTCTCCTTTCTCTAAGTCCATCGTGGTCCTGCAAAAGGCCCTGACTCAGATGCTTCTGGAGACCAGGCAGGGATAACAAACTAAGACGATAAAGATTGGTTTATACCATAAACATGATTACATGTCCTTCCTAAAACCATTCCATTTCCATTTTTTGACACAACTTTCTGGGGGTGGCTGGTTAGCTCAGTTGGTTAGAGCGCGGTGCTCTCAACATCAAGGTTGCCAGTTCAATCCCCACGTGGACCAGTGTGAGCTATGCCCTCCACAATTACTAGATTGAAAAAACTACTTGATTGGAGCTGATGGGTCCTGGGAAAACACTTAACATAAATTTAAAATGTTAAAAAACAAAACAAAACAAAAAACTCCCACAACTTTCTGTCCAAACACTTCTGCAGTCTCTGAATAACCACCTCTGGTCTAGAGGAAAGAATTGAGTATTAGAGTTAAAAACCTTCCCAAGGTTCCCCATTTATTAACTGTGAGACTTTGAGCGAATTACTACCCTCTCAGAAGCTCAGTTTCCTCTTTCTGAAAAAGAAATAACAGCACTTTCTTATGGGATTTAACTAATTACTACATGGAATATTCTGCATATTGCCTGCTACGTATTTTTTGCTAACTAGATATTAGTGGAATTTAAGCAGTGACTTAGTGAGGGAGGGAAATACTACATCTTTTTTCTAGATCAAGGCCCCTTTAAACCCATTAAATTTAGGCAGCTAGAAAATTGGTAAATAAAAATTGACTTATGAGGGTTCGTGAAATGCACTGTCTGAGTACTCTCTGGGGAATACAAATAATGACCAGATGTAGTCCTTCCTCGGCATAAGAGCACAGCCTGATGAAGACACAGACGCTGTGCAGCAGAGGACATCTGCCCACAATCTTTTCTCACCCTTTGAGGACTTCACCACCTCACTCTCAATTCAAGTGTTGGTAGGAATATATGTCATAGGCCTTGCTTTTTGGAGATGTTCAATTTCCAACTACCATGATTATTTCAAATCTTATTTTGCCATGGGAGCAAAGTCCAATAAATAAATTCTGTGACTTTTGCTAGAGCTTTTGGGAAAGAAAACCTTTTATCCTGGTAAAATTTAAGTCTGAAGCTGCCCACAGGTCTCATCATTTAAAAAACAACAACAAAAAACAAAAAACAAAAACAGCCCCACGACAATAAAACATGCCCGAGAAGGAAGCCAACATGGAAGACAGCAGGGCTGAGAGATGATGAAGGGAGAGACCGAGGTTGATGGCATCACAGAAGCCCCTGAATTCAGCTGTATCTGCGTGTTCATTCCTGGAAGCTAGTTTGGTTGAAGCTAGTTTGAGCTGTGTTTCTGGTTGAAGCTAGTTTGAGCTGTGTCTTTGTTATTTTCAACTAAGAGATCTAAACAATATAGAAATAGAATGCAGATATGGAAAACACGCAAGTACACTTAAAAGCAACGTAATCAATTCTCAAGAAATTTGAAAGTTTATTTCTCTTTCCAGGCATAATTGTTCCAAGTCTGGTTCACATTAACTGGGGAGGAGTTTTGGGAGGAGACGACAGGCATTGGTACAAGTTCAAAAATTATCCTTGCAGATTGAGGTTTCATTGACCCTCGAAGATAATGGAACCCCATATTTAATAGAGGGAGACTTCCCTTCTTGTAAGTGGCCTGTATTGTGTATCTTACAGTTTCATCATATTTCCTAAGTATTTCCAGCATATCTCTCTGCGGGAAAGTACGGAAGTGGATTTGATAAAAATATAGAGATAATTACTTTTGGTGTAAATATGAAGATTTAATAGGGCAATGTTCAGGCATGGTAGGAAGCATCCTGGGGTGGGATGGCCTGCAGAGGGCGCTTTCTTCTGTGGTTCCCCCTGTTTCCTACCTTTCACTGGGAATATCTTTGGGGCACTAGAAATCTCCACCTGCCGAACATAGTATCTTGCTACAGAGCTCAGCTTCAGGGCCGTTCTTTTGCTTCAAGACATTACACCTTAACAACCAGAGGATTACATCAAACACGTATAATTTTGTTTAAAACAGATATTAGAATCCATAAACCAAGTTGGTATTTATCTTTGAGATCAGTTAATAAAATTTCCCAGCCCAGAACTAAGGCACAGAACTGGAAAGTTCTGATTCAAGTGACATAAAAGGGGTGATGGAATCTGAAACACAGGGAGGGACCAGCCACTGTGGCCTCTGTCCTCCTTGGGACAACAAAGGGCATTGTGAGAACAGGGGCATTAAGAAAGAAGCTGATAAAGGTGTGGGTCATAGCTGACTGCTTGTGTTGGCAGTTATGGAGGGTTCAGTATCCTCTTCTGTAAAAGGGGATAAGAATCATACCTATCGCAAATGAGGCTGAGAACATTTGCTAAGGTATTGGCCACAGACCATGGAGCGGGGGCATATATACTCAGTATATGTTAGCTGTTATCATTGTTATCATTATCCTTGTGGATGTTGGTTTTATTTCAGTAAGAAAGATAGATACTTTAAGGAGGACGCTGTGCTGAAGGCAGCTTGACTCACTTTACAGGTGTGCTTCAGGCAGGTATCTTCTGCTAAAGCAACACTGTCCACCTGAGAGCCAATGGGGTCTGGGTGAGGAACTATGCTCCGGGCCTCAGTAATTTGAGAGGAAAGTGAGAAGAGAGAATCCCACCCACCACAGGGAAACAAACATCGACCTGCTGTTGGAACATGTTCCCTGTAATGCAAGGAACTTAGCAGCTTCATTCTTCTTTCCTTATCGCTACTTGGCGTTAATAGCTACAGTATCTGAGTGCTTTATCTGGTCCAAGTAAATGCACGTTTCTATTGCTAGCAGTTTTCCTCTTTCTTTGAATTACAAATGCTGCAATTAACAGAGCATCTGCCTGTGAGCTGTAAGTGCTTAGCCACATTCTGTTGGTCTCCATAGGCCCCAAACATTCACATAAATCCATGGTTTATAACCAAAATCCCAACATGCAGATGTTTGGAAGCATTGACTGTCATGCTGTGAAGTCAGGATATTTAGATGCCAGGATTTCTCCCTTTTTGTTGTTCAGAAAACAACACAAACCCAACCAGAGTCCAGAGCCTGGGCCACAGAGAATCCCTATTCAGATGGTTTTCAACAGAATTATTGGTATTTGCATCAAAGTGCTACATGGGGAAATGAATCTAGCTTTTGGAGTCATGTAGATTTAGGTTTGACCTTTATTTTATACACTTACTAAACACGTGTGATCTGTGAAGTTGTGGCCCTGAGACTTACTTGTCTCATGTGCAAGATGGAGATGATATCCTGGGCTGTGGCAGGGGAGGTGAAAGTCATACCAAAACACTGTGATTTCCATGTAGAATGCGAGAACTGGGGGATGAGGAGCTTTTCCTCACACAAAGGGGTAGAGTCTGGACATGTGCGTAGGAGAATCAAGGCTGTGCCACCAATTGGTGTCCCTTATGCCCTATGGCCCAGCAATTCCATGTCTATGCCTTCACCTACAGACATACATTCACATGCAAAAATGCCTGTGCTGTGATGATCACTGAAGTATTAGCAAAAACCCAAAAGAATTCAGAAACATGCCCCAAGGTCCATGTATTGGGTATTGGTAAATCATGGCAGAGCCATTCAGTATACTACATGGGACAGCTATTCAAAGGGGAGGCAGGTCTTACATAGTGATGTGGGAAAAGGTCCAAAGATACAAGGTTAACCTAATAAGGTCATCTGCAGAAAAATATTGTATTATGATCCCACTTGCATAAAAAATATATCCACATCAAATTGTCAACTGTAGTTTTTGCTAGGAAGAGGAGGTTACTTCACTATCTATATTAACCATTTTAGAAATTATGGAATTTATTACAATGAGCATGTATACTTTTGCTCTTAGGAAATAAAAAGCTTCATCTAAAAAAAAAATCGCAACCTTTCCAATCAATGAAGAAAACAAAAAGCTACTGGAGGATTTTGAGCAGCAGAGTGATAGATCTTTCGCATTTGACAAGGTCACTGGCAGCTATGTTGACAGTAGACTGTAGGAACAGAAGGTGGTGGCGGTAGGACCACTTATGAGGCTATTGAAATCACTGAGGTAGGAAATGATAGTGTCTTGGAGCAGGGTTATGAGAGAAGGGACAGAGTGAAGTGACTGGGTTCTTGTTTTTGTTCGTTCAAGCTGCAACAACAAAACAGCATGGAGGTGGCTTGTAAAGAGCAGAAATCTATTGCTCACAGTTCTGGAGGCTGGAAGGCCAAGATCAGGGCGAGGGCCTGGTAGGGAGGTCCGCTTCTGGACTGTAGACTTGTATCTTTTCGCAGAGAAAGGGAGCTCGGTGGAGTCTCTTTTATGGAAGCACTGATCGCATTCACCAGGGTGTCACCCTCTTGACTTAAGTCCCCACCCCCCAAAGCCCCTCCTCCTCATATCATCACATTGGGTGTTAGGAATTCAACATATGAATATTGGAAGGGGTCGGGGGAGGGAGGACACAAACATTCAGACCACAGCAGTCCCGTGTATGTTTTGAAGGCAGAGACAATGGGGTTTGCTAATAGATTGGATTTGCAGTGTGAGAAAAAGAGAGGAGTCAAGGATAATTCCTGGTATTTCTGGTTTGAGCAACTAGAAGGAAGGCATTGCCCCAGAAGTCTTTTCTCTTGCCTTTTATGCACATCCTCTTCTCGTTTTGTTCCTTCTCCAGTGCACATTTCTCCTGGTAGTTATGTGACAAGGCTGGTAACCATGCTGCATGACCAGCCAGCATATAATGTGGAAGTTGAAGTATACAATGTGATGATTTGACATGCATATGTATTGCGAAATGATTCAAGACCAGTTTTGAATTTAATGTGTAAATTACCATTAGAGAGAGGAAGAACCAGGAAGCAGGAGCCAAGAACAGGTTGAAGGGCTACTCCCTCCAAGATAAGGAAATCAAGAGATGACGTCACTGGCCATAGCAAGACTGAGAAATCCCATCAAAGGCATGAAACACTGGAGTGAATTCTCAGAGCAGATTGTTCAAGAAAATAGGTGTTTGTCATGAGCTTTACAATTGTCCAACTAAATTCAAAAAGCTGGAGCATAGCATTCTGGGTGTTTGTACTGCGAGTTCCTTGGAGTTTATTGTGACTTATGTTTTTGAACAGTTTTTCTTTGGATTAATCTAATTTCAAGAGTAAACATTCCTTGGTATTGTTACATACAGTTTACTTTGAATCAGCACTTTTGAATTGTAATGTTCATTTGTACACATATTTTGCTTCTTCAGTTACAAACATGTGGTGCAAGAATGTTGGTTTTTAGCATTAACTTGAGGATTAGGGTGTGACTTTTACCAGATTCAATTGTTTAGTTCTCAAGTAACTCCTGTAATTTAAACATTTACTTGACTACTTGCTGTGTACCAGTCTCCATTTCAATGGAAAATCGACATTAAAAGGTAAAATTTGGTGCCATCCCGTGGTAAAACTGTGACTTGCAGCATAAGCACAATTGTAAGGAAAGAATTTCATTTTGAAAGTGTAACTGGTTCTTTATTATACCCTGAAAGTCACAGAGATATTAATAATTATTTTTAAAAAATAGTACAAGTTTGGAATTACATTAACCTGCAACATGAGATGATATAAGATAGAAAATGAAACATGGAATTAAGAGACTGCAGACAGAGGTTATAGAGTTGCTTTATTTGTGAAATGGGAGTATGTTAGCATCTACATGATGGCCGACAGCTAGAACATTATATTCTTTAAAAGCTAAATTCCTATTACGTATCATACTTTGGTGTTGGCTACATTAGATTTTAAATTGAGGACCATGGAGCTGTCATTGTACAATCACCCAGGACCCAGCTGGCTCCTCTGTCTGTGGCCATGAGCGTACAGCTTCCATGTAATGGTCCGTGACCCTGGCCCCGTTTCCCTTCTCAAGAACAGCTTCCTCTACAATGCTCCATCTTTAAAACCATGTCAGGCAAACAGACAGAGGAGAGTTCTCAGAACCGGACGTATAAGTATGGTTCAATTCTTACTCTGTCCCATAAGTTCATGCCTCTTTTTTACGGAAAGTTCTGCTCCCAGTGGAATATCTGGTACAAAAACAGTATCAGTAGAGTCCTCTATCAGTGGAACATACATACATACATACATACATACATACATACATACATACATAATTTATTTATACCAAAATGAAAAAGAAAAATAAACGAATGCAATTGGTCCCATTCCATCCATGGTCCTAAAAGAATGGTTCTCAACCTTGGCTGTGTGTTGTAATCACTTGGGGAAATTTAAAAATACTGATGTCTGGATCTAGTCATCCAAGATTCTGATTTAATTGGTCGAAGGTGTGGTTTGGCCATCAACAAACTGCAAGACCTCCGCAGGTGACTCTAAGTGCAGCAAAATTGGGAACCACTATCCTAGGCCTTGGTGCCCATCAGACGCACCTGAGGAGCTTCTAAAAGCACACCTGTGCCATCCCCTCACCCAAATGCTCATTTCGTTATGCTGCAATTCATCTGCAGTGGGACGCAGACATCTGTATTTAAAAAAAGAAAAATTCCTGAAGTGATGCTAACTGTATTCAGGGTTGAGAACCTCTGCTACAGATGAAAGAGAGTATCTTCATTTCTTTCTTTTCTTTTTCTTTTTTGCCACTTTACGTATGGATCCATATACTAGAATTTATAGAGCTAGTCTGTTAGATTAAATGAGCAGTTCCTGGGATAGGAAAACTACAATTCTACTGTAAAGTTAGCCCTCCTCGTGTGAGCATCTCATTAAAATCTCAAACTTCTCCTAAAATCTTAAACTGGAGTGTTCAAGCGGTAACAGCAATACAATTAACTACCATTTCACGCACCTGTGTTTCCAAACAATTTCCTAACTTTTTCAATTGCTAGGTATCTTTACATAACTTCATTACATGTACATGGCTAAAACTTTGCTTTTGTCATTTGAAGATCTCAGAAAGAAACAATTTTATTGTTGGAAGGATTCTTCAGAAACTATAACTTTCTCTACTGTTGCTACCACCTGGGATAGTCTGGGCTGGGCTGGAAGTTCTGTACCCTTCCAAAGGAATTCTTTTTGCCATCCACACTCCCTCTGTGCACATTCAACACACCAGGTAGCCCGGACTGTTGCAAAGTCAGTTGTATCGGGAATCTCAGGATCTGGATGCGAGCCACAGTTCGGCTATGAAGTCGTTGGCTAATGTCATCTCTATGCTCCACGTAGGGTTTACTTACAGGGTTGTGCTTCCCAATCTGACGAGTTGACTCATAAATTACTTGGAGCACTTTTCAATTTGGGGGCTGTCAATCATAGGTCTGCCTGTCCAAGTCCCCTTTAACTCTAGCTATAGCTTTGAGTGATAACCTCCAATAGGGATGTGTGACTGACAAAATATGAGGACAGGTCACTGCAAACGGAAGGGACACTAGTGGAGAGTCACTGCTAGTGACCTATGAGTCAGGGAACTCTGCGTGAGTCAAGAAACAGGAATTCATACGATTGTTGTCCTTTTCCCTCTGACTTATTTCACTTAGCATAATACCCTCAAAATCCATCCACGTTGACACAAATGGCAATAGTTCATCTTTTTATGGCTGAGTAGTATTCCATTGTGTATAGGTACCACCTCTTCTTTATTCATTCATCTATTAAAGGACGCTTAGGTTGTTTCCATTTCTTGGCCACCGTGAATAATGCTGCAGTGAACATAGGTGTTTTCACTAAACACTAAATGAGGAATTGCTGGATCATACGGTAGTTCTATTTTTAATTTTTAAGGTTACCTCATAAAATTTATGTAATGATGTTGTTAACCAATGCTATCTCAATAAAGTTAATTAAAAAAAAGGTGTTCTTTTTGGTTAGAGTAATTAAAATAAATTCCAACAGGGAGATTGTGGGGACAGAGTCCCAGAGAGCAGTTTCCAGGCTCTCGGCCTCGCGTGAGGGGGGTGCTGGCTCAGGTGGTGGTTGGCCACTGGCTGTAGCCAGTTGGTCCATTGGCTACTGATATAACTGCTGTGGTGTATTGGTTGGTTGGTTGCTTGCTTGCTTGGCAGGCAGAAAAGCGAACGGCGGATTGCGGATCATGTGGATCCTACTTCATGTGTCCTGCCCGGTCGCCAGCGAGAATATAGTGGTATCTATCCCCTATCTATGGCTCCCTGGGTGTTCCTTTTTGGCCTCACCATACCCTGCATTCTTATGTGGGGAGCGGGAGCTGAGACCCCGCATGACACCCTGCATGACAGAGATCTATCGAATATTTGCATAAAATTGGCCAGATTCGTTAAGAAGTGTCTCAAAGAAATCCGATAATCCAGTGTGCAGAATGAATATCCCCCTGGGGTACCATTAAATGATGCTGCATGTTAGGGGAACATCTCCTCATGTTTTCCTAGAAGGAAGGGAATTTATATTCCACTCTCAAGGAGGAAAAGGCTACAAAAGGGACATTACCAGCTTCCCCTGCCCTTTACTTTCTTCTTGGTGTGGGAGGAGAAATGACTTATCTGACTGGTGAAGTTTGGAGACGAAATTGAATATGCTGGGCTCTGCCCCTTCACGTTCCCTCCTTTTTAGAGCTGCTTGTTCCAAAGGAGGTGTGTCCTGGTCCTTTCTCTACACCGCAGCACGTGAAACAGACACGAAATTCATGTCTATTAAGCTCAAGTACTTCCCAATGGTTTTACTGCCTTTTTCTAGTCTTCACATTCCTACTCTCTGAGATGAATACTTCATGCCTTCTTTTCTTTCAGCAGACTTCCAACTCTTCCATCTCCAAGCCACATTACCAGTTGATGGCGGTTTCTTCCTTTGCTGAGAAAATAGAAGTAATCCACAAAGGCCTTCCACAGACCCCCACTACCTAATCTACTAAACTGTCTTTCCTCTACTTAAAGGAGATGAACAGCTACGTTCCAGTGCCCTGGATTCTGTTTCTTCTCACCTTCACAAGGGCATTACTCTAATAGTTCTGCCCCTCTCTCTCCAATCATTCATTTTTATTGATCTACTTGGTCATTCACATTAGCATATAAACATGATGTAATATGTCTAATCTGAAAAAAATAAAAGGCTCCCTTGATCTCATACAGCAAAATTTCTCAAAAAAGTAGATTGATTGCCTTTTCAATCTCCACTTCTCCCATTTTCTCGTGAATTTGCTCTAGTCAGGCTTTCATCCCCATCACTCTACTTAAAGCTGTTCCAATCAAAGTTAGAAATGACCTCTCCATTGCTAAATTCAATGGTATATTTAAGTCCTCCTCGATCTCCATCTATCAGAAGCATTTGACACAAGTGGACACCATTTTCTTTATTCATTGGTTCTCCTTTGGTGAATCCTCTTCATTTTCTAGCTCTTTTCCTTCTTTCAATTTTCCATTCTCAGATCACTTTTCTTCTTCTACATTCATTCCCTAGGTGAGCTCATTCATTTACATGGCTTAAGTATTATCTATGGTACTTAACATACTTAAGTACCGTAAAAAAATACTTAAATTTTAAATACTTAAATTTTGGGATGGGAGCCAATCTTTTATCTTTAGTCAAGTCTTTGCACTTGGACTTCAGATTTGTAAATCCAGGTGCTCACCTGAGACCTCCATCTGGATGTCTGATAGGCATTGCAAATATAACATTGCTATACACACATTCTTGACTTTCTCCTTACATCTGCTCAATTTCAGCATTCTCCTTCATAGTAAATGGCAGCTCCATTCTTCCAGTTTCTCAGGCCAAAAACCTTGGTGTCATTCTTGACCCGTCTCTTCCTTTTATACTCTTAAGTTCAATATGTTAGCAAATTCTGTTGGTTCCATCTTTGACATATATTGTGTCAGGATTCAAATAAAGAAGCAGAACCACTACAAGATCTGGATCTATATCTCAAGAGATTCATTGCAGGAATTTGACTTCACAGAACAATTGTGGAAGGTGGTTAAACTGTCTCTGTAAAAATATTGTCATCACATCTGTTACTGGGTCTTGAAGTCCACAGCCCAGATAGGTAGTCAGGAAGGGAATATAGATATACATATATCTGTATGTAAATAAATTTATTAATAGCTATATAAATATTTATGGCTATATTTATATTATCTATCCATCTATCATCTATCTATCTATCTATCTATCTATCTATCTATCTATCTACTTATCTATCTATTTCTGCTCCCAGATCTTTCACAAGAATCTATTCTGACCCACCCTAATCAGAAACTTATATGGAAGGGAATTCTGAAAAATGTAGTTCAACCTAGCCAAATTGACAATCCACCACAATCCAATCTGTTACCTTGGCAGTCATACACATCTCCTTAAAGCATATGTAATCTCAAATTATGACAATAAAAAAGTCATACCGAACTTGTTACAACTCTATCACAAACAACTGAAAAAATTGTAGCAATTCACTTTTTCTGACTTTGGGTGTTCATTCTTCTCCTTGCTGATTCACACTCCCCTTTGATATCCTGTTAACTTAAATACTGACAACTATTATTAATACGTTTTGAAAGAGGTAAGAAAACAAAAATGTTCATATAAAAATTAGTGAACCCATTCATAAGTAGTACAGTCTTCATTTGTGCAGCAGGTCACATGGCTGTAGCTGCTATTTGTAACTCCCTCCTTCCACTACCCCTTTCATATTTCCTCTGTCCTGAGCATGTACCTCCACTGGTTGTGACTCTTTGCCTGGTGAGGGGACCCTAACTTTCATTCCGCAGGGGTCTGAGCCATTAGTAGTTCTGCTTAAGTTGGATTGATGCAGTTTTCCATGGACTCTACTCACATGATAGCACTAAGAGGCACCTAGAGGATCTTCCGTCTTTCACACAAACGCTTTGTCTCATTATGTACCAGCAACCTCAATTTCCCCCTTTTCACTGAGATCAATCAACCGCTAGCAGTACAGTCATCTCCTCTTTTGCCTGTTGATTCAGTTTCATGCGGATCTCCAAGTGGCCAGGTACCTGTCTCAGCTCCCAGTTTCATGGATTCATTGTCACGGCCCATAAGGGAAGTTGAATACAGTGGCAGAGAGTTAGGATACCTACTGAGGTTGAACATTGAAGCCACATCCTCCTTCCAGCTTTTATCGATAGTAACGTTCATGCTTTGACCTCTATCAGATTCCTGCATCTATTGAGGTAGGGAAGACAGGGGTTCTAGTTATTGGCCCTCTAAAGCCACAATCACAAGGTCCAGAAAAATGAAACAAATGTAAGTATCTCATTTTTAAAGTTCCACCCAATCAAGCGTTTAGGAATGTTTAGAGTAGACGTTGAGGTATCTGTCCTTTCAGGACTTAGGCTGAACTCACAGGAGCTCTGAATTTTCAGGGATCCCTTTCCACATGTCTGTGTTCTATGGGGGGGTCCAGTCAAGCCCTTACAAACACAAAGCTGCTGAACGCTGTGGGGCTTGAAACCTATACATTGCCAGAATTTAAGTTCCACCTGCCAGAACTCTATTTTCTCATGGCTGATAGGTATTGTCTTTCCTTAATTTTAATTCATTGCAAAGTATTTTCTTGTTTCACACACTGTTAGAGAGGTTGTCCCCAATGTAAGTTCCACATAAAAGAAAGCTGGTTGGTTAAAAAAGTACCACAACTGCAGTCTTGAATTCAGCCTGTAAAGCATTTACTGTATTTGAAATATTCTGTACTGTTTTTTCAGTTATGCACATACTTTCTGAACACTTTAACGATTGTAATGAGAGAGACAGAAAGTACGGAAAATTGCATTTATAAATAATTTGTATCAGGATATAATAAATCTCTACCAAAGTCACTTATTACTTGTGTTGTTCAAAAGCAGCTATATATTTTAATTGCAATAAACTATAGAACTGAAAAAACATCATCTAATCCAATCTAAATTCCTTTCCAAGAGAATCAATCAGTGATGTTACTAAGAAAATGGAATAGAAAAGATGTTCACCTTGTAGCCATTATTTCATATTCATTGCCGAGACTCCTGGTTTGGTTGCTTTTGAAGGATTTTTCTTTGAAAACGTAAAAATCAAGGTAACGATGTATTGTCAGACTTTTGTTGCTATGGAAGTATTCATTATCTCGGAACATCTAATGCAAAGGAAAAAGATGGAATTATTGGAGGCCTAAATGGAATGTAAACTGTGACCCCCTACACTGCAGCTAGAGCCAGTCTCTTTCCTTACCTGTCTGGATGGTCTGAAACTGATCTGTGAGAAAACGGATGGTAGTTGGAGGGAGTTCATTAAACCAAGACTGGGGGAGCTGAACTGGGACTACCGAACCTGTTAATGCTCACACGTGGTTTCAGTCTTGTGAGTGGGAGGCAGGGAAACAAAAAGGTGAAAAGTTTGGGTGTTTGTCTTGGCAACGTTGACACGAGTACAGTCTGGTCCTTGTGTCATGACAAACTTCAAGAGAATGATCCAGGCCCCGGTTTTGGTCATTTTCTAGGTCCTTTAAATGCAGTGAGGCAACAAATGAGACATCACAAGCCTGGTTGATCTCATTAGGGTCGGTCTCCAAAACAATCAGGCGGTGTCCTAGGCACTCCTTCTGTCTTTGTCATTATCTCATCTACTCCTGGTCTCTGGCTCTCTAACCAATCTCACTACAAATTGCAGGTCTTACCTCCAGATTCCGAAGAGCCGTGTTGGTCCTGCTTTTGGTTCTCTCTGATGAGCAACATTTTGGAAATCAGCGTTTAGCTGGTGTCGCTTCAGAATTTCTATGTGGGAAAAGCAAAGGGATGGCAAGAAGGTGGGAAAGCTGGGGCTGGGAGACTGCAGAAGCTGTACACGCATGCCAACACATTGTTCTGATTTAGCTTGTTTGTAAGAGAGAATAAAAAAGGAAAGTTTTTAAAAGATACAGATACATTAAGGAGAAAATTGAGAAATACCCTTACCAAGGAACTTGGGTCTTTCCTAATACCTCTGATGGCTTAGAGAAGGACACCTAATGGGGATTAGATTGGGGGTGGGGGCAAGCCCTGGCATAGCCCCAAACCTTCATCTTCAAGCACCACAGGTTCCTCTGACTTATTCTCCAGACTAATACCCTTGACTGCCCATCAGAGGCTCTGGCACAAACAACTACCAGCTGCACCCTGATGTGGCAGGTCACACTGCCTGTACAACGAAACCTTCTATGCTGTCTCAGTCAGAACTTTTATAATCACGGGGACAGAATACCCAATCCAAGTCAGCTTACGTGAGGAGGAATTTGTCTCCTGTAAGAGGCATGTACAGGTGTGGCTAGCTTCAGACCCGCTTAGCTTCAGGGGTGGAACACGATCTACCTTTGTCCCTTGGCACTGTTCTGTTTCACAGGTTAAGGTCACTTTCACACAGGCTCTCTTCCTGTTGAGGTGAGATGCTGCAGCCGCTCCAGCTTCACATTCTCACCCTGAAGACGCCAGGCACGTCTATTCCTGGGGAGTTTGGTATAATTCCACTAATTCATATGGACAAACTTGGGTCACATGCCTATCCCTGAACCAATTTTCATAGTTACGAAGATGAAATTGTACTGATTTGGTTCAATGTCATCCTTGAACCAGTCACTCTGACAAAAGGAATTTGGTATTCGGATCATTGTTTATTCTCTCTCCTCTTTAGAAAAGTTATTTTTAATTGAGATATAATTGACATATACCATTATATGAGCTTCAGGTGTACAAAATAATGGTTTGATATTTGTATACAATGATTGCTACAATAACTCTGTCACCTTACATAGTTACAAAAAATTTTTTTTTCCTGGGATGAGAACTTCTATGGTAACTTCTATAGCAACTTTCAAATATGCAATACGTTATTATTAACTATAGTCACCATACTCTACATTACATCCACATGATGTACTTATTTTATAACTGGAAGTTTGTACCTTTAGACCCCATTCAGCCGTTTCTTCTTCCTCCCACTTCTCCGTCCTCATCTCTGGCAACCACCAATCTGTTCTCTGTATCTATGAGCTTGTTTTTGTTTTTGTTTTTATATTTCACATATAAGTGAGATCATACAAGATTCCATTCTCTTTTATAATTGAATAATATTTCATTATATATTTTCTTTATCTCTTCGTCCATCGATGGACACTTAGATTGTTTCTATATCTGTGCTGTAATGAACATGGGAGTGCATATATCTTTTTTTTTAAATTAAAGTTTATTGGGGTGACAATTGTTAGTAACGTTACATAGATTTCAGGTGTACAATTCTGTAATACGTCATTTATGCATATATCTTTTTGAATTAGTGTTTTTATTTTCTGTGGATAAATACATGGAAGTGGAATTTCTGGATCATATGGTAGTTCTATTTTTAGTTTTTTTTAGAAACCTCCATACTGTTTTCCGTACTAGCTGCACCAATTTGCATTCCCACCAGCCATGTATGAGGGTAACAGTCCTGACAGGTGTGGAGTGATATCTCCTTGTGGTTTTGATTTAATTTTCCTGATAATTAATAATGTTCAACATGTTTTCATTTGCCTGTTGGCTATCTGTATGTCTGTTGTTTTTTTAATCAGATTTTTTTTTTTTTTTTGGTTTTTGAATTGTATGAGTTCTATGTATGTTTTGGATATTAACTCCTTATCAGGTAGATGATTTGAAGATAGTTTCTCTCATTTATAGGTTGTCTTTTATTTTGTTGATGGTTTCCTTTGCTGTGCAGAAGCTTTTAAGTTTGATGGTGTCCTACTTGTTTAATTTTGTTTTTCTTGCTTTTGCTTTTTGTGTCAGATTGAAAAAAATAATCACCAAGGTCGGTATAAAGGTGCTTACCTTCTATGGTTTCTTCTAGTTTTATGGATTCGGGTGTTATATTCAAGCCTATAACCCATTTTGTAAATTTTTGTGCATGGTGTAAGATAGTGGTCCAGTTACATTTTTACATTTTTTTTGCACGTAGCTGTCCAGTTTTCCCAGCACTATTTATTGAAGAGACTGTCCTTTTCCCCATTCTTGGCACCTTTTTTTGTAGATTAATTGACTATATGCATGAGTTTATTTCTAGGCTTTTTATTCAATTCTGTTGATCTACGTGTCTGTTTTTATGTCAGCACCATACTGCTGTAATGACTATAGCTTTGTGATATAGTTTGAAACCAGGGAACATTGTGCCTCCAGCTTTGTTCTTCTTTCTCAAGATTGCTTTAGCTATTTGAGTTCTTTTGTGGTGCCACACAAATTTTGAGATTGCTTATTCTATTTCCATGAAAATTGCCATTGGAATTTTGATAGGGATTGCACTGAATCTGTTCATCGCTTTGGGTAGTATGGACATTTTAGCGATATTAATTCTTCTAATACACAAGGAAGAAATATCTTTCCATTTTTTTGTGTCTTTTTCAATTTCTTTCATAAATGTCTTACAGTTTTCAATGTACAAGTCTGTCACCTCCTTGGTTAAATTTATTCCTAGGTATTTATTCTTTTTGATGCAGTTGTAAATGAGATTTTTTTAAAAATTGTCTTTCTGATAGTTCATTATTGATGTATAGAAATGCAACACATTTTTATATATTGATTTTTATATCCTGCAACTTTACTGAATTCTTTTATTAGTTCTAACAGTTTTTGATGGAGTCTTCAGGGTTTTCCATATATAATTTCATGTGATCTGCAAATAGTGAGTTTTACTTCTTCTTTTCTAATTTGGACATCTTTTGTTTGTTTCTTTTTTCTTTCTTTTTTTTTTTTTTTTGCCTGATTGCTCTGGCTAGGACTTCCAAACCTATTCTGATAGGTTTGGTATGAATCACATTGAAATCTCTGGAGCTTGAAGTGGAGTAGCATCTTAAGCTCCTGGGCTGAGGGTGGGAAAAACTGGGCTCACCAAGTATAGTTGAGGTCATGTTCCTGGAAGAATGGGGACTGCGTGTAAGATGGCAAAACTACAACTGTCCCCCTCATATGACTAATTGAAACTCAGACCTGAATCTTTTCCTACCTTGTATTTTCTCCTTGGTCTTAATTTATAAGCCATATATATCCCATCGTTTTTTTCTCTCTCTCTAAAGAACTGCAATGAATGAAATCGGATGTGTATGAAATTCTACACAGGGGCTTGAATGCTTGTGTTGGCCTGACACTTAACTCAAAAAGTTTATATTAGGTGCCTTTATGTAGGGCATTGTATTAGATTGTTTGGTTGTGGAACAAGAACACCCATAAATGTCTACATTTTTTACACACAATAGGCATTCATCTCTTGGTAACATAATAATAATAATTTGAGGAAGTTCTTCCTAATTGGCTGTCACTCAGGCAATGAATCAGGAAGCCAGACGCCTTCCATCTCTGACATCACAATCCCAGGGAATTGTAGTCATATGAATCTATCCAGCAGAATGGGAAAAAAAACATAGAGCATGCATGTGTACTTCTTAAAAGCCTTGGTCCCACCAGGTAAGGCTCTTCTACTCACATTTCCTTGGTGAGAACAGTCATCTGGCCACATGCAGGTGCCAGAGGAATCGGGAAGTGTAGTTCCTCCCTACCCATCTCTGCCATAGGCACTGTGTGAGCCACGGTGTGAAGGAACATGAAAGAGACACAGTCTGTTTCTTTAGAAGGGGAAGTTGATTGCTATAGATACAACTATAACACGTAGCAAATAATACAAAATCAGAAGTGTTTCAAATGATTATGGGAACTCAGAGGAGGGAGAGATAATTCATTCTGAAAAACTGTGTGTTTTGGTGTTGTTTCAGATTTACACATCTTGAGTGCTGGGTATAAAATGTGTTGAACTTCCTTGGCATGCTGCCAGTCCCCAAACTATGCACATATTGAAACTTAGTAAAATGTGCTCGGAAATGACGCTGTTCCTCTTACTTAGGGCAGGTTCTACTTCCTTTGAAATGTCCCATGTGTCTGGTACAATGGCCTGCTCGCAGCAGATAGATAGAAACAGTTGGCAGGTACCCCTGGGACAAACCCACCTGCACAATCTTAATCTCTTAAAATTTCCTTTCTGACCTTTTCCTTTGTTGCCGATGGGAGCTGTTCTTGGTTTTCACAATGACCCTTGTACCTCCTTATTCACGAGACTGTTACTCCTACTCTGGATTCACTCTACTTCTTCTCAGAACAGTCATCCAATGATTCATGTACTCTCACACTCAGATCCGTCACCCTTGAATAAACCTCAGCAGTAAGACGATATTGCCTAAATATTATTTTGAATGAGATGCCTAATGTGTTGTGCAAAGACCTCTGCCACTAGCACTGTAATCTGTTCACTACTTGACTATCTCCACTATAATCATATTAATTAAAACCCAGAGAGTACATCATTTCAGATTTTTGTATAGAGTCTAGCATTTTCTCTGTCTTTCTAAAGTAAGACTCAGCTGCTATCAATTGTAATGTTTACCCAAAGTGTATGTGTTCTTAGAAGAATCTCACAACTCTAAAATAAGAGCAGATTTCCAAATCCTAATGTGAGCTGTTTTCAATGTTATGTTAACATAGCATACATCGAGGCATATTTAGCTTTAAGCCTTTAGCTCAAACTACTGTATTTTATAGTTTCTGGCAGAGAAGAGACCCCCCAGAGAGTGCATGTTAGAATACAGAACAGGCTCTTGTAATTGTAGAAATTTCAAGGTTGGAAAATCCTTTTTGTGATTGAATCCAAACATTTATTCAATGCTCGATCACCTGATTGCATGGCTCTCCTTTATAGCCACCTTTCCTGCCTTCCAATCCTGTGGTTTTTATTGCCAAGAGATTGTGGATAGTGGTATGCATATTGACAACCCCTTCTATTTAGGGAAGGAAAAGGAAATGGGAATTAAGGAGGTGAAGGTGTGCTCTTAGTGAGAAGTTCGGGGTAATGTGAGGAAGTAGGAAAAATATTGAGGGGCACCAAACACACACACACACACACACACACACTCACACACACACACTCACACACACACACACTCACACACACACACTCACACACACACACACAGGTGAGCTGCACAGATAGTGATTTTTGCGGTCTGTGGCTGATACAATTTCAAGGGCCCACTGTTAGAAAATGAATAGAAAATTATAAATACAAAATTATGTACAAAAGTGAATATTTATTATAATGAGAAAAGAAATCACAAGTTACACATTTTTTTTAAAAAAAGGTGGTAAATATCACAACATCAAGAAAAATAACATTATAGTTAGTAATTAACTACCTGTATTTTTGACCCTTGGATCACTTCTTCTTATGAAATGACATTTGGTGGAAAGAGAATAGAAAGTTAATTACGTATTACATCTAGAATGGTTAATTGAAATTTATTTTTTATTTATGGATTGTTGAGAGACAAAATGTAACATGTAGAGTGCTCTACAAGTTTATACTGTATAATCATAGGGATTGTGATGAATTCTATTTCAAGATATTTCTATCAGGAAAGAAAAATTGTACAGTGTGTTTATGATTGTACATGAATATATTATTAATTATGTTCTTAAGGGAAGAGAGCCTCCATTTCCATAAGATGTCAACAAGAACCATTGCTCCTTTGTTTCAATTTGACATGTCTGATAATTGGAAGAACTTCCCACCGATTGGCTTCTGCCTCCACATATTTCACCCTTTCAAAATCTCTGATACCCACATACATCTGGTGCCAGATGTTGTTCATATCTTGATATGACCTCTGGGCTTGTACTTTTCGTATAAGACTCCAAATGTGTTTGCACAGTAGTAAGAATATTAGGAATATTCTGGAAGGTGTTTTTATGCTGCAATACCTAAAAATAACTATTCAGAGAAGTGACTGTGAACCATAAATATATTTACTAAATACAAGCTAAATATATTTCCAGTTCAACTTCCCCTTAGCAAGATCTCCCAAATGCCTGTGGCCACTGCAATGTGACTGCAGAGTGGCACGGATCTCAGAGTGAAAAGAGTTGTCTCAATTCACTGTGATTAAAATATCTCACTTTTGTGGATAAAAAAAAATCCCAACATATACATATATTGTTAGGGCCTGTCTCAGTCAAGTTTCAGCCGTAGAAACCGAACCAGTAGGAGTATATAGTAAGAGGTTTATTAAAGGAATTGACTTCCATGATTATGGGAAGTCTGAAATGTTCAGGGCAGGCTGGAACTCTCAGACCCAGCAGGAGCTACTGTCCACAAGTGATGTTTCTTCTTCATCAGGAAAGCCTCAGCTGTATTCTTAAGGCCTTCAACTGATAAAATTAGACCTATCCAGGTTATCCAGGGTAATTGCCTTTACTTAAAGTCAACTGATGACGGACTTCAGTCATATGTACAGAATATCTTCTTACTGGGAATTATAGCCTGACCAAGTTGTCAAATAAAACTAACCATCACAGGGATGTTCCCAAGCTTTGAAAGTGGTCCGTGTAAGAGAGCGAGGCTTCAGCTTCCCTCTCTTTAGATAAATTTGTGCTTGAGAGCCCATGGAGAAGGAGAGGGAAGGAGTAGAGAAAATTATCCAGAACTGCTTCACAATTTTGGATCAGAGACGTCTTATAGCCCCATTCATTTATCCTAGGCTATTCATTTCACAAAATTCTAATAGTCTTCAGGGATTTCTCTAGGTTGGATTTATAGAAGAAACTACATTGAATTCCTCAGGGCGATTTAGTGTTTGACCTCAAAGTATCAAGCAGCACATCACACAATAGGAATACAAATACAGTTCTTTGTGTCTATTACTGTATATCTAAGAATAACAAGGGACAACGCCTCTGAGTAGCCAACTTATGAGAAATTCTGTTAGTTCCAAATGCTCACCAAGCAATCTACCTGGGTTTAGCTTTTTTGAAAAGATAAAGACTTTTGATATGGAGAAAGCAATAATAATTACAAAGTTTTTGAAACTAATACTCTTTCAAAATCAATCTATTTGAGTGCATTTTCTCACTGAATTGAAAAAAAAGATTCTTTAGAATAAACACCAGAGCCATGAATAATGCTTTTGAAACACTGTGCACTGAGGATGAGACATTTAAATTTTTTTTTTTTTTTTTTTTTTTTTGTGGAATCTAGTTAGAGTAATGTTTTGTAAGAGCCACAGGAATGCTTATAAGTGGCTGTGCTCAATATATTTGGACCTTGGCTTTGAAATGTTGGTAAAAGTGTTTGAAGGATTAATTTTGTGCCTTAAGGCACAGAATAAGCTTCGAGGCTGCTACCACAGGGCAGGGAATAGCTTCACTCTTTTCTGCAGAACGTCTGTGAAACTCTACATGCCTTTGTAATACCATCAATTCTAGTTTGCTAGGGTTTGCTTAGCTTTTGCCTTATGTTCCCTTGACCAGTGTTAACTTGGAAATATTAGTCTTTTCTTAAATCTATATGAGTTTTCTTAAGTCTATATGAGTATATACTTAAAACTATTTAAGCAGAAAAAAATATATATACACACATATATCTCTAAATCCAGATTAAAATCTCTTGAGACATCTAGATTGCAACCCTGTTTTAAAAGTTGTTACCAACCCAAATACCCCAGATTCTGTAAGATAGACAGAGAAGGCACTATGCCTCTTCTGCCAACTCTCAGAGATTATTAGACCTAGGTTGACTTCACCAGAAAGAGAGACTCCCAAGGTGAAAAGGCCAGAGTGAGTGGAAGTGGCAGCGATGTGCTGGGAACCGGCTCCCCACTCCCCGCAACAAAGCCCTGATTTCAGTGTTTGCGATTGCCATGGTGTAAATACCCTCATCTTGGTGTCTTTGGCTCTCAAAACTCCTCAGTACTGGATAATCAGAGTCAGTAACATCTAGCTCCAGTTGGCTCTTGCACGTTACTATTCATTTCTTCCTCTGATTAATTCCACAATCGTTTCTTGAGTACTTATGGGTTAGCCGCTGTGCTAGCTTTTTATGGGAATAAAGTGATTATTTAATATGACGTGGCTCACAAGGAATTTACTATTTACTCTTTCTTGAAGTGAAGAAGTTGCTTAAAATTTGGGGTGAAAAACTCAGGAACAAATAAAGAGCAGCATCTCAAGACCTGGGATGTTTGTTCCAGCCCCTGAAGAGAGATGTGGAAACTTCCATTTGCAACATTCAAGAAAAAATTGCAGTGAACGTCTGGTTATCATTTTTATGTTCTATAGTCTGTCAATTTTCCTGACAACCACATCAGCTAGCATTGTTTTCTCTTTGAAATGATTTCTCCCCCAACAACTCCTTCTATTTCCTTTGTGTTTAAAATGAGCCTGGGGCTCTGCCTGTACCCGCTGTGCTGTGTGCAGGCAGAGCGGGAATACCCCCCATGCCAGTATTCTTGTTGAAATCTTGGGGTTGATTCACCACTGCAGACATGGGGAAGCAAACCCCTTCCCACTGGGGTTTCTGCCTCTTTCATAGACATGAGAGCTGTGTGGCACCCCACACTCACAATTGGCAGGAATTTCGAATGAGCCCTTCTGGCCTGCCTTTCTTTTCCACCCCATACTCACTCCTGTCCATGGGAGAAGTGGGACATGCTTCACTGGGTATGAGTCACTGTGCAAAACCAACCCCCTTTGACGGCTCAGGACTTTGACATGCTGTAGGATTGAAATGAAAATTAGGTAAGCAGGATAGTGTCTTCACGAAGAGCAGAAGACTGGGTGGAGGAAGCAGACCTGCCCTTATCATTCACGTGGCTTGTTGGTGTGGTGAGTTAGATATATGACTTGCACCCCATTATTATTTTTTTTAAAGATTTTATTGGGGAAGGGGAACAGGACTTTATTGGGGAACAGTGTGTACTTCCAGGACTTTTTTCCAGGTCAAGTTGTTGTCCTTTCAGTCTTAGTTGTGGAGGGTGCAGCTCAGCTCCAGGTCCAGTTGCTGTTACTAGTTTCAGGGGACACAGCCCACTATCCCTTGTGGAAGTCGAGGAATTGAACTGGCAACCTTGTGGTTGAGAGCCCACTGGCCCATGTGGGAATTGAACCGGCAGCCTTCGGAGTTAGGAGCATAGAGCTCTAACTACCTGAGCCACCGGGCCGGCCCACCATTATTTTTTTTTTAATTATTTTTTAAAAATTCCTCTTTTTCTTTTATTGGGGAATGTTAGGGAACAGTGTGTTTCTCCAGGGCCCATCAGCTCCAAGTCATTGTCCTTCAATCTGGTTGTGGAGGGCGCAGCTCAACTCCAAGTCCAGTCGCAGTTTTCAGTCTTAGTTGCAGGGGGCGCAGCCCACCATCTCATGCAGGAATTGAACCGGCAACCTTGCTGATGAGAGATCAGTCTCTAACCAACTGAGCTATCTGGCCACCCCAACACCATTATTTTTTATTTTTTGATTCCACCTTCCTGCTTTAGAAACTTTTTTTATTGAAGTATAATTGATATACAATATTATATTAGTTTCAGATGTGCAACACTATGATACGATATTTGTATATATTGTAAAATGTTCACCACAATAAGTCTTATCAACATCTGCCACCATACATAATTACAGATTTTTTTCTTGTGGTGAGAACTTTTAAGATCTACTCACTCAGCAACCTTTCTGTTAGGCACAGCCAGAGGAATGAGTCGGTGGGAGACCAAAATTGGTCTATTAGAATTTGTTTAGCGTGTTTGAGCTGCGGGAGGTCAGGGTAGAGAAGACCATAACCTCCCCAAGCAAAAAGGGGTATAGAGTTTTATAGGAGGGGGTAAACGAGGCTGTTCCCCCTGCAGTTTCAGGGGGTTTTCATTGCACTGTCTCTCGAAACAAAGGGTTTTGGGGCCTGACCGAGCCCTCCGGCTCCACATCCTGGCCCCAGGCCGCCGTCTGGACCACCCAGGCCCGCTGAGCATAAGCCCCTAGGAGATAAACACAAGCCAGTAGGTACAAAGTACAAAGCAAGACAAGATGGCTTTTAAGGTAAGAAGGTTTCCGCTCCTGGCCTAAATATGGCTTAACACTTTCAAATATGAAACAGAGTATTATTAACTGTAGTCCCATGCTGTATAATACATCCCCAGGACTTACTTATTTTATAAGTGGAACTTTGTACCTTTTGACCCTCTTCACTCATTTTTCCCACTCTCCACCCCTGCATTTGCAAAAAGTTACGATAGGATTTTTTTGAGATATAGACAATTATAGGTGAAGGCCAAAGAACTAGTGCAGCCAAAATAATTTTGAAAGGGAAGAATAAACTTGGGGAAGCACAATACTTGGTTCTAAGACTTGCTATAAAGCAACAGAAATCAAGATTGTGTGATAGTGGCAGAGCGATAGACATAAATCTATGGGACAGAATAAGTAATTCAGAAATAGAGCTACACAAATGTGCCTGATTTATTTTTGACAAGGATGCAAAGGCAACTCAATGGAAAAGTGTACCTTGTTCAACAAATCATGTGGGAGAAATTGGACAAAAAACAGGCAAAATAAAAATGAGGCTTGACATAACTTTATACCTCATGCAATAATTAATTTAAAATGGATCATAAATCTAAATGGAAAACCATACAAATTTTCAGAAGTAAGCCTAGGAAAAATCGTCATGACCCGAGTTCTAAGAGTTCTTTGGCAAGGCGTCAAAAGTGCAGTCCATAAAAGAAAAATATTAATAAATTAGACTTTGTCAAAATTAAAAACTTTTTCTCACGGAAGGCACTGCTCATGAAATGAAAAAAAAAAGAGAAGTTACAGATTAAATGAAAATATTTGCACTCCAGACTTATATCCAGAATATATAAGATCTCTCAAAACTCAAGAGAAAGAGAATAAACAATCCAATTAAAAATGTGCAAAATACTTGAAAAGCCACTTTGCAAAGAGGTTCTGTGGAAGGCAAATCA
Source organism: Rhinolophus ferrumequinum (assembly GCF_004115265.2). Lineage (NCBI taxonomy): Eukaryota > Metazoa > Chordata > Mammalia > Chiroptera > Rhinolophidae > Rhinolophus > Rhinolophus ferrumequinum. The sequence goes on from NC_046309.1 coordinate 21,992,049, forward strand.
GCACAAGAAAAGACATTCATCATCATTAGCCACCGGGAAAACACAAGTTAATACCATAATTTTAATACCACCATTATATATCTAGTAGAGTATCTAAAATTAAGATGACTAAACCAAGTACTGGTGAGGACACAGAATGACTGGAATTCATCTGGACTACTGGTGGTAGTGAAACATGGCAAAGTCACTCTGGAAAACAGATTGGCTGTTTCTTATAAAGTTAAACTTCCCCAAACCTGGCAATCCCACTCTTAGGTAGAAAAATGAAAACACAACCTGTACACAAATATTGATAGCAGCTCTATTCATAATTGCCGGGAGTTGGAAACAACCCAAATATCCTTTAGTGAGTAAAGGGATGGACAATTGTGCATCCACATCACAGAATACAGCTCCATGTAAGAAGGAATGAAGTAGTGATACATGCAACAGCTTGGATGAATCTCAAAGACTTTATGCTGAGCGAGGGTAGATAGTCTCAAGGTTACATACAGTATAATTCTATTCATATGCCTTTTCTGAAAAGACAAAATTAAAGTGACAGAGAACAAATCAGTGTTTGCCGGGGGTTAGGAATGGGGGCAGAATGTCACAAAGGATATTGTGAGCCTCAGGGGGTTTGGGGTGATATAACTCTTCTGCATCTTGATTGTGGCAATGGTTATATGAATCTATGCACAGAACTGAACTCAAAAAGGGGTAAATAAATTTTACTGTACATTTATTTAAAAGATAAAGTAATGGTTATAAAAAGCTTTAATTTTTTTTTCTCAGTGAAAGAGCCATTGATCTTAATTCACTTGCTGACAAACTTCTCAAAAGAATGTTGGACACGAGAACTTCCAAACTGGTTTACGCAGGGAAATGGTTCTAAGAGGAATTAATAGTTTTGATGGGAAAAACACCTTCCCTACTCAAACAGTTATCTTTTCCTTTTTGTTATAACAAGGTATTTCCTAGATTCTCTAATATGCCGTTGTTTGTCGTGAAGCTCGGGGAGAACAACTTATGACACAACATTACCGAAGCTTCCAGGACTGGAAGACCTGCTGTTCTTGGCGTATTGATTAACCTCTCCCTGAGGTACCAGTTGTCTTAGTCAGCTAGGGGTGCAATAGCCTGGGTGACTCACACAACAGAGGTTTACTCCTCATAGTTCTGGAGGCTGGGAAGTCCAAGATCAAGGTGCCAGCAGATTCGGTTCCTAGTGAGATCCCTCTTCATGGAGTGTAGACAGCCTTCTTCTCTCTTTGTATTCACACAGTGTTTCCTTAGTGTGTGCTCCTGGAGAGAGAAAGAGATCTCTCTCTCTCTCTTTCTTTTCTTATAAGGGCACTAATCCCGTTATAGGGCCCCACCCTCATAACCTAATATAAATTTCATGACCTCTAAAAAGCCTACTCACAGATATTATTACATTGAGGGCTGGGGCTTCAACAATGAACAGGGTGGGAGCACAAACATCCAGCTTATAACATCAGTATTTTTTGGACCACAATTTGGAAACAGGTTCTGCTTTTTTTGAAAACATATTGTAACCGCACATGAACTTCACTTCTTTTTTATTATTATTATTATTATTATTTTAATTTTTATTGGGGAATATTGGGGAACACTGTGTTTTCTCCAGGAGCCATCAGTTCTTGTCCTTCAATCTAGTTGTGGAGGGTGCAGCTCAGCTCCAAGTCCAGTTGCCATTTTCAAATCTTAGTTGCAGGGGGCGCAGCCCACCATCCCATGTGGGAATTGAACCGGCAACCTTGTTGTTGAGAGCTTGTGCTCCAACCAACTGAGCCATCTGGCTGCCCCTGAACTTCACTTCTTTAGCATGCATTCTGCTTTAACCCAAGCTTGCTCTGTTTAACCTGACATTCTTTCCCCAGACCCTCCTACTTGTGCTTATACTGTAGGTCTGCTCCTTCTAATCATTGAGCCTAGGACATTGGGTTCTGGATAGTGTCAAACTCACTTAAGAATAAAGCTTCAGATCTGTCAACCATGACCAAGATATAATAACAGAACCTCAAACTAGAATAGGTTTCAATCAAACAAAGCCTCAGTTATGTTCCAGCTCCAGAGTCATGGAGGCAGAAAGACCCCACAGACCTCATCCCTTCCTAAGCCCTCCACTTCTCCATTCCTCCACTCCACTTTAATGCCAAGTATGATCAGTGCTGTTAAACTTAATTTCCACCCATCAGTAGCAGAGCTCTGTAAGTTCTCCAATTGAAATACATTAGCATCCATAAATATTCCTTACTGTGTACATTATACTGAGTTTTAAAAATATTTACATTAGTAACTCATACCTGTGGTTTCCAGATTTGCATACCAACCTGATAGGTTACAAAAATTCAACACAGAGATGAATATATCAATTCCAAGTTCTGCTACCTTTATAAGGATAACACTTGAGTATTCGTTAGTGCCAGGAAATTTTTTAAAAAATCTACATATGCTCTGGTAATTGTGTTTGCTCCAATTGACATTAGCAAACATATACATTATTATTGAAAAATATTTCTAGTTATGATCATATCAAATATAGTTTATAATAAATTATACCTGAAACCCATAAATTCCATTTTAACAAAATTGCATTAGCAAATTATTTAATCTTATTAAACCTTAAAAGGAAAATATAATCAAAGTAAAATAATTATAAGGCATATTCGCATTTGCTGAGTAATCTTTCCACTTACAAGTGGATTTAGATACTGGGACCCCAGGTCTCCAGAACAGAGAGAGTCTTACATATACATGTTCATATCATCTTTTATATCAATTTATGTAGAGGGAGAAATATTGATATTTTTACCCTGTGAGGAAGATTTAAAAATCTCTTACCTCACATTTTATAATTTTGGAGTTAAAACTCAAAAAACAAGTCTTGTGTTTGTTTGTTTTGTTTTGTTTTGTTTTTAAAATGTCAATGTAACCCAGTCTGCTGATTATTTTCTGAGTGCTCCAGCACATCCATTCTCTAGCTTTGTCTGGCTTGTTCCATGCCTAGGAGGCTGATCTATATGGAGTGCATCCCCAGAGTTTGCCCTAAGATTTCTTGTTGAGTGGGGTCGATGAGATACCCCGGCCAACGTTTGGAGTATGGGAAGAAAAAGATGCTAAGGGATTCTTGAGTGAGCTATCTCTTCCCTGCTGAGACCCTGGCTGCTGTTTGTCCTGGAAGTGGCCCCAGGAGGTAGATCCTCAAAATGGGTTTCTATTATAGGATTGCAATGCACACAAATCTGAGTGCTTGGGTAACCTCCTTATGAGCAGGAAATGGGGTATCACATTACTCAAATTATCATTGAAGGTGGCATGTGATGGACTATAGGAAGACGACAAAGTAGTGAGACATTAACTAGCTGTGGTACTTAGTTGCTATGGCCGCCATGAGGTGCACTGTGGAATGGATTGGACACTTCTGGCTGCTCTGGAGAGTGTACATAAAAGATAAAGTCTAAAATTCCCAGCTCAAAGCACTAGTCAATGGAAAATCCCAGCAGCTTAATAAAGTCAGAAATATCAAGGGCTCAGATTTTGCAGAAAAGAAGGTTTGGATAACTCTACTAGATAAAGAATTCTGTTCAGCCAAAGTGCTGGTAGAGGGTAAGGAAATGAGTGGCAAAATAGGGAAGCTATTGTTATCAGTTCAGGTCTTGTGACCAGCTATAGAGCAATGTACCTTTTATTTTTTTAAATTAAAATATATAGGGGTGGCAATGGTTAGTAAAATTACATAGGTTTCAAGTGTACAGTGTGTACAGTTCTGTAACACATCATCTATATATCACATTGTGTGTTCACCACCCAGAGTCAGTTCTCCTTCCATCACCATATATTTGACCCATGTAGCTTCTAGTTTCAAGTAAGTTAATTGTTTTCCCCCCTTTTCCTTCTTACATTTTATGAAAAGTGCTAATGGTGTCTAACATTACAATTTAGTTTTCAGTAGGGAGTATGACAGAACTAAATGTCACTCAGCAATATACCGTGGCTGATAAGAATTTGTGTTTCTCCTGGGTTGGGGTCTCAAGCCCTTTATCCAGGCAAAGGCCAAGAGTGGAAGCTGAGTGGCAAGTGGGGTGCACAATAATGGGTGTTCTCTGTGTGCTTTGCCCGACCCCTACCTTGATGCATACCATGCCTTTACTCTGTGTGCCCCAGGACGCTGACCTCTATGGATTCCACTACTAGGCTTCCCTTTTCCTTTGCCTTCCAGATGGGTTTGGCCAAAGGGAAGCAGCAGCAGGGTATTGGAAGGTGGAAGGAGAAAGGTGGGGGTATGTATTCCCCCTATCCCCACCCCACCTTTGCTTGGCTACAGTTCTGGCAGTGGTTGTTTTCTGTGGTCACAGCTTCTGTCCAGCCGTTGCTCTTCTAAGGCTCCAAACTTTTTCTACGCTTTCAAAACATGATTCCCCATTCTCGCCCCTTTGGTTTTGGGATGGCGATGACTTCCACCATTGCTGATCCTGGATGTTGCAGCGAGCTGGTTTGTTCCCTTGGTCTTGCCCACACCTCTTTAGAAAATGTGTTCATTGAACCTGCGAGTTGCAGCCTTCACGCTTGCCCTTGCTTTTCAGTTACTACACTGACTGATACAGCACAGAAGGCAGGAGACATGGGGAGGAAACAGGCCAGCCATTGGTACTGGGATGCAGCTACAAGTGGTGGAGAAAACACAGCCACCGTAGGAAGGCAGACCATAGAACACAGAGAAAATGGGCACAGACAGCAGCAGCTGGTATTCTGGGTGAGCAATCCGCATTCCAGAGTAATAGCTGGAGTAGTGGTGGGAACTGTTGGGCATGTGGAGTAAGCGAGTCAAGACTCCAAGGGAAGGTGCTCTTTGGGAGAATCTGGTAGCCAAGTAGACGGAATGAGGGACTCAGGGCTTCAGGCAGCAGAAGCCTTGTCTCTGCTTGGGACTCAGCAAGTGCGTGGAAAAACTTCTGTCTGGATGATTCAGTTTCTGAAAAGATTATCAGGCAATGGTTCATGTATTCCACACGTTAGTTTGTTCATCCACTCACCAAATATTTATTGAGCCCTTTCTCTATTGTGGGCCCTCAGTTGGACACCAGGGATATAAAGGTGAATAAGACACGTTATCTGACTTCAGGAGGCCCACAACCTTAGGAGGTAAAAACATGCATGAATGTAATTGCAGTAAATGGTTACCTGACATCTGGATATATTCTGCAGGTACCACAAGTAAATGTGCGGGAAATTACCTCATTATCTTCTAAAAAACACCCCTCCTGTTCTACTGTCCATTCCATGAACAGCACTGCTACGGCCTTACTCAGGGACACGTGATGTGACTCTTTTTAGCTAAGGTACTGATTTAATCCTTGATCCAATGAAATTGATCATTCCTCTTTTTAAGAAAAATTTTTTGTGTGTATTTTTATTGGAGTTTTTTCCTTGCTTGTGTCTGATGCACGGCTAAAGCAAGATATAAATTCATCCTAAACTGAGATCATAATTGGTGTTTAGAGAACAGAGTAAGCTGTACCTCGTGTGTGTGTGTGTGTGTGTGTGTGTGTGTGTGTAAAAGTCAAGTGTTTCTAGTTAGGTGAATATATATACAGAGGGTGCCAAAAAATGTATACACATTTTAAGAGAGGAAAAAACGATTACAATTGTAATGCTCAATATATACCGATAACAAACGATGATTACAAATCACGTTTGACTTCTACAATTCCAAGAGGTGCTCAAAGTGGTTACCATCAGCGTCCACACACTTCTGATGACAGGGAACTGCTGCTTGAGCCACGTTGACCAAAGTGTCCACTTGTATACAGTTTTTCGGCACCCTCGGTGTATGTGCCTGGAGCCAGGTGGTCCTGTAGGACATGCTGAAGATACAAAGGCTAGCTGTTCAACCAGGGATTCTTAGGATGTCAGTATTTACTAGAGTCCCCACATTCAATCATCCTCCTTGTTATTAGCATTTTTGATTTTAAGGGACTGACTCAGGCAAATTGAACTCAAAAGAGACTGACAAACCAAACTGTCAGTTTATTTTTCGTTTGCGATAAGAGGTACATGTCCTGCTGAACAGTGCATCCTCTCCTGTGTAGGGAAGTCTCTGTTCCAGCTGGATGCAACCCTCTCTACAGAGGTAGATGTAGCATAAAGTAGAAAGGCTCCAGCTTCAGCTTTTCCCTTGCAAATGCCCTGTGAGTGGGAGGGAGTGGCTGGGGACTATAGTGTGTTCTAGGTAGAGAAGAGAAGTAGAATTGCAACTGGAAAGCATTTCTATAGAAGCATTTTTGGTAAATTGCCATGGAGATTTCAGAAGAATGGGACCTGACTTTCCAAGCTTCTAATAATTCATTGTGAATTCTTTTCTTGGTAATATATATTTGGTTTTGTACTTAGTTCTGAATTTACCATTTTGCTCTTTTTAAAAATTTTTATTAAAGAAGGTCCACCACATAGTATTTCAGCTCCCCCACCCCCAGTCTGGATCTGCCCCTTTGTCTCTAATGGAGGGACAGGGGCATTCTGCTGGCCTGCTCAGAGAACCCTTTTTCATGGACAAGATTCTATTTACCTTTTTATAGATTTCCATGCGTCTTACAACTCGTCTGTTACCATATCATTGCTTTAGGCAGAAAACAAGCAATTAAATGACAGTTTGTTTACATTATTGTATCCCATAGAGGTCTTTTCGAGAAGACCAGGGGTTCTCCTGAAGGAGACCTGGGAAATTCCTTAGTACTTTCAATGATTCATTTAGAAACAATTTCTCAGACTGGCCACTCTCCTCTCCATTTTGTTGCTGTTCATCTGTGTAAAATGGGGGTGATACTTTCCTGACTTTTTCTTCTCATACTCTGGGGTTCATTGTGCCCCGTGTACCATGTATAACGAAAACAATGATGCCATTTTCCAGTAGTGTTCACCAATTCCCTGATAAGCTTTTTGTCAGACTATCTAATGAATGAGCCTGAGTTACTGAAGACTGAGTTACTGAAGTCCGGGATGCAGTGATTAAAAACAAGTTTGTTTCCACTACTTTCTTTTAATATATTTTTGTGAGTGAAACACTCTTGCTAAATGGGCCTGTAGAAATTGCAGGCTGTTTCCCTCAAATCTGTAGGCATAGGTCTTTGACAAGTAGACTCAAACAGCTGCAGTGTAACTATAATTCAAATTGATGTTAGAGTTCACTGTGCAGCTGTAGCCCAGCTTCGGTGTCTTTAGACATTTAGAGCAAACAATCTTTTGAAGATTGATCTAGCATAGTGATCTTGACTTTATTATTCATTTGCACCTTCTTTGTTCATTGTATGATTTTATTTTGTGTCCTCAGGCACGATACATGACGATCATCCAATGTTGGAGGGAAACCTGGATCTTTGGTGATTTAAGGCTTCACCAAAGTGATTTCAGTTTCCGAGGGCTGCCATAACCAACTACCACAAGTTGGGTGGCTAAGTGACAAAAATGTATTATTTTACAGTCCTGGACACCCGAAGTTCTATATGAAGGTGTTGGCAGGACCACACTCCCTTTGCAGGCTCTCAAGGGAGAATCCTTCCTTGTTCCTTCCGATGCCCAGTGGTTTCTGGGTTTCCTTGGCTTGTGGCAGCGGAACTGCAATCTCTGCCTCTGTCTTCACACGAGCTCCCTCCCGGTGCTTCTCTGTGTGTCCTTTTGTCTCTTATAAGGTATTTTCAATGGATTTAGAGCCCACCTGAATCTAGTATTATCTCATCTTGAGTCTCACTTTAATTATATCTGTCAAGACTCTATTTCCAAATAAGGTCACATTTTGAGGTTAGGGGTCAACATGAATTTTGGGGAACATTTTCAACTCACTTCAAAGGCCATTGGATTTCATTAGGTGCTAGGGACCCATTCCCTTCCTGTCTGGGATATGGTATTTCATTGTTGTGGGCTCAGCAGATGGCACATCCATGCTTCCACAAGCCATGGGGCTTTCTCAGCAGCTGGGAAGCTGGGAAGAAGCTGAGGATGGAAGCAGGTGAGGGCCACCTGTACCCAAAAAAGAGAGGAGGAAGCAGAAACTGTTTGTAGCTGTGAAAAATTTATTGAATTTAACTCCCTTCCTAAAATTCAACACAGATATTCTAAGATATGTGTGCTTTCACAAAACCTATGACTTCTTTGCTCTTTTGGAAACATTTTTCTTTTCTGTTCTGTGGAGGCTCATTCTCCTAGTTTCCCTCCCTCTGGACTCAAACGCAGTCAGTAAACTTTGCCTGCATTCTTCTGTTCTTGGCCTCTCACCCTCCACTTCCTTCATTCTTTATCCTTGTTTTCTCCACTCTCCCTTATTTTATTCCCTTTTCATTCCACTGTGGTCCAAGTTTATTTCTTTCATATAATGGCATAGATTCCCTCAGACCCCAGTTGTGTATCGGGCAGGCAGTAGACAATGGCAGATTTCAAAGACACACAGTACACATCTCTGTCTCCTAGGAGCGTATACATCGGTGTGACATTGGCCTTGACACATCTTTGGCATCTAAATTATATCTACAAAAAAGCTAACAAACATTTGGAGCTAATCCATGTAGGCAGGCCGAGGCAGTCCTCGCTGTATTTTGTAAATTCTTGTCTTTTAGGCTTTTTGTCTTGGTTTTGTTTTAGGCAGTTGGGGTTCTTCAATACTAGTAAATGATAAAGACAGAAAGGCTTGTGCCTATCGCGGGCAGTTCAACACTACATGGTCCTGTGGGAACATCCTCCTTCGATGTTCTTTTTCTGTTCCTTTCAAATTCTATTACTTTTGTTTCTGAGGAGCTGTGCAAATGGCAATTATCATGGGAGTGAGTTCAATGTCAGGGATGTTTTCTCTGCCTTATTTTCTGCTTCCTGCTGTGACCTTGCCAATGCTGAGATGATTTTTCTTAGCTGCTACTTCTTACACTGCAAAAAAAGCAATTTTTATATTCTTTTCTCCTTTCTATGTCTATAGTGAGACAACTACTGGAAAACATTGGTTTCAGTCCATACCTGACCCAGCCTGGGACTAGAAGAAAAAAGTCCTGACTCTCCTTACCTCCTATACCTGGGCTGTCGGTTGTCTCTAGCTCAGTGACACTTAGGATGACTCCAAAAACACTGCCCTTGTGTTTCATTTTCATTTTAATGACTTCTTGCCTCCTGTCTCCAATCTTTTCTCGGTCCTTCAAGACATCTTCTCTTTCGAGACTTTCATTCAAGAGAAGCTGAGAAGAAAAGCCCTGGGTCTTCTTTTTTGATCTGAATATATTAGAGTTAATGTGTCTGTGAGATATAACCCCAAATTTGCATTCCCCTAAATTTGCGTATGGTGTTACAGCATATAACTCTCACCCAATTTATAAAATACAATGATGTGTCCCTGAAAATTTCTAAGTGCTAGCAGACTGACCGCCGTTACTGCGCAGGAGATGACGGGCAGCAGTGTTGTCCAATGACATACGTCTGCACGTGTAACTCACTCACTCTCCCAGGATACCAGGGACCCTGGAGGACTTTGTGAAACGTGAGAAACCAACAAACGTTGACCCTGAGAATGCCAAGTGGCTTGGAATTTTCTCGAAATTTTTTCAGGAAGGTTCCCTAAGTATTGCTAATTGTAGAGGAGGCGAACTAGTAATTAGTTTTCTCTGCTTCTTTTACCTAAGAGTGTGTGTGGGGGATATATTGCCCCAGGACATCACTGTCTCCACCCAGAACCGGTCTGCAGGAATTGCCATTTATCTGTGGGTGGTTCCTGCTCTTGTCTTTACTGATCAGATGTTTAAATTTGCTGATGGGAAAGAAGGTATGTTTCGTTCCCAGGTGAGTTTGGGAGTTAGGCAACAGTTATCATGTAAGAACTTTTCTTTCCCAATTGTTTCTTATTTTGTATTTATTTGCACTTTCTGTCTATGAGAAACTTGTATTTATAATAAGTAGAATAATTTTATTAGAGTTGGCAGATTATAGGTAATGTCACAAAAATTGGTGTTCATGTAAGAAATACAAAATCTTGAGAAATCAATAGAACAAACTTAAGAGCACTCCATATTTCTTCCTCCTCTTCCCCATACGGCCACTTCTTTTCTCTTTACAGCAAAGGTCATTTAAGAATGGGACTGGGTCCTGAATACAAAGAGAGAGGAAGGGAGGATGAGACAGAATAAAATAGTAAGCCCCAATAATAGCTCATATGTATTGAGGACATGCATCACTTCATCTTTTTTGGGAACATAATCTTCTGTTTCCCATTTTCTTGATGGGGAAATGAGGCTTAAAGAGACAAAGTGACCTGCTAGTGAGTTGGCAAAGGAGGGGTTTCATCTAAGTCTGATTCACTCCAATCTTTACGTGCGTAACTACCTTCATGGTCTCTCAGGAAGAACAGTACGTAAGCAAGGAACAAGTAGCGAGCAGAGAAAGCAAAAGCTGGTGGGAGAAAGAGAGTCAGCTTGAGTGGCCTTGAATCAATTTTCCAATTTCGGAAGGGTCCACCCAGCACCTCACTTGGGTGGAAGGGTTCTCCCATATTGAAGGAGTCTGAGGGTTGACGGTGGGGCCTGACCTGGGGTGTATTCAAGCCTCGTTTTTTTCTCTCATCCATTTTCCCCTTTCATTATGACAAAATTTGACACCTGTCACACATATAATAAATTTGACTGTGACAGAAAACATTTGAATTCCCCATTTTATGAAACAGTATTTCTCATGTGCATATTTTGCAAAATTCCTGAACATCACAAGCTTTTGGGCAGTAGTTTGGAATGCAGAGAGGCAGGATTTTGGGCCACGTTACTGTTTCATTGGGGTGACAGCACGTCAGAGATGCATGAGATTTCCAAGTCAAGCGAGAGAGAAGCTGACTGAGCCTCATGGGCCCTTGGTGGAGTCACCACTCGCCAGGGCCCTTTCCCAACTTTGTTCATTCAGGAACGCAATTTTGAGAGTTTTCCCATGAGTGTTCAGCCATTTGCAGAGTAATTTACAGTGATCAATCATGGGATTCATTCATCCCAATGAGCCTTTGTGTAACACCTTTTGTGCTGAATTTTCTTCTTTGACCCTTCTAGAACTTCTGCCTCCTTCTCTACCTGCTCTGTCCCTGAGGGACTGACCCTGATGGACTGCACCAACCCTCTGGCTTTCCTTGTGTTCAGTATGTAGAAGGCACTAGCAGGAGATGGGAGGGCAGGAGAGTGAAGTAAGGTTATTCATTTCCTAGGTCAGGGGTCTGCAAACAATGACTCTTATTCCATATCTGGCCTGCACTTTGTTTTTATAAATAAAGTTTTATTGGCACACAGCCTTGCCCAATCATTTAAGTACTGTCTATGTCTGCTTTTATACTCAAATGGCAGAATTGAGTAATTGTGACAGAGATCTGATGGCTTGCAATGCCTAAAATATTTATTTTTCTGGCTCCTCACAGAAAAAAAGTGTTGACACCTGCTTTAGGTAGTTCCTTCTGTGGGTGGAGTTACTGATTCCTTAGGCAGCTCCATCCCTGCCCAAAGTCACCTTTGTCAGGTGGCACTCCCTATAGCTTCAGCTACACCATACCTAGATCGCTTTCTGAGTTCTGGTAACCATTTCTTCCCCTGGCTCCATTAAGGCCTATGGGTAGTTCTTACCGTTGCTAGTCCCAGGGTGCCGCGCTATTATTTAGTTACCTTTCTTTACCCCTGCGCACCCTTACTCCCTTCATGTGACCTAATTTACCCAATTGGATTGTGCCATCTCTTTCTTTCTGAGACCCTGATTGACCTACTACATGTCACATGCATAGCATTGTGCTAGGATCACCGAAAGGAAAATAAAAGAAAGGCCTAGTATATGTACTTACTTTTGTTAAGGTTTTAAGGTGGTGATGACAGGTGAGAGATGGAGATAAGGTAAATACAAATGACTATTGGATATGGAAGACTATGGTAAGTATAACAAGAGAGACAAATACATAAGAAAGAAGGGAGAGAACATATCTGGTTGAAATATTCAGGGAAGGCTTCGTTGATGAAGTGGCGTTTGAGGTGAACCCTAAAAGATACGTTAGTTTTAAAGAGGTGGACATTTTTGTAAATGAGAATTGCAGGTGAGTGAACACCATGAGATACGTGGGAAAAATAAATAATTGCCAATTTCTTTAGCTAGGCACTTTGGATATCATTTCATTTTATCCTTATAATGACCCCATGAAGTAGTTGCTATTATTATCCTATTGACAGAAAAGGGAACCTAGGCTTTTTTGCAAACTAAATAACTTGCCCATGATTTACAGCTTGAGGAGAAAAACAGTAAGAATTCTGATCCAGGCTCTTAATCCTTAGGGAGATAGCAAAGCATGGATTGTGTTTGTGTTGGCTTCAGGCTGGTTCTGCTGTAACAAAGTTGAGATGGCTGATTTTAGCCATATCTTGAAGCAAGTGACACACTGTGTGAAGGACTTTGGTGATATTCTACAAATAGTCAGTAGCCCAGGGGCCTTTGGCTCAGGCCAATGAGAAGATCAGAATTGTATGCTTAAGGCAATAAGTCCAGGTAGTGTATAAAAGAGGCTTAAAGGAGGGATAATGGAGGGATTTTAAAGGAAGGAGTCAGCACCAGGGGTGAGGTTGTTAAGCCAGAGGAAGAACTGAAGCACACTTGGTGTTTTAAGCCTAACTAGATGCTGATTAGAAAGTTGGTGATATCAAGAATAGATCTGGGAAACACAACAAGAAGAGAAGACTCTAGAGGAGTAATTAGGAATTCGATTTTGGATGTGTGAAGCTAAGAATACCGAGGAAAATTCCAACTTCCAGAGAAGATTCTAGTTTTTCTGCAGGTAGAGATATGAGTGGAGTTTGTAAGTATGTTCTAGGCTCCTGATTATTGACAGGAGAGTTTAATGGTTTAACATATCTGTGGCAGGTATGAGAAAAATGTGTTAGCGAAAGCTATAAAAACAGGAGGGAAGATTACCCTCGGGCCATGGGCTCCCTAAGAGAATCACAGATGGGCTTCAGGTGGTCCTTCCGGCTCTAGTGCTGTTTTTATGAAACGCACTCTTCCTTGTCCCTCTAGAGCCACTTAGGGCTTTTAAAGGACATTGGACTTTGTCATATACACATGGATTCTTAATATTCATTATGGATATACTAATTTGTCAGTCTCAGTTTGCTGGGCTCTAAAACTGTTCTAAGAATTGTCATCTGCCTTCCTCAACTTGCTATGAGGCAGTGAAACTGCTTTGAAAAGAGCAAATCGCTAAACAAACGTGATACACGTGAGCTCCCAACTTTTGTCCGGGAGATACACACATCTGGGCGTGTAAGGCCCAGACAATTTGCGTCCTTCTCCGTCTCTGCTTGTCCTCTGCTATGGACAGTTACAAACTTTGTCAATAACTGTTCTGGGAGGACGTGATGCCCCACCTAAGGACGCAAGTCAGCGATCTGAAAGGCAAAAAGATTTTCGGGGAGGAGCAGGGGCGGGGCATGACCCAGCACCTGGCAGCGCCGCCGATTGGCGGAGGAGAAGGTTGTTCCCTCAGGGCGGCCGCTGATTGGCTGCGGGAGGGGCCTGACGTCCCCAGAAGTTGAGCAAACACCTCCTCCTCCCGGCTCGCATCCCAATTTCTGCCGGCACTTCGTGGCCTACCCTCGGTGGACCCGGGAGCTGGGAGCGGCGGGGACCGGTCGGCGCTCACGGAGGACGAGGTGAGGCGGGATGCCCGCAGGGGCAGAGCGGACGGGCGGCGGGCTCAACCTGCGGGACCGCGGGCGGGACCCGGACCGGCGGCCGCGAGCCGAGGCCGAGCTCTGCCTCCTCCTCCCAGCGCCGCGAGCCACCGGCGCACTCCCCGGACCCCGACTGCGCCTCGACGAGCTGGGGAGGGAGGGGGACAGGCGTTTGGGTCTCCCTGTTTAACAAGGAAGCGCAAGTTGGCGCAGCTCCGTCATTTCTGAATCAGAAGGGGAAAGGATGGCTTATTCGGATTTCTTTTCTGCTTTTGGCGGGGGGCAGGAGGTGCGGTTCCCGAGGAGCAAAGGGCTGGAGTTGAGGGTGCAGAGCGAGCGCCCTGTTAGTTCTTGCACCGAATGCTTATTTAGATTGGCTTGCTGCGGGGGGTGGTTGATGGAGATTGTGGGAGGAATCCTGCCCCCGCCGCTTTCTTTCCGCGCAGTTGGTTTCCGGTTGACCTTTCCAGCTCTGGCCTGCTTTGCCAGACTGATCACAATCTTCTCGCCCTTTCCATCTCGTGCTGGCCATTCTCTCTGAGATGAGGGCCCCCAGCCCCACCAACCTGCTGCTCCTCGTCCACACTCTAACGGAGAGAGGAGCTGGGCGAAAGTTGGGCACCTCGGACCTCAGCGCTGCCTGCGCTCCTGAGACCGTGCAGGGGCCGTGCCGGCCAGTGTGGGAGCGTGTCTCGGGAGTGGGCGCGAGTAAAAGCAGTGTGGTGCCTCCTCTGATGGATTGAACGGAGCTAACGCGTCCTGACTACTTCCAGAAGAGATGTGCTTTTCAGGCACTGATTTTCCGGGACTGGAAGTGGGGTGGAGCGTGGAGAGAGGGAGGGAGACAGCGAGTTCGGTAGCGTGAACAAAGATGAACATTTTTTGATGCTGTGGGTCATCAGTTGTCGGAATGTGGAGAAGATGTCGCGATACACAGGACTGAGCGATCACCGACCCAAGCAGTAGCTTTCAGATACTTTATTTTACGAAAATCACTGATGGCACAGTGTGGACATGTTTATGTCTATGTGTGTGTGTGTGTGTGTTTTGTCACTTGTGCTTTCCTTCCCCCTTCCTCCCCACCCCCCATAAAGGCTAGTGAACCTAGGGCTCCGTGACTTTCTGACAATGTAAACTGGTGACTTGTCTGCAGAGTGAGTTAGGAGGACAAAGGTTTAAAGCAGCTTTCCTTAGTCACTTTCCCACTCTCCAGAAATTCATATTTGTTATCAATCTCACTTACTATTGGTGACAGCATCATCAGAACTTTAATTTGAATTATTGCAATTGAAATTCTCCCCCCCACCCCAATTAACTAATGCTTTATTTAAGCCTTAACAGACCTTTGGCTAATGATTTTGGAAGTGATCTTTGGTGTGTAGGCAGTGCCCACTTACCCAAAACTTTTAATTTTCCAAATATCCTTTATCATTTTGTCACAGAAATAGCACCACAAACAGTGGCAAGTTTCCTTGGTGAGCGTCCCCGAACTCCTGAAATTCATGGAATCACAGAAACACTGTAAATTTTGAATGGGAAATAACTAACAATGTTATTACGATATCCGCGGAATCCCAGATGCCATCCTTGTAAGATGAATCACTATTTCAGGGATGCTAAAATGTGAAAAACATGTGTCTTAAATTTGATGAAATACAGTATTAAAATGGTAAGTTACGGTCTTGAACACCCATGCCTAAAGAATGAAGTTGAAGAGAGGGTTTCTTGGGCACCTTTTTCCTTCCCTGAAAAATACGAGGCAGGGAGGGAATTCATAGGAGCCGTTGTGAAGGCCTTACCATAGTGTGACAAAGAGCAAGGAAAGGTAGGTAGTGTCTTCTGTTAGTGGTGTGGCTGTGTCCATCTCTGAGGAGTGGGCAGGCTTGGAGCCTTTCATTTCTTAGCAATTATTGCGTGCTTATGTCATGGGAGGCAGAGCTCAGCACTTTATGCGTATTAGCTCAAATACAACAGCCTCTACTGCGTTTTGCCAATGAAATACAGACAGGTTGTTACGACCAAGGTCACAGAGTAAGTGGAGTCCAGGAACCCAGGCATCTGTGGAAGAGAAGAGTTGCTGTCCCTTTGGGGTATTCTTCTCTTGCAAACTCTGGGTTCCTGGTTACTGCAGTCCATGCAGGTAATCTAGACAAGTGTCTTGTCTCCCATAGTGTTTTTAGTGTTTTTGCTTCTCTGTTTAGTATACTTTAGCTGGATCTTCATGAGTTTGAGTGTCTATTTATGTTCTAAAATTCTAATAGAATATTAGAGCTGAAAGGGACTTTAGTATTATATTCCAGTCTGGATGGGGAAACTGAGGTCAAGAGGAGGAACCCCATAGCTAGTTATGAGTTTCCCATACGAGGTAGTTATGAGCTCCCAGGTCTGGATTTTCTTACTATGTTATACTACATTTCATAACATTCATTGGTCTAGCAATCTTGGCAAAGAACAGATCTTTTGTGGGGCGTTGTGGTGGTGGAGAAGGGAAGGTATGAGTCCATGTTCTTACTGGTGTGTCTATTTTGTTTTCTCTGCTGCATAGGTCTTTGTGATATTCATTTAAATTTGCTCATTTATTCATACTTTCTTTCTTAAAACATTTGAGTTCTCCTATGTGCAAGTCACAAAGATGAATAAAAAGCAATTTATTCCCTCAAAGCATTTCCAGTTTAGCAAAGAGACAGACAATTAAGCAGGTAATCGTTTTGGATCAGCCTCCAGTTCAGAACTAACTTTGCATTCCATCTCAGTGAAACAAAATCGGTGGGCTGCACACTAGGAGAGTTATGAGTCTCTTATCTTTGGATGACTGTGAGTAGCTGATGGGCTCCTGATGAGAACATGTGAATATTCTTAAACCAGATTAGTTAATAGTCATAGACTTCCCATCTCAACTCTACTTGTTGTTTTTGTTTGTTGGTTTCATTTTTTAAAACTTCTGGCCGACTATAAGGAATTTAATGTGGAAGCATTAAATGGTATATTACTCGGCCATAAAAAAAAGAAAAAGAAGAAATCTTACCATTTGTGACAACATGGATGGACCTAGAGGGTATTATGCTAAGTGAATGAAGTCAGACAGAGAAAGACAAATATCATATGATTTCACTTATATGTGGAATCTAGAGAACAAATAAAAGAGAAACAGACTCATAGATACTGATGGTTGCCAGATGGGAGGAGGGTAGGGGGCTGGGTGAAAAAGGTGAAAGGATTAAGAAGTACAGATTGGTAGTTGCAAAATAGTCATGATAATGTAAAGTATAGCATAGGGAATATAGTCAATAATATGGTAATAACTGTGTATCGTGCCAAGTGGGTACTAGACTAGTCAGGGGGTTCACTTCTTAAATCATATAAATGTCTAACCACTGTGCTGTACACCTGCAACTAATATAAAATAATATTGAACATCAACTGTAATTGGAAAAAAAAAAAGGACCACCCCTAGAAAAAGAAAAAAATAAGTAAAAGAATTTAATCACTCCATGCCACTACTTTTAAGTACAGAAGTGTCCTACCAGCCTAGGAGAAGGTGCTGTTAGAGCACGAGCTCACCCTTCTCCATTCCTTGATCAAAGAATAAAGTTTCTGCTCTGCTTTAACCCCCCACACACCCCGAAATAAAGGATGTACCTATGCAACAGGAAGTGCAAGGATGGAGGAGGTGTTACTGCATGCCCAAACCTAGTTCTAGCAAGTCCTGGGATTGAGAGGTATTTGGATCTGTTCTCGGCCATCACCAAGTATTCTTTTAATTTAGAACTCTTGTAACTCTCCAAGATTATTATGGTCTGGATACCAAATATGTAGTGTGGGCCAGGCAAGATTTATGTCCATGGAATTTCCTTCCCTTTTTTATACTAGTATCAGGGCTTCCTGAGAAACCATGTCTTTGTTTTTGAAATACATTTGCATTCTTTGAATGAACTGGAAGGGTGGGTAGTAATCATTTGTATTTCTCATCCATTTCCTTATTTTGTTCAACTCAAGACTATTCCATTGTTAGTCTCTCAATATTTAATCATGATGTGTGCCTGCTTAGTACACATAACTTGGCATTGAGAAATCTCTCCATGTGATTTGATAGTTTTAGTTTGAATCCCTGAATTATGTTCTAGTGGCATAATTTTAAAGATCTAAACTATAAAGACAAAGAGCACATCTCTGACTATGCGGGCTAGAGATGGAGGATTTGGCCTTAATTTCTTCAATAACGAATTTGTACTCCTTTGTACATGTCCCAATGGAAACAACAGGGATTAGAAGGGGCCACACGTAGCTCTTTTGTACTTAAGAAATTCTTGCATTTGCTTACACATTGTTCTGGTTTAGGTAGGTGGTTTGTAAGTTTAAAAAGTTTTCTGGTAGGGTTGATGCTATGGAAAGAAATGAAGAGACTTAAAGGATTTTTGAATATTTGATGTAAAAATACAAAGCTCCATGTAGACCTCAGCTCTGCTAATCCACCTACAACTTCTTACCCATGGGAACCAGCACAAATCAAATACATTGTTTTGTGGCATAAATCCTACCTGAGCAATAGCAGATAAATGTAACCTAATCCAGTTACATTGGAAAGGTCTGCCAATCTGAACAGCCGGCTGCTTTTCATTATGATTCATCCATGGAGCCTTGGAAAATGCTTTTATGAAACACGGAAAATGCCTTATTTCTATGGGGCTCATGATCTTCATCTGTATTATCAGGTTTTAGATTATCTTCTCTCTGGCCCATTCTGACTCTAATATTCAGTTCTAATCTGTCATTGATAATTCATCATCAGATTTTTATTGCGGCCATTTTATTAGAAAAAGTTGTCCCACCCTGCTCCTGTTGGATCCCATAAAAAGGAGCAGGGGCTGGGTTGCTGCTTCTTTACAAGTACCTAACGTCATGCTATGCACACCTTAAGTCCCCCCCAATTTTTTTTTAAATTAATGAAATCAGAACAATTCTCCTATAATTAATGGGCAAATGATAACTTCATCAAGAATATTTCTGGCTTTTATTATATTTTTATTTAAATATTAGAAAATATTCATGCTAGAAACAAATGACTGGCTACTACTATATTAATATATGTAATTGTACGAAGACAAATATGTTCACCATTTGAAAGGACCTTCCCAACGACGTAAGAGGTCCTCTGCGCATGAAAGTGGACTCTTTAGTTATAATCTTTTATAATACACCTCATAAAATCTGCTTTGGTTCCTTCATGTGATTTAGAGTGACGATATACTCAACGACCATGGTTTATTTCATGGTCACTGAAGGAAAATGGTGGGGTATGCTTGGAGTGCCAAGCTCTGCTCTATCTATCTATCTATCTATCTATCTATCTATCTATCTATCTATCGATCTATCGATCTATCGATCTATCGATCTATCATCCATCTATCATCTATCTATCTATCATCTATCTATCTATCTATCTATCTATCTATCTATCTATCTATCTATCATCTATCTATCTACCTACCTATCTGTCTCTCTCTCTAATCACCATTTTCATTCTCATTTTTTCTTGAAAACGATGGAAAATACCAAGAACATTTAAGCATGCCTCCCTGCCTGTTCTCATGTGTACATTGCAAAGATAAATCATTTGTAAGTTAATAGAAATTCTTAAGTCTTCCCCCCCATTGAGAGTTGGAAAGAGAGGTAAAATGGTACCATATAGTATATTCTATTGCTAGCGTCCATCCACTGTCCTGCTAGCCTCAGTACCTACCTACGCAATTCACTATAATATTCCCATGACTTCTAGAGTTATTTCAAATTCCCGATCCATCCTAGGTGAGTGAAAATGTGTACATTAGCGCTGTTCTTGTTTTACAAAAAACATAGGGAAGACTCTCTTAAATTTCATTTTCATGCTATTTGAAATGTTAGCCCTTCATGTGTTGAAGGGAAGACTAGCAATTGTCACGGGCAGGGTCTTATTCTCCTCCCCTGACTATGTGACACTTTTCCCCCTTATTCCTCTTCTCTTCCTCCTTAGTCTCTCTAGCTCTTTCTTTTTCTTCTCATGGCCTCTTGCTTTTCCACATGCTCTTTGTTCATGCTGCAGTAGGCCGCTATCAGCACCTGGCACTGTCAAGCAACCTCACCCTAGAGCCAGTGGTAAGCCAGGAGTCTTCTGTTTTGTTTCACGGAGGGCATTGCTAGGAATACATTACGTTTACTTCCTGATAGTCTTGGAGAAGTCCATATGGTCCAGACCAGGGAAATCCAGAACGGTCCACCTGGTCATTCCTGTGAGATACCAGAACCTGCAGCGCCCTACCTAAAAGCAGTTAAGAAATCCTCACTGTTAGGTATTTCTTGATGACCCTGGCAAACAATGAATAGTGGGCCTGGAAAGTTCTATGCTGAGACCAAGTTTCAAGTTCAAGCAATTACTAATACAGTTATACCTGTTATAATCAAGTTCTCCCCCCTAAGTTCCCAGAAACCTAGAATTTACCTTGGTAGAGACTCAGGGAGGATTTTTGGTGGCATAGGGAAAGAGGTAGATAGAGGCATCCCACGGTGGGGGGAGACCTGATCTTTTACTATAATTATTAAAGTCGATGACATATAGATCTGGTTTATTTCTGACCTGAACAGTCAATAGTAACAACATGTGTCAGATCTGTGTGGATCTATCTGCAGTCCTTGGCAAAGAAAAAAAAAATCCCGAGTGTTAAATATTAACCTAGGAATCGTGCTTCTGCTTAAAAGCAACAGCTCTGCTTGGCCTCCAGTTCAGTGTCTTCACCTGTGAAATGGGGATAATAATAGTATCATCTTCATAAGATTTTTGCAAGGAGAAAATCTGTAAGGTGTTCAGCACAGTGCCTGGATATTATGTTAAGTAAATGATAAATGTTGTTACACTTGTTTAAAAACAAAGTTACAAGAGTTATGATTTGAGAATTCCCTACAAAAAGTGAAAGTGAAAGCAGCTTCCCAAATAACTGCAGAGGGTCAGGCCCTGCTGCATTCTTTTCCTAGTCCCCATAGAACCTCTGACTTTGCAAATATATATGCGTGTTACATGTGTGCATGGGGCTGTGTCTCCCCTTGCACATCGTATCCCCAACCCAGACAGAGGAGGTGGAAAAAAGAGGAGGGATGGTCTCTGAGGGAGAGGAGCCTATGATTAGAAATCAAGGTGGGAGACACTATCATATCTTAATCTGTTCCCTCAGGTCAGCACCAAGAATTTCTACAAACAATAGAGGATGTGGGATAACCTGGTCACTGATGGTGCGGGAAATACAGCCCCTGATTGGAGGATGGGACCGTTTCTGGGCTTATCTGTGTGTTCAAAAGAATCGCTTGTCTTTGGAATTGGTTTTATTTGAGAACATAAGGATTCAAGTTCTATGGAATGCTGCAGTGTTTCTTTTGGTTTGGGGAGAATAAATGCCATGGCCTTGGGCTCGGGCTGTGCCTAATATAGTCTCTTAAAACCAAACTATGTAAAGACACCAAAAATTAGATAGAGTACCTAACAGTCTTTTACTGAAATGTTGATCGTCGGTATTTTAGCCCCAGTCTAAGAAGTCAGCCTGAACTGGTAGCCATCAGCTCCTTCCAGTTCTGTGTTCAGTGCCTTCTCTTCCTGCCCGCTCCGTCCTAAAGCCTTAGCTGGACTCCTTGCTGATTGTTTGGTTCTTTCAGTCTGTTGTGTTGTGAGCTGTCCTACAAATTTTCTAGCTCGGGTGGCAAGTAGTGTTTGCCCCCAGGAAATGTACTTGTCTGCACCACTGTTTGGACAACCCTTACCATCTGTATGGTGGGTCTGATTGAGAGGTTGCAGTCTGATGTAACAGAAATGTGTGCCATAGCATTTGCTAAATGCAGTAATTGGTAGGATATTTCTGGAAGGTGGGAAATCCTTTAGTTTCTATATTTTGATGCCAACTTTAAACAAAAAAAAGCTAAGGTTTAGCATTCAAATGATCCAGGAAATTATCATTGGAAATGACATTTGACTACCAAATGTATGTAGCCATATGAGGAAGGATAGAATACTATTTGATGTTTATGCTTTAAAGATTTATATAAAAGCTATTCCGTGCTGACACATAGTAAGCCTTTTGTAAACATTTCTTGATTGAATACATGAGGGGAACTATGCATTCTGGATTAGCAGTTAGAAAACTGGTTGAGACAGGTCAGGGTTTCATATAATAGGATGGTGTGGATGGAGAGAAAACCCTGGAAAGGGCAGCAGCGTGTTTTGAGCAACAAAAAGGTCTGTGAGGATGAGGCTGGGGGCCTAGGGGGGTGGGGGTGGGGGTTTAGGGCCGTGCTTCTTAAACTTCTGATACCTGTGGTGAAGGAACATGTGTGTTTGTTTCCTTAAATTTTCAATCTGCCGGGACCAATGCTTTTATAAAATTCAATAACAATGAATTACTAGAAAAATGATCCTGTGATATAAAGGTCTCTAAGTGCTAACTTTCCATTTCTGGACCAGTGAAAAGCAGTTCAGACGACAGGCTGCAAATCACACTCTGAGTGGCACTAATTTAGGGAATGGTCAGAGATGAAACTCGGAAGAGGTTGGAGCTAGATTATCAAGAAACTTCTACATGATTAAATGATTCCAAACTTTATGCTCTCAAAATTGGCATAAATTGTCTTCCTGTGTTTGCATTGCACGTTAACTTGCTTAAAACGTTTGTGCTGAATAGTTGTTTGATAAAACATATTTTTGTAAAAAAAACAATTGTTTTGGCTTAGCGGGTATGGGTTAGTGTCCCATATGTTGCTGGGTCCTTTTTTATGTTGGAAATAAATAACATGGGTTGTGGAAATTTGGGTTTGTTTGGGTAATGGAACACTATATCATCCAGGTTTTCTCTATCCTGTATCTGGTACCATCCGAGCTGGTCAGATTTTACAGCAGATTTCTCAGGAGACCAGAAGTGATCTGTGAGCCCTCCTGCCTTTGGTTGTCCGGTGCTCTGACGATGTCTTTCCAGTCACCAGGTTTCAAGATGCTGCGATTACAAAGGACCAAACTGGGTGGGCTGGGGCTCAGCCTTTTCAGAGGGCTTCACCACAAACCTGTGATGGCCGTGAGGCGGGAGGATGTGAACGCCTGGGAGAGAAGGGCCCCGCTGGCCCCCCGGCACGTCAAAGGGATCACCAACCTGGGGTACAAGGTCTTAATACAGCCTTCCAATCGCCGGGCCATTCACGATAAGGTAAATATGTCCAATTTTTTAAGTATGTGGTTATAAATATAATGACTCTGCATATGAAAATTAAGGAGCATCTGAGTGAGAAATAAAATGGTTGCTAGGGTCACTTAAATACCACATGGCAATAATCCTTTCCTTTGGTTATGAGATTTCTAGTTAGAATCCGTGATAGAGTCCACGATTCAACCAGTAAGTATTGTTTTCATCCATTCCATGCTTTCTCCAGTGGAGGGATAGAGGGATTGATTTGGGAAGGAGATGATATCCTTCTGTCCTTCTCTCTTTCATGTCTAGGACTGGGGAGCAGGGGCCAGGAGGACACTTTTATCTTTTCACTTGTCAGACTTGCCTCCAGGAAATGCTTCATTGAATAGAGGATGCCTGGCCAGCCACTGTGTGAAGCCCTGTACATTCATCATTCCGTTTGCTTTTCACAATAATCTTCTGATACAATTTTGACTCTTATTTTCATTTTAGAGATACACATGTGCTTTTTCTTCCCTGAACCATTTGAAAATATGTTGCAGACATCATAACACTTCACTACTACATGCTTCAATATACATTTCACTATCACTTTCCTACATGACTGTCATATCATTTTTACACCTAAGAAATTAAATAATATCATCTCACATAGCTCATTTTACATTCCCCATTGTTTCAAATGTCTTTTATGGTCTTGTATTTTAACTGAGTCTTAATTAAGATTTCTTCCATTTATTATTATGTCTCTTTAGTTCTTTTAATCTAAAACAGCAACCCCCCCGCCCGCCCTTTAGATTTTTGTTTGTTTCAATGGCATTGACTCTTTTTGAAGGTTCCACTTCTGGGTGTAAGTAGTCTGCTTTTTACCTCATGATTAGACTTAGCTTAGAAAAGACGTAAATATTCCATAAGTGCTATGTTCTTTCCATTGTATCACATCAAAGACACAGCAACTCAGGTTGTCACATGATTGGGAATGTGTGATCACTTGTTTGAGGTGGTTACCACCAGATCCCTCCATTGCAAGAGTACGTTTCTCCCTTTGTAATTTCTGAGTCATCTGTGGGATATTTTGAGACCTGTGAATCTCTTGTTTCTCAAAAACCTTTCAATTAATGACATTATGTCCATTGACAGTCTTTGCTGAAATCAATTTTTACATGGAGGCTTGCAAAGGAACGAGTTTCTGATTTGATCACTCTTTACAAGTTTATTTCCTGATATTCTGTATAAAAGCAATTTCCCTTAGTTTCTCCCTTCTCTCTTGCCCGTTTGATTATCATTATGGGTGTTTGAGCTTTTTTTTTTTTTTTTTTTTAAAGATTTTACTGGGGAAGGGGAGCAGGACTTTATTGGGGAACAGTGTGTACTTCCAGGACTTTTTTCCAAGTCAAGTTGTTGTCCTTTCAGTCTTAGTTGTGGCGGGCGCAGCTCAGCTCCAGGTCCAGTTGCCGTTGCTAGTTGCAAGGGGTGCAGCCCACCATCCCTTGCGGGACTTGAGGAATTGAACTGGCAACCTTGTGGTTGAGAGCACACTGGCCCATGTGGGAATCGAACCAGCAGCCTTCGGAGTTGGGAGCATGGAGCTCTAACTGCCTGAGCCACTGGGCCGGCCCGCTTGAGCTTTCTTTTCATTTAATGTATAATAATCCATTAGCTATCATTCTTTTTAATGTCCTAATTATTCCAAATTTGAGATAGTGAGAGTCGCTTTAAGGGGGCTACTATGACTTTGGATGTGAATCCTTTTATTAGTTGAGTTTCCTTGTCGCCTGCAACAAATTGTCCTAACCACACCTTGTGCTTTTCTTGCCCCACACCTGGAATTAGCCATTTCATCAGGGAACCCTGATTTCTTTTAGTTTAAAGAAAACAAGATCTGGTGTCTGGTGTTAGGCGTGTTTATTATTGCTGAGATTTTGGTGCTTTTACCCTTGGTGGACAGAGCTAAGAAATACAGAGACACAAACACACATACATATGTATTATTTAAATGAGTTAATATTGCTGTTTCCAATTAAAATTTAACATTGCAGGTTTTTCTTACCTTTAAATTTTTATACTATTTGCATCTGTTTTCTCCAGCAATGAAAATTTTAATTTCATTGATAACACTGATGCACATGGTTTGCTCTACCCTGTGATATACATAAAATAACTTTGGATTCACAATGCTAATATTACAATTAACGATAATCCTATTAATGCTAAAAAAAATAGACCTTAAAATGTCAAAAAAAAAAGTTCTCACAAGAAAAAATTGCTGTAATTATGTTGATGACGGATGTTAACTGGACTTACTATGGTGATCATTTTGCAATTATACAAATATCGAATCATTATGTTGCACACCTGAAACGAATATAATGTCAATTAAACCTCAATAAAAAACCCTATTAAATGGAAATTGAAAACCCTATTATATTTAATATTTCTTTGAAGTTTTTTTTTTCCTTTAGAATACATTTCACCAAAAATATTTTGAATACTGGGTTTAAAAGTAATTTGAGTTATTTTTTCTGTGTGGTTACATTGTCAATGTGATATCTAGTTGGATTCATTTATTATTGTTTCTACTACATTTTAATGTTTGCTTTTAAATCCTTTTGATTTAATTTTATTTTCAAATAATTTAAACATTTACGAGTTTCAAAGATTAAAACTGTGCATAAAAGATGTAATGCAGAGAAGTCTTCCTCTCATCTTGAACCCCTATAATTCCATTACCCCACCACCTCATAGATTACTATTTTCATTACTTTCTGATCTATCATTCTTGTTTCTTTTTGCAAAAATAAGCGTGTGCGTGTACGTGTGTGTGGGGGGAGGGTCTTATTTCCCCTTCAGTCTTATCCAGAAGGTTGTATACTTTATGAGTATATACTGTTTTGTTCCTTGCTTTGTTTAGTAAACAGCATATCCTGGAAATCGCTCCATGTCAGTTCATAGAGATCTGCTTCATTCTATTTAATGGCGATGTAGTAATTACTCCATTGTAATTACTTCATGATTTATTGTGATTTATTTAACCAATCTACTATAAATGGGCAAATAGAATGTTTTCAAAGAAACCAGGTATGGCCCATATGTTCATTCTTTTACCATCTCTCCTATTCATCTTTACTTTCCTTTGAAGTAGATTTCCAACTAGATTTATCTTCATTTTATTCAACTGCCACCTTTGATGTTCTTTTCATTCTGCTTGGATCGTGCCACCCCTTTATTTAAAAATCTGAAATGACTGTCTATTGTTTTCATGTACTAGCTATGTAATCTCAGTTAGCTGGGTAAGTCTCAGGTTTCCCATTGATAAAATTAGGATAATAATAGTACCTACCTTATGGAAGTTTTATGAGAATTAAATGAGATAATTCATGCAAAGAGCTTAGCAAAGCACATAGTAATTTATTGATAAATGTTAATGATTATTATTTTTATTTTTTGTCCAATAAAGCTCGTATTCACCATGATAGTATTCAATCTACTTTTCCAATTTGATTTACCCCCTTATGCCCTAAACATCTTTACTTTCCTGCCTCCACACTTGTGTACATTCTTTCAATGTCTTTTATTGATATTGCCATCAATAAATATATATGATATTTCCCATCTCCACCTCTCCAGTCCTACTCAGCCTTTTAGATTAATTTAAATTTCCCTATTTCCTTCATCAGCTCACTTGGAAATTATCTCAAAATCCATTAAGCTAATATATCACTTAGATTCTGTTGATCATAATGTTCTTGTGAATTCAGCCTCATTTACTGTGCTCCTGGCTTCTTTTTACTGTATTTTGTGAGCTCCTTTATAGGAAGGATCCTGTCTGTTTTCCTTTGTGTCTTATCATCTCAGCTCTAGCACAGACCACAGTACAGAGTCAGGCAGTAACAAATACTAATTAAACAACAACAAAAAAGAAAAACAAAAGTAAATATTGCAGATATATGTCTTTCTTTTAAAAATACACCTGAGTAAAAAATTGCTATTTAGCATTGAATGTTTCTGTGCATTGTTGGTACAAAATAAACATTGCACAATTATATTTAAATGCATGTGCTGGTGATCACAATTATTATGATGAAACTATAAACTGTTCTTAAATAGGAGTATGTGCTGAATTTTCAATTTTTTTTTGCTATAAAACATGTTAGATTAATCTTTAGTCAGCAAGTAAAAATATTAGTCGTTGTTCTATTATTTGATCTAATCCATACAGACTTTATTCTTTCAGTAGGTTGTGCCTTTAATTGCTACGCTTATTTATTCAAGAAAATATGAATACAACTAATCGGGGGAATAAATTTTAAGCTAAATTACATTCCCAGGAATATGTCAAAGCTGGCGGCATCCTTCAGGAGGATATTTCTGAAGCTTGTCTAATTTTGGGAGTGAAGAGACCCCCAGAGGATAAATTGATACCCAAGAAGACGTATGCATTCTTCTCTCACACAATAAAGGCCCAGGAGGCCAACATGGGCTTGTTGGATGAGATTCTAAAACAGGTAATTAGTGACCAATATTCATAGATGTTAACGTAGAAACACAATTTTTTATTTTACTTTGACTGTCAGTGGAGTTTCAGTTTTCTCTCAGCATCTAGGAAATATATGGTATTCACCTCCGTAGGAAAGGTGATCTACGAGTTAGTGCTTGAATAGTTCTGGTCTTAAGTCTCCTCTGCTGCGTAAGTTTGTAATAAGAGAATCAAACACATTTTATTCATTTTGCGTTTTGAAATGGGAAGCATGATAGAAGCTTGCCCCCAAACGATCATCAGTTGATAAGGCCGATTGGTCAGATATGACCAAGTAGAATTTTAGAGCTGAAAAGAACCTTAGGGATCATATAACGTACCACCCTGATTTCTCAGATGGAGCCCAGAGATGTGAAGGGACTTGACTGCAGTTGCACAGCTTTGAAAGGCCAGAACTGGAGTAGAGACAATTTTTACATTTATTAACATTCATAAGGGGGAAAACAAGCATTTTTTTTTTTTTGAGATAAAAATACCATGGGAAAACCATCATCTATTTAAAATACAGAGAATTCATTCAACAAATATTTACTGAGTGCCTGTGTTGTGTCTGCAGTGACAATAGACTATCCCTGTCCTCACAGAGCTTGCATTCTAGTAGGAGGAGACAGATGATTGATGAATAAAATACCTCACGTGTCACTTGGCGATAAGTGTAATGGAGATAAGTATGAAACAAAAGGAGAAAAAGAGCGCTAGGCCCTGGGGGAGATGACAATTCTAGTTTAAATAGGGTGATCAGGGAGAGCCTCACTGCAAAGTTGGCATTGAGCGAAAATTTGGAGGAGATGAAGAATCAAGCCTTATCCATCTGGGAAGTCTTCCAGGCAGAGGGAACAGTACTGTAAAGCTCCAAGAGTCTTTTTGTGCAGACGGTGAGAGTAAGTCATGTTAAAAAATGCTTGATGACGTGAATGTGGAACATAAGAGAAAGAGAAGTCAGAGATGACTCCAAGAGTTTGGCCTGAGCAACTGAAAGGAGGTGCCCTAGATAGAGACGGTGGTACTACTGCAAGAGGGGCAGCTTGGCTGGGAGGATCAGGAGTTGAGTTTAGGGCCTGGTTAGTTTAATTTGTCCACTAGACATTCCAGGGGAGATACTGAGAGGGCCATTGGACATGAGTTTGTAGCTCAGGAGGGCAGTTTTGTAGTTGTCAGAGACTAGATGGCATCTAAAGCCGTGAGACTGCATGAGGGTAGGCAGTGAGTGTAGATAGAGAATTCCAAGGTCCGGGTCCTGGGGTAAGGATGTTAGAGCATTAGAAACTAGAATCTGAGAGTGGGCAGAGGACAGGAAAGTTCACAAACACTAAAAGCAATGGAGAAAAAAGTATTTTATATTTGTGTAGAGAATACATTCCTACTAACTTCAAATATACTAGCACTGAGCTGTATGTAGTTCATTTGCAGTGTTTCTGAAGAACAGTTTCAAAAAGTAATTAATGGAAATAATATTATAAGAAGAATGTTTCACCTTAAGCAGATAAACTCTTTAAAAAGTAATTTAGAAACATTTTTTGTTGTTGTTATATGAACATTTGCTCATTACAAGAAAATTAATAAAAACAGACCCAGCAGGGCTTCTTTTTGGCAGCAGATTGTAACCAATTACTTGGAGTTGGATGAATATTTAACATTCTTAAATTCATGCACGTGGTAAAATCATATAACCTTTGAGGAAATAAAACGACTGTGAAACTTTCCACAATTACCATGTGTCAATAGCTTTTACCATGAATTAGTAAGACATTCCCGAGGGAGGGCAGATCCCCAAGGAAAGAGGAAGACTGATTTTAGTGAAGGGAAGGAAGTGAAAAGCAGGCAGTGTGTACTACTTTTTAACTGAAGCTTAGTTGTGAAAGGATGGAGAGAGAGAGAGAGAGAGAGAGAGAGAGAGAGAGAGAGAGAGAGAGAGAGAGAGAGAGAGAGAGATTGAGATTGAGATTAGGAGAGACAGAGAAAGAGGGAGAAAGAAAATGAGATAGATTTGTGTGTATGGATTTGAGAGGGAATGTTGTTACTGTTTTTAAGGTAGAAGAGAGCTGAGTGAGTATAGAATGACCGAGAGGTAGGATCAGTGTAAAGAGGGTAATGCAGACAAAGGTAAACTCAAGAAGAATGTAAGACCTGGGAGAAGCTGGGTTTTATCTCACAGGATTTAGGCTTAGGAGGACTTGATTTCTTTGGGACTAGAAAAAAGGATGTGAGGAGGAATGGGGCTGTAGATATATTTGCAGATGGTGCTGGCCTAAAATTTAAAGGCAATCATGCCTTTATTATCTGACTGCCTACCATCAAGGGGCATTTAGCATGCTGCTAAGGCCATTCTTTTATCTCTAATCACAAACATATCACTGGCTTATGACCTGGCATTTTCTAAGTATTTCATGGTGCACCTGATGGTAACTTATGTTGGCAAGTCAAAATATATTTTATAAGATGAAACAAATGTGAAATACTGACTTGCTTTACATATATGTGCTTTACTCATTGAAATTAAGTATGGTGAGTCTGGCTGAGAATTTTCTTATTCTTTCTTCAGGAAATCCGACTTATTGATTATGAGAAAATGGTGGATCATAGAGGAATTCGGGTAGTGGCATTTGGGCAGTGGGCAGGTGTGGCAGGTAGGTATGCCGGGCTTTTCCATCACTCACATTCTAAATTTTCCCAGTGAGTAACTGTGGCAAGAGGATAGAAGTGTTCATTTCCATCAGTCAAAATAAACATGGGGGTCTGACTAAGTGAACTAGAATAAGAAGGTAAATTGTTAAAATATATTTATTACAAAAATTAAAAAGAAAAAGAGCAGGGAGAAGGATAACAAGTATGGATAGGCTCTGACTTATTAGGTAGTTCTGTTTGAAAGACTAGGAGAGGTGAGTTTGGTTCTGAAAAAATGAGGAATAGAAGAAAGGGAAAACGAGGAAAAACATAAGAGGGGCAGGAAACAACAGAGGAACAATCTAGAAAGAATAAGAGCTGGAGTTAGGGGAAAACTCCACTTGACTTTTGTCTCAGTTAGTACTTTGAATCTTCTTTAGTTGAGAAATACCACCACCATATGTTATAACTATCATATTAGACTACTTGAAGGTCTATATTTGTCAGAACAAGCAGACAGAAATTTTTAGGGATAGAAGATACTAAAACACTATTATCCACCCTGACATAAATGATAGTTATTGAACCGTCTACCCAACAACTATAGGATACATGTTCTTTTCAAATCATGTGGAACATTCACTCAGATGGTCCATATACTGGGTCACAAAACAATTCTTAATAAATTTAAAAATGTTTGAAATCATACAGTATGTGCTCTGACTATAATAAAATTGACTTTGAAATTATAATAGAAAAATATCTAGAACATTTCCAAATTTTTGAAGATAAACCATGTATTTTTGAATAGCTCATGAGTTAAGAAGAAATCAAAGCAAGAATTAGAAAATATTTTGAACTGAGTAACAAGTTAAGACACAGCATATCAAAATTTGTGGGATACAGATAAAGCGGGGCTTAGAAGGAAATTTATAGTATTAATGTTTTTATTAGAAAAGAAGAATGTTCTCAAATTAATGATCTAAACTTCCATCTTAAGAAGCTAGAAAATGAAGAAGAGATTAAACCTAAAGTAAACAGAAGGAAGGAAATAATAAAGATAAGAGGAAAAATCAATTAAATCAAAACAGGAAAACAATAGAGAAAATTAACAAAATCAAAAGCTTGTTCTTTTTTTAAAAAAAACCAATAAAATTGACTCTGGGTGGTGAACACATGATGTACTATACAGATGATGTTTTATAGTATTGTACACTTAAAACCTGTATAATTTTACTGACCAATGACACCCCAATACATTTAACAACAACAACAACAACAAAACAATAAAAACGATGAACTCTCAGTTAGACTGGTTAGAAAAATAAGAGAGAAAACACTATTTATCAATATTAGGAATCCAAGAGGGATCATCACTATATATGTTACAGACATTAGAAGGATAAGGGAATATTATGGAAGGACCAATAAATTTGACAAAGTTGATGAAATAGACGCAAATCCTTGAAAGACACAAATTACCAAAACCAATTCAAGAAATAAAAAAATTTGAATATCAATGTACAAAATAAATTCCCCTTATAGACAGTTATTATGAGAAATGAATTATTATTTGTAGAGACTTGTTTATAGTAGCTTCATTCGTAATAACCTAGAAACAATCCAAATATCCATCAGCAGAGGGATGGATACATAGTCACATACCAATAAAACGGAAAACTTAATAATAAAAAGAAGCAAACTACTCAGATACACAATGTGTGAATCTCAAACACATGCTGAGTGAAAGCAGACACTCAAAAAAGAGTGTCTTTTAATGTCACTTATAATGTCATTTATATGAAACTGGAAGAAAATACATCTATACGGAGAAATAAGATCAGGAGTTGTCTGGGGCCAAGAGTTAGAGAGGATTGACTGGGATGATGGAGGATTGATTGTATCTTGATTATGTTGGTGGTAATATGGGTGTGTACATTTGTTAACAGTTATCAAATTATACACTTTAAATTGGTACATTTTATTATGCATAAGTTATTCCTTTAAAAGTTGACTTTAGAAAAAATATCAAAGAAAATTTGATAGGGATCTGGAGAGGGGAAGTTCTATTCCTGAAAAGAAGAAGAGAATGGATGCTGAGGTCTTTGCTACAGACGTGCTTAGTTTTTGCTATTTGAAGGATGTCCAAACGGGGAACTCTATAAGGCGGCTGGTTAGGTCTTGAAATATAATATCTGTGCTAGAGATACAGATTTGAGGTCATCTGTATGTAGAGAGAGTACTTGAAATTTAGGACTGGATGAAATTAGCCAAGGAAAAAAATGTAGAGATGGAAGACATAAGGGAGCCCAGGACAGAATCCTGAGGCTGATTACTGTGTAGGGAAAGGGCTGAGGACACTATATAAAAGGAAGGGGCATGGGAAGAGGCACCTGCAGAAACGTAGGATGAAAAATTTTAGGTCAGGGATGCTGAGGGATGAGAATTTTCTAACAAAGAGGGGCTCTATATTGCCTAATATCTATGACAAGTAAGTCAAGAGTCAAGATCTGAAAAGTGTCCCCTGAGTTTAGCTATTTAGGTACTAAAATTGCTGATGGGGTTCATGAGGTCAATGATAACTTTGTTTTTGTTTGTTCATGTTTTTGGTGTGGGAGGAATGAGGTGTGTTTAAATGTTAAGAATAAGCCAATAGAGAGGGATAGCGAAAGGAATAATTCAATAGTGAATTCCTTAGAGAGGCAGGAAGGGATGGTATCTGGAGCAGAGGAGGAGAGATTACCCAAAGAGAAGAAGAGGGATACTCTTTCTATTTTAGCAGGATTGAACGTTGAAGGGATAGGTGCGGATGCAGCTGGCTTAGTGCTGTTGGTGGCAGAAAGTGGAGAGGATGAATAAGATAGATGCTGGGGTCCCTTCCATATCTGAGATCCTCTGGTCTGCACTTCCTCAGAGCCCTGAGCACGTTGGAGCATGGGCAGAGAGAACACCTTCACCTCTTCCCAACTAACGATCTTTCTATTGGTCTTCTTCTGCAATAGGGATGATCAACATTTTACATGGAATGGGTTTAAGGCTCCTTGCTTTGGGACATCACACACCTTTTATGGTGAGACGTTTAATTTTGTTTATTTTTTGAAAATACGTATCACACTTGAAGAATAGAACACTGTCTCTGGTGGTGGACTAACTGGACTTGTGTGCTTGCTTTCAGCACATTGGCATGGCTCATAACTATAGGAACAGCAGTCAGGCTGTGCAAGCTGTCCGTGATGCTGGCTATGAAATATCTCTGGGTTTGATGCCCAAGTCAATAGGGCCCCTAACATTTGTGTTCACAGGGACTGGTAATGTATCAAAGGTAAATCCCACCTGTCTTCTTTCTGTAAAGCAGTCTGAAACTCTGAAACTAACCCAAAGGATGTGGGCATTTTGTGGGCCTTTCAGAGCCCTGCTTTTCCATGAATGGGCATTCTGTTTTTGGCACTTTTTTTTTAACCTAGGTACTTTTCCCATAGTAAAGAGCAGTCATGGTCCAAACTTACATTTTTTGCTTTCAGTTGATTCCAAGCTGTGAGAGGCTTTGAATGTTTTTTTTTTTTTCCTTTTTAGAGGGATAACTTATTGTTAATGGTATAAAGCTCTGTTCTAAGGGTAATCTGCTTTAACTCCATCACTGAGATGTCCAAAAGTTTGGATGTTACCCCAGGATGTCAATTTTTCAAGATGACTTGGAGTTTTGCCAATCAGATGTTAGGGAGCTTAATTCAAGACTATAGTTAATCCTTTCTTCCTTCTGGGGGTGGTTTTGAGAATGCATTTGTGACCCCCCCCCAAAGGAACTTATAATTGTAAAATAGATAGTTCTTCAGTGAAAATATTTTACAAATAGGACACCACTATTTGTATTATGCTGTGAGATAGGCATCTCATTTTTTTGTGTAGGAAATACCGTTTCCCCACATGAAATAATTTCGTCAATGGAGCAAAAAGTTAATAGAAATATTTTATTTTACTCTCACTTCTAAATACTATTGTTTCTCTGCTGAGGAAAAAAAAGTCAAGCCCCTTCCAATGTGTGGTGTTCAAATTGGAATAAAAACTGGTCTGCAGGCTATGAGCAAGAAACTCGTCTGTACTTTCTTCTGAATTTCAGCCCTCGTTCAGGGCATGACAAGTGGATAACTGGGGAAAATGAATTAGAATCTTTGCAGGAAACCATGTTGGCTCTTTTCCTATTGATTTTTGGATTTTTACTAATGTTTTATTTACAGGGAGCCCAAGAAATCTTCAATGAACTACCCTGTGAATATGTGGAACCACATGAATTGAAAGAAGTTTCCCAAACTGGAGGTAAGAGGGGGCGGGCGACTGTGCATATTTTTTACTGGTTTTATTTTTAATAGTTTCTGTGTTCTAATATTTTATCACCATAAATTCTTATCATTTGTCACCCACTTTACTCGTTTCTTTCTCCCACAAGACCTGAGAAAAGTGTATGGAACAGTGTTAAGTCGCCATCATCATCTTGTCAGGAAAACAGATGGTATATATGATCCTGTAGACTATGACAAATATCCTGAGAACTACATAAGTCGTTTTAATACTGATGTGAGTATCATACTCCGCTTTTGAGTTGGTTGCTTGTGATACACTTTAGCTAGGCTGTTTTCAAGGAGAGAAATTAGGAATGTGTGCACCGGTTTTCAGTTCCTCATGCTGACTTGTTGTGAGTCCTTTGGGTATCATGAGTTGGCCTTAGGAGCTGTTGGCTTTTACTGATGTTGGGAGTGGCTTTTCTGAGTGGTTTTGGTGGTTTCTGTGGCTCTATGCCCTTTGCTTCGCTGTCTCTGTTTCTACTTGAGGTCTGCATGTGCCCAGTAGCTTTACAACATTTCCTGGGGAAGACTGTTTTCTGTATTTATCCTGGACTAGTTATTATGGTCGGCAAAGCACAAGGTCTATGAAGTTTGATCTCAACATAGGTTTATTCCTTTGATGGCCATGGATTGCAATGATAACCTCAGCCAGTTGTCTTGAAATGCATACCATTTCCAGGGTGAAATGGTATGGCTATATAAGCTCAGGCCCATCCACACTGTACAAAAAAGTTACAGTTAAAATCCTTCTAATGAGGACACACTGGCCTCATCTTATCAGAAGAGCAATATGTTTGTGTATTCTGTAGTCATGGGGCATTCAACAGTCCTCCTCAAAATAAACCCACCAAAAATAAACTAAACAAATAATGCGTGCATTTATGGTGAGAGGGAATGTTTTAAATAATTTTGAATATGTTTGAATCACATAGCATTTTTAGATTCTGGCATGAAATTTAGTGTTAGAGCATGTAAAGCATGTTATAGAAAAGGACTCTTACCTGTAGCTTGTGAATTCTTGAAATGCCTAAGAAAGAAAAATCATGCAAGTAGTCTTAAACTAAAAAAGTTTGAATCTAGTAAACGTCCATCCCTTCTCTTTTTCCCAATCACCAAAGTATAGGGAAATACTTCATTGAACTACCATGCATGCATGTATGTAGCACATTTGTCCGTGGAGCTTACAGATGGTATCTGATTTAATCTTCACAGCATCCCTTTGATGAATAGGGTACCTATTATCCCCATCTGACAGGTAAGGAAAACAGAGCCCAGAGAAGTTGAGGTAGCATGATTTAGATCACGCTCTACTGGTGGTTGAACTACAAATAGAGTTCTAGCTCACCTGATCCTCTGTCCTTTCCTTTTTCTTGGTTATGCAATACATTACAGAGCAAAACTATTAATATATTGATGTTCATGTATTTCTCTATGATGGGGAATTCTACACTGAAATCTGGGTGGCTATTTATTGTCTTTGACTCAAAAGGTAGCCACTGACCTGGCAAATAACAAAGTCAACTCAAAGTAACATTACATTATTTCTCATGGAATTGACTGCCAGCTCTCTTTCAGCACACTGCACTGAAATATGCTATTTCCCAGCTTGTTGAACTTGAAACTTGCTTTACAGATTGCACCCTATACAAGCTGTTTTATTAATGGAATCTACTGGGAAACAAACACCCCTCGTCTACTGACCCGCCAAGACGCTGAGAGTCTCCTGGCTCCAGGCAAGTCCCCGATTGTTGGTGTGGAAGGCTGCCCTACATTGCCACACAAGTAAGGACTTTGCTTCCGCAATGATGGCAGTTCTTAGCAGCAGGACCCACTATTAGGGCACCACACATCACGGGATTTGATTGTTAAGGACTACTTGTCTGCTTTATCTTACTTGACCTCTTGAGAGCATTTGACCGTGAACTTTCCCTCCTTCCTGAAATTTTCTTCACTTCTGTGAACCCATATGCTGCTAAGAAGAAACCTCCTCAGTGAGGTCCTTTCCGGCTTCCCTGTTACCATCTTTCTCTAGTCTGTTTCTCTGTTTTTTCCTGAAATTCACGATCATTTATTTTCTACTCTTTATGATCTTCCCGTTCCTACTCAAACTTGATCTTCTTAAGGAGAGGGGCCTGATTTAAGTAACCAGTACATTGCCTGACATATGTATTCAAATAATTATTAAACTGTCCAATTCATTAATCAATAAATATTTGTGGGGCACCTGGTCTGTCTGGCACTCTGCTAAACTAAAGGATACAGAAGAGTAAAAGGATGGTTGCTACCGTCAGGCATGTAGCCGGCACTGAGTAAATGCCAAGGGAATGGTAGAAGCATTATTATCACAAGAATTTAGAAGAGAGTGGGAGCCTGAGCTCAGGAATCCTAAGAAGGAGGAGTGAGGAGAATGAGAATTTCAAGTGACAGGATTGTGGCTTGACAAATATGGAGTCACCAAAGCACAGTGAGTGGGCCAGTCTAAGTCTAGTATGGGGTTTATATAGGCAAGTGATAGTTGGAGATCGGGCAGGAAAATTGTATTCAGCCTCTAAAGGATTTCAAATGCTGGGCTGACACTTTGGTTCATAATTCTAGAGATTTCCATGTAATAACATGTAAAATTATGTAGTGCTAAGCAGGGTGGAGGGAGTTGGCTAGGTAGATTAAGTTTCTTTGTTGTCAATGATATCTCTAGGGAAGGGATTTTCCACTTGTATTTCTTTTCTTTTCCTCCTTCTCCCCCTCCTTACCCTACCCTTTCCTCCTCCTTTCCCACCCCCCCCTTCTTCCTTTTGAAGACTGAAACTCATAGTGAGAAGATTCTGTGTATCCCTGAACAACACAATGAGCTGTAGGAAAAAGAGCTAACGGCCTAGGCACCTACCTTGAATAGTGTTCCAAGCCTGTTTCATTTGTATTCATTTTTAATCTTGCTGAAGACTTCAGAGTTCCATGCTCTGATCTAAGTACTGATATTGTTTTCAGACTTGTGGCAATATGTGACATTTCAGCTGACACAGGAGGATCTATAGAGTTTATGACTGAATGCACGACAATAGAGCATCCCTTCTGCATGTATGATGCAGACCAGCATATTATTCATGACAGGTGAGTTTGCTGAAGTTGATAGATGGTGAGAGAGACATAAAAATACACCATTTACTTACCGTTATATACTAGTCTTAAAATACTTAATATTTTCCATCTTTATGAAGACTATGCAAATTTCCAGAGATATACTGAAACATATTTGAAAGTTGTGTAGAAAACCCACATGCGAATTTGAACACTTAAATCCACATGTACTGAAACATATTTGAAAGTTGTGTAGAAAACCCACATGCGAATTTGAACACTTAAATCCACATGTACTGAAACATATTTGAAAGTTGTGTAGAAAACCCACATGCGAATTTGAACACTTAAATCCACATATACTGAAACATATTTGAAAGTTGTGTAGAAAACCCACATGCGAATTTGAACACTTAAATCCACATATACTGAAACATATTTGAAAGTTGTGTAGAAAACCCACATGCGAATTTGAACACTTAAATCCACATGTACTATATTTTTGTGAGAGATGGGTTGCTGAAGAAGAAAAAGTTTTGATTGAAAATGTGTTTATTTTCTTACACTTTGGTACAAAATTACAAATGATTACGAAGGAAATATAATGGAGTGGACATCTGGAAAAGTTGGTTTACAGCAAAGGTTTCGTACAGCCAAATAAAGCGTGTTGCTTCTCCTAGTGTTGAAGGTTCTGGGATTCTGATGTGTTCCATTGACAATCTGCCGGCACAGCTTCCAATTGAAGCTACGGAATACTTTGGCGACATGCTTTATCCTTATGTCGAAGAAATGGTAAGCAGACCTGGAGCCTCCGCAACTAGGCTTTAAATAAAGAGCGGCAGAGTGCTCTTATAAACGTTCTGGTCTATGGTATCTGATAAATCTGTTGTAAAATGAAATTCCAGCCCTTCCCGGAAGTACTTACTGACACCCGTACTTGACATATTCTGCTTATTCGTCTCATGGGGAATATGGTTACATAACTGCCTTCGTGCTTAATTCCAATTGCATTTGCCTCTCATTATGTGTATTTTCGTAAAAATGTTCATGACATGTAAGATATTTTGCTTTGTTTTCAATTCTTTCTACTTTCGAGGTCAATTCCTACTGGGGCATTTTTACCAGGCTGTGATTAACAGATTTGAAAAAACAGAAATGTAGAAAATTTTATTAGATTTTAGTCACTAATGCTGTGGAGATTGTGGAGTGTTATATTTCTCTGAAAAGTGTATCTAGTAGACAATTAAGTTGGCTAGCCTTACACGGAACGCACTGTCTCCTCTGAGTTGGGAGGTAGTTCACATAAAAGTTCACCTGCTTGACCGTTGATTGGGGTGCTGGTAGCTGACCTGCGCACATTCAGTTCTGGGGTCATACAGAGACTTGGCACAGAGTTTACTCATATACGGAAACCGGGCTTTGCCTTTTTTTGAATCTGTCTTTTCTGGCATTTCCTCCTCCCACTCTGAAGGCTGTGGTTGCTCTGGGTTCTGTTCCTGTTTCCTTAGATCAGAAAGTCAGAGAGCTTGCCACACATTTTTCTTCCTTGCACTACATGGCCCCCCCTCAGGGCACTGCCAATACAATGGGAAACTCACCACCTGTGCTAATATTTCGTCCACGTTTGGACACTTCTCCAAAAACCGCCTACTTACTAATTATTCATTCTCTGAAACCCTCATGTAGTTGGTTTTGTTTTTTGTCTAGAGTTTATACTTCTTATCACTAGGAGGAATGGTCTGTTAGAGCTTAGTCTCCTGTATATAAAATAGAACTCCCCAGTCCTAATACCTTGACGGAATCAACTTGACTCCAGCAAAGGTTTGAAGTAGCTAGAAGAGCTGTGGTGACTGTTCATTTCTTGAAATGTCTTTTTGTCTGGCTGCTACAACATCATTTACCACTCTAAGAAGTTGTTATAAGCCATTTTCAACTCAAAAAGCATTACGTTTCAAGGTATCAAAGTTTGTTTCTTTTGGGCCTTCAAACATGGTTTTTCATTCCTATTCGTCCTTAATCAAAATTGCCATTCATTCCGTACAGTTGTTCTCATGTAGACGTAAGGAGAAAAACAAGCCAGTTCGATGAATTCTCAGGAGGGTGTGACTGAGGATTAGCCTACATAATTGATGAGGAATAAGTGCGTTTCTTAAATAAAATTTTTATTAAGGAACAAAATATAATTTTTATATTATGTAATAGTAGAAAATAACGGATAAGTGATCCATAAGGGTACAGCCTGGTAAATCACAAAGACTCCCATGTGAACACTACATGGGTAAAGAAAAGAATAATGTTAACATCCCAGAAACCTCCTTATGCCTCTCCAAGCACGATCGCCACTCTCCTTCCTCAGGGTACCTACTATCTTGACTTCTAAGTATGGATTAGTTTTGCCTTTTGCGGGAAATTTTTATTTTTTCCAACATATTAATCAGAGTTTAAACTTACGTCTCATAATTCCAGTAAACTTCTTGGGTTTGTTTATAGTCTCTGTTTTACTCTTTTCTTGGTTTTTAGTCAATTCTTCTTATTTCATGGGCCTGTTTATTTTTGATTGAATGCTAGATATTGTGTGTGTAAAATTTTAGAGATGACTTGAGGCTCTGGATGTTGTAATTTTCTCCAGAGAAGATTTCCTTTGTTTCTGACTAGGAGATAGCCTAGAAGAAAAGCAACTCAGTTCATTTGGAATGGAAGTGATTCAAAGCTGGGCTTTAGTTTTTGGAGAACTAATGGTTTTCAATTTACCATTTATTTTAGAATATAGTTTTTCAGGATCCCACATGAAAATCTGGCATTGACTAGAGTCCCCTTCAGCAAAACTTAAACTCCAGTTTTTGTTGTCCTATTGTTTAAAATCAGCCAGAAGGTCTTCTCAGTTTTTCAGTCTCTGCTCCGTTCTGCTCAGCTTTTCAGCATCCCAGCCATGTGTCCACATGGGCAACTCTACCTTGGAAAAGTGGTGCCAAATGTTGGACTCGTCTCCCTGGGCTTTCTTCTCCAGAATTATGGTGTAGCAGGTCTTTACTGCCTTTGAACCTAAAAACTGAGGCTTTTCATGTTTTACCTGGTTTTATTCAATGGGAGGATTGGTCTGAAAAGAGCAAATTCACCATTACTGAGTGGAAAATATACATTCAGACAGGTGATGTGTTTGTACCTACATAAGTCAATAGCGGATAGACTTTTAGGCAGTGTGACAAGGTTAAGAATGTCAGACAGTGAGGTGTTGGAGATTTTTCTTCAGTACTGAAGCAGGTGGTATTGCTTAGATGTCTGATGAGCAAGTCATCTTCTCTGAACTGTCACACTGTCTTCATTTATACATCACTCTAGTCCTCTACACAGCCTGGTGGAATTGCCTTGGGGGCATCTATCTCAGCACTATCTTTAAGTACTGAACATTTGTGAAAATTGATGACTATCTATTTTGTAGTCTTGATATGTGTCTGCTCGCCACTAAAAATTTAAGTATATTGTCTGCGTTCTCTCCTGATAACTATATGGGACTGTATTTAAAGTATATGTACTGCCCTTTTCTCCCCAGATTTTCCTGTTTGACTTAAGGTCCGTACATTCTGTAGCATTGCAGGCTCACACTATCATTTTGCGCCGATATAGAATTTTTGTTCTAGTTGCATTCGATAGGTATTTATTGTCTGTGGGAACAAGGCACACACATAGATGAAGAGAATTAAAACACAACTTTTGACCTATAGAAGCATGAGGTTGCACACATAAGTGTGTGACCCAGCCACAAGGTGTAATGTGACAACCATTAGAAAGGTGCCAAAGAAGTCGTGGAGGGAGAGGCTCTGTCCTGTGGGTGAAGTTAGGAAAGGTTTTGTGAAAGAGGTGACATTTCAGCTGACTCTTGATAGATGTATAGGACCTGTTCATTTGCATGGCATGGGAGGCACAGTACGTGATGGAGACAGAGTAACGGTGGGAGTTAATTTAATCTAAGGATTCTGTGAGTTGTCAAGTCTGATGAAGCAAAAGTAAGTATGTTGTTTGTACATTGAAAAGGGCCTAAAAACCAGGGTAAATAGCTTGAAATTATGAACTCTCAAAGGTATTGTACGTGAAAGTGACAAGGCATATACTATGCTTCGGGACTCTGTGCTTGCAGTCTTGTAATGGTTGAATTCTAGCAAGGCACGTAATTAATGGAGTAATCGAGCAACTTTTGTTGTCATTTACGTTTGCCTTTCTCTAGGTAAACTCATGACAGTTACTTAGTTTTCGTGGGGGGAACCCCACCTAACTTTAAATAATTGTTGTATGTATCGACTAATATATTAATTGAATGCAAGTATTTGCCAGTTTATAATGTAGCAGGCATGTGGCAAGATGTCAAGAGCAGTTCCTACCTTCAAGGTGTGCTTGGGGGCGGATTTTTGGCAAAGACTTCACAGAGGAGGCAATTCTTCAGCTGTGCCCTGGAGGTTGAAGAGTGGGAGCTCCAGGTAGATCTGTAGCATGTGAGGCGTCGACCTGGTGTAACACAGAGGCACGTGAAAGCATCATGCAGATAAGCAACTCCACGCTGATGATAGGCCTGACGTGCTGGGTCTGAGGCACACGGGAGAGTTGAGCTTGGAGAGGCAGAACCAGCCTGTAGAGAGTCTTGCAGGCCTAAGGAGCTAGAGACTTGATCTCGAAAGCAAGGGAAAGCTCCTGTATTATAGGCACAGGAGAAATAATAAGACTTGTGTTTTAGATTGGAGATAAATGAAGGGAAGTAAGATGGGAGGTAGTTCTCATGTGCCCAGCAAGGCCTAAATAAAGCTGTAGAATCAGATAATGAGCAGAGAGAATTCAGAGGTATAATCATATGCCCAGTGAAATTCCTACAGAGTTTGTAGGTAGAGCAGTCAGCTTGAGGAGGGAATACTCCAAAAGTGCCCGGGAGAAAGAAGCAGTGGGAGGATGCCAGGTGTGCTAATTTCATGAGCTTCCCAAAGAATGTCCTGCCTTCTCTCCTTCCTTCCTTCCTTCCTTCCTTCCTTCCTTCCTTCCTTCCTTCCTTCCTTCCTTCCTTCCTTCCTTCCTTCCTCTCTCTCTCTCTCCCTCCCTCTCTCTCTCTTTCTGCCCATATCCTAGGAATAGATAGCCTAAGTGTCTTATGGTTTAGACACATGGAAGTAGTTTTATATTTATTTTAATACAATAAATAAATGCTCTTCTGCGAGCATCTGGTGGGTACATTTTAGTCTTAGTTGGGTGAGTGCTCTAGACATTAACCTATGGATAAGGGGCGGGAACGATTGTCTCATTGGCTCTAATGCCCTGACCGTCGGAAGCAACGATGCTGATTTATATGATCTTTACCCTTGGCAGTCTATTCAAGAGTTGGATACCTCGGAGGAAATGAGGAGGACTAGAAGGATGCTGGGATGTTAATATATAGTAAGAGATATGGTTGTTGGCCCCCTGATTCCTTCTTACGAGATAATGGGAAGAGTGTGATGGCTTTTTGAGGTCTCCTTGGTCAAGTCACTGACACTTTTGAAATGCTGATGTGCCTACATACACAACTTATAGTGACCTGAGGGAGACTCCCTCTTGTAGTGTTGTGGCTTGCTGTCTGGAAGGCACAGTCTCTCCTTCTCATTGGACATCTTGTACCTTTGAAATGGGATAGAGGCTCTCAAAGGGAGGACTGTGGTGGTGTTGGCTAGCACGCTCAACCTGATACATCTAACTGGTGGGGAAGGGTACGCTTTGTCATGTTCCCAGCGAGCAATGATGATTGTCATCAAATTTCAGTTTTAAAATGGGAACTTGTGTTGAAATAGCCTGTTCTTGTGGGGCAGACTTCACTTGTACAAGACTTCTATTACCAATTATTTATATTCAGTGATCTTCAGAAAACTTTTCTAAATTCTTTTTTTCTTTTGACTAATATTTTAACATGGATACAAATATCAAGAAGCCTTCTTTGCAATGTCATTTATCTCTTACCAATCTCATTTTCCTTTCAGATATTATCAGATGCAACACAG
The DNA here is from genome assembly GCF_004115265.2 of Rhinolophus ferrumequinum. Lineage (NCBI taxonomy): Eukaryota > Metazoa > Chordata > Mammalia > Chiroptera > Rhinolophidae > Rhinolophus > Rhinolophus ferrumequinum. The sequence goes on from NC_046309.1 coordinate 22,035,519, forward strand.
CCTCTTGAAAGTCAAAATTTTTCTCCTGTGGTACGAGATGTAAGTTATGAAAAAATTTTTTTTCCATGAATGTATTTTTTCCACTATTATCCTCTCTGTCCCCTTTCCCTCCCCTTTTTCTCTCCCAATCTTTATCTATCTATGTAACTATCTACCATGTTTCTCCGAAAATAAAGCCTAGCTGGACAATCAGCTCTAATGCGTCTTTTGGGGCAAAAATTAATATAAGATCCGGTATTATATTATATTACATCATATCATATCATATCATATCATATCAGACCGGGTCTTATAGTAAAATAAGACCAGGTCTTATATTAATTTTTGCTCCAAAAGATGCATCAGAGCTAATTTTCCGGCTAGGTCTTATTTTCGGGGAAACACGGTATCTATCTATCTATCTATGTATGCATATCTATCTATCTATCTATCTATCCATCTATCTATAATCTATCTATATCTCTTCTCTATCAATCATGAGCCTATGTCTGTGGGACTAAAATGTGGATATTAAAGACATGTCTTCTGTCACGTACATTTAGGCAGTGATTGCATCCAATGGTACATTGCCTGATAAGTACAAATATATCCAGAAACTACGAGAGAGCAGGTAAGCATTGTTTTTATCTTGGATCTGATGTGTATTTTTTTTTAATGTTTCAATGTGAGTTTATGAGACTATGTTTATGCAAGATGTAAATTTTGAAAATATCTGTAAATATAGGCAATCCAAACTAAGTGACTGGCTGAAACCTGTGTGAATCATTTTCTCTGGAACAGTCTTGTAGCATCATTTGGGCTTTCTAATATCCTACGTAGACTTGTGTGTAAGCAAGCAAAAGTACCAAGCTGTCCTTTCTTTAGCGTGTTGTATATACTGTCATGCCTCAGTTATTTCCTCTAAGGAAAATGAGCACACAAATCCTTTCTGTGGTGCTTTCAGTCTGGTTTTTAGCTGAGGATTTGGACTTTCTTTTGGTTGGTGTAATGTTTAGGAAAGTGGGCTCTTAGGTAGAAATTAAGAGGAGTGAAGAAAGAAAATGATCGGACGTCAGTTTTCTCTGGGGATTCTTTTTAGGAGGAAGGTGCCAAACCCAAGAGAATAGTTCTCACAGAAAGGTACTTAGCTAAGGCCCTTGTTTCCTTAATTGATTTTTCTACTCAAAGTTTGAAAATATGGACATTTCTTTGGAATGATCTGGCCCACTTCAGTTGACTGCACTCAATTTGTGTTTATGTCTGCTCCACTGGTCTATTCATGTCTAACAAAATAACCCATGCACTAAATTCTCAGGATAAACCAATGTGGGAAAATTAATAACAAACAAATAAGCAAACAAACTGCCTTATCGTCTTTCTCAATTGTTCTACCTAAAGAAGTAAATACAGAGATCTGCCCAGATCAAGTATACTACTGTTATGATTTTCCCATATGTGTTAGTTTGCTTACAGTTACTTTTTATGCATTAATGAAAAATTTTGGCATAAGATAGCAAGACTGTATACTTTGTGTTTTAAAAAGCAGCAGGCTGTATAACCCCATAGGAGAGTTTCTTGTAAGGGACACTTCACATGTATTTGTTTTTTGTAGCTCTCTGTCATTTAATTCTCATCATCTGATGCTCTCTTATACTACTCATCGTAATGACGTGTGTAACACGTCACGACGACATCTTCAGTCTTACACACCATATTTCATGTAACAGTAGGTCTGCTTGGCTCCAACTGCTAGGACTGCCTGCCCTCCTTCCCTGGTGGAATCTTGTGCCAAGACACTGATATGACGATCACATTTTGAAAGGAAATTTAAGTTATTGTGCACCGGCCTTATTCTTATGTTCTCACTATCATTTAGCATAGTGATCGTTAACCTGCAGTGTTTGGGGGTGATGATAAGATATTAATAAAATATAGAATCCAGGAGTGAGTCTTTAAAAAAATGTATTTTGAACACTTTGTATTTAGACATCAAAATAATATGTTTTAATTATGTAAACGATAAAAAGTGTTAATAAATAGGGTATACAATAACCAAGTAATAGTGGTTCTTTCTGGGAGGTGAAATGGGACGGGGGTGGAAGTTTTAGGAGCCCTCACCTCAACACTAATATGAATGTTGGGGTGAAGAGGGACAGGGACCTTTTATATTTATTTTTATTCACTTATAATTCATGAGAAGGTTGAAGTTTGAGCAATGTCCTGGCCTAAAAGATCCCAGCAGCAGAGCCTGCTGCTTAAGTCCCTGGCACCAGGCCATTTCCATGGTTTTACACTGATATCTGAGAATTTGATTTAAAAGAATTTTAATGAATACTTTTCATAATGAAGAAAATAATATACTGAGCATTAATGGATTTATAAAGATGAGTAAGACTTAGTCACTGTCTCGGAGGTCAGAGTTTGTTGGAAAGAAAAATAGTAATCTGTCAGGAAGGAACCAATTCGAACAGAACAAACTGCTGAAGCATTAAAATCCTGCCTAGTAAATCAGCTTAGGTTTCTACATTTGACATACGGCATTTGTGGTTTCAAAGTTACGGTTTCAACTGTCTCAAGTGACCCTAACGATAAACGACCAAACAAATGTCCACTAATAATCTCGAATAATAATCTCCTCAGATTGATGTTTCCTGAGATTGTTGTGAGGAGTAAACAAGGTTTCTGAGGTAAAGCTCCAGCTCGATCTTAAGTCACATCCACTGGAAGGACAAAGTCTGAGACCAAGTGACTCAGTCATAAGACAAACAATGGTCCAACACCTTGCTAGTCGAGTTCATGAAAGTTTATGGGTGTATACCGCCGCGATGTCAGGGTTTATTGTTCATTGTGCAAAAGCTAAAATAATTCATGAAAAATGTTGGTGTAGGTTAATTCCTGTTGAGGTTCTTATTATGAATAATGTGGGAAAAATGATTGCTTCATAGTCTAAGTTTTAGTGTAGTTTAGGGACAGCAAGATTCTGTTATTTAATTGTTTTTGTTGTTAAATGATTCCTGCATGCCCCACCTTTTCCTTTTTCTTTTTCTTTTTTAAATAGGGAGCGTGCTCAGTCACTTTCAATGGCTACCAAGAAAAAGGTTTTGGTTCTTGGGACTGGTTACGTATCTGAGCCTGTATTGGAATACCTGTCAAGAGATGCCAATATAGAAATAACAGTAGGTAAATAAGCCCCCATTTTTCAAGAAGAAGAAGGGGGGAAACCCAAAAACCAACGATGTCATAGCATGTTTACTCTGTGAATTTTAGATGGCTATTTTGTTTCTAAACTTTGAAAAATTGTTTTTTGGAGATTTTAAAAGGTGTTTTGCTCTCTGACTAGTGGAAGGAAATCTAAAAATTGGACTTTTTAATTCTTAAAATAGGCTCTGACATAAAGAATCAAATTGAACTGTTAGGCAAGAAATATAATATTAATCCTGTTATCATGGAGATTGGTAAACAAGAAGAGAAGTTGGGCTCCTTGGTGGCAAAACAGGATCTTGTCATCAGGTTAGTATCTAGAAAGAAATGATTGTCACATGTTTTGTTGTTATTTCTCTTTCCTTATTTTCTCTTCCTTTCTCTAAGTAAACTTTTAAATTTAATTGTGCATTGAGAAAAGTGCACAAATCACAAGTGTATAGTTCAGTGAATTTTCACGAAGTGAACACACCATGTAACTATCATCAGAACCGGAAATGGAATATGTACCCCAGAATCCCTCCTTGTGCCCCCTCCCATTTACTAGCCCCATTTCCCAAAGGTAAACATTATCCTGGCCTCTAACATTATAGATTAGTATTTGCTAGTTTTCAACTTTGTACAATTGGAGTTGTACAGTATGTCCCCATTTGTGGCTGCCTTCTTTCATTCAACATTATGGTTGTGAGAGTTGTTTGTGTTTTTTGTAGTATATTCATTTTCATTGCTGTACAATATTCCATGTATGGATATACCATTATTACCCATTTGATGGTCAATGGGTGTTTAGGTTGTCTCTGGAATTTGGCTACTATGAATCATGCTGCTATGAACGTTTTAGTATTTGTCTTTTGATGACTATATATACACATTTCTGTTGGGTATCTACCTAAAAGTGGAATTTCTGGGGCATGAGGTATTCATGTTTCATATATTTTGGTAGCAATTTTATCTTTTAGATTTATAAAGCATAAATTAAATTGAATAGACTCTCTAGCTTTATGACCATTTAGGAACAGATCTTGAAATACAGTGTTTATTACTACCTAATAAAAATGCAGATCGAACTTCTAGATACAGAGCTACATGAGGTTCACTTTAAAATTAAATTTGGTTTCTAAATATCAAAATGATGAGAATAGTAATTTATTCTTAGAATATAATTTTTCCAAGATAGAAGGAAGAAAGTCACCTGCTCGTTTATAGTTAGATCAATTCATAGTTAGGTCAGATTCAAATGATATCATTGAAGGAAGTTCTGTGATGTCCTACTTAAAAAAAAAAAACAGGCTTGGAAAACAGATACAATAAAAGATAATTCTAAGTGGGAACTTTTACGTTTCCTCTTTATATCTTTAAACATACACTCATTTTGAGCACTTAAAATATTATTTAGTTTGTACAAATTTAATACACATTAATTTTTCTTCAGCAAAAATTTACTAATGCCTAATAAACATTGTCTGTCAGTAATACGATTATGAAAATAAGTCTGATTCAAAATTGAATGTTCCAGCATTCTGAATAAAACAGAGAATTTGTTTTACCACATAGAGTTACTTACATATAACATTGTTTTTTGATTAAAAAAATAACATTATAAAATACATTTGGAACTAAATCTGAAGCAAAATAAGACAAGATAATGGATAAAGACAATAATCTATTAGTATGTTCAAAATTTAAAATTTAACAAATGGGTAGCCTTTCATAAGATTTAGCATTAGCAAAATCTGTTTTATATTTACTTTTTCTCTGTTGAGTTTCCAGTGGTTATACTGGTAATACTGGTAAACATTGTAATCCTGTAGTGTTCCTTAAATTATTTTAAAAAGTTTTTTTAAGTTGGAGAAAGAATTTTTTTTAAAATTTATTTTTAATTTATTGGGGTGACAATTGTTAGTAAAATTACATAGATTTCAGGTGTGCAATTCTGTATCACATCATCCATAAATCACACTGTGTGTTCACCACCCAGAGTCAGCTCCCCTTCCATCACCATACATTTGATCCCCCTCACCCTCATCCCCCACCCCCCAACCCCTTTACCTTCTGGTAACCACCAAATTACGTTCCCCAGATTAATTTTCAAACCCGTGGCCATCCTGTGGTCACCGACTGCCCTCCAATCCCCTCACCCTCCCCCCCACCCCCCACCCCTCCCGCCCATCTAGCAACCCTCAGTTTTTCCTCATTGTCTCCCAAACTGTTTCTGATTAGTTCATTCACTTATTCTTTGGAGAAAGAATGTTTTGACGTAAGAACAGTGATAGGAACTACAAAAATAAAATGAGTAAAGGATATGTTTCACAAAAAATTTTATAATAGTATGTTAAATCCTCATGGTTTTACTTTTTTAAATTTTATTTTGTAATGATTTAATGCAAAATAAATCATTAAGTTACTTTAAAAATTCCATTTGTATTTTGTATATGTTATTACAAGTGGTATTTCCAAGTATATGGATTAATTGGGCTGGAGTCAACACAGTAATTTAGGAGTTAGGTCCTCTTAACTAGTTACTGTATCAGGTTACTATATCACATACACAATGAATTATGAACTCTAATTCCCTTTGTGTAAAAAAGGCACCATCAACGAAAGTCCTATCATTCTAGTTCTCAGCTTTTTATCAGATTAGTGCAGATAATGCCAAAGTTTAAAAATATTATTAGGTCTTCATAACATTTTTAACAGGCAAGTTTTCATTGTGGGGAAAGTGACACAAAAATCTCCACTTAACCTTTAAGATGATGTCACTGTACTTTTTCTATTAGTACTTTCCAACAAAGAATTTTGTAAGTATTTTGTTCATTGTCTTTTAAAGGGCTACCATATTCAGTAATACTTCTTTTAGATTAAGAGGCCGGAAAACAGAGATCAAGAGCATTCATAGTGATACTGGCAAAATATGTACACAATTTCATTCTACATGATAATAAACATATTTAGCAATATTTATTCTGTTGACCTGAGGAGAAATAAGAGCCTGAGAGGTGGCTTTATTGTTTTGTTTTATGTGAAATAGAGAAAATCTGAAGTGTGCAGGATGAGTTTGACATATACAGTGATACAGTGTGATAATATTTATAAGCTTGTATTTATATTATCATTGGGACGATGTAGATTTTTTTTTTAACCAACTAGACAACAAGCTAGTAGAACTTAAATATTGTTAAGCAACTAATAGAGTATTTTATTATTCTTTGGATAGAATATGAATATACTCATTTGTATCAGCATTTATGAAAATTCTTTTTTTGTGTGTGTGATTGTGTAGTCCCAATTCCAAATTAAAATACCAAAGCTGGATTTTTAGAAAACCCATTCAAAGTTGAGTTTTATGTGCAGCGTCATTTTTTGCTCACCATATAGACTTTTCACCATTTTGGTAGCCTTTACACCAGTTAATACCATTAAAGCCCATCTCCTACGTTGGCCTTTCCTCAACTCTACCCTGTAATGTAACACACAGGCCACTTTGACTAAGTTTCACCGCCTCTGGATAGCCATTTGGGAGATGTGGAGGTAAAAAGTACAGCAAGCTTATCTTTTAGTAGGGGACCCAAGACAGGAAATCATAGAAATATAAGGATGAATGGAATAAATTCCATTACATGTTATAAAGAAATAGCTGGGTGCATGGAGAGGAAAAAGATCTGGCTTTGGGGGAATCTGGGAAAGCATCTTGGAGGAGATAACATTTCAGACACTTCTTTAGGGAGGCTTAGATGGAGGTAGGTGGAAGGAGCATTCCAAGTTGGAAGGCACAGTGAACGTAAAGATTCAGAACAGGCAAAATTGGGAGTGGAGAGTTACAATAGCTTCTTTACGGAGGAGATCGAGGGAGAAAAATGCAAAGGTGTAGGTCATATTGTGGAGATTTTTAAATGGGATAACAGGACACATTTATTCTATAGTCCTCCAAGAATCATTGATCATCTCTGAGAGAATAAATTAATCAGAGTGGTATTTCAGCGTTAGTGCAATTGAAGGTACATTGGGAGGTAACGTTGGAAAAGAAAGTTTCTGATTATCTTCTTCCTCCATTTTCAGCTTGTTGCCTTATGTATTACATCCTTTTGTGGCCAAGGCATGCATCACAAGCAAAGTCAACATGGTCACTGCAAGCTACATCACCCCAGCGCTGAAAGAATTAGAAAAGAGGTATGTTTCAGTCATTTTCAACAAAGTAGATCCATGGCACTATTTTTATTTTATATCCAACTTTTCCTTCCTCTTCTTGTAGTGTGGAAGATGCTGGCATCACAGTCATTGGCGAATTGGGGTTGGACCCTGGTCTTGACCATATGTTGGCAATGGAAACAATAGATAAAGCCAAAGAAGTGGGAGCCACGGTGAGCCCAATTTACACCCACAAGCCTATTTAGGAAAACATGCAAAGGGCCAGGCTTTTGTGTTCAGATATAATCTTTCTCCAATTTTAATTAAAGGTGTTGTTATACTCTTAACTCCTACTTTGACTAGAAATTTCAAGTAAAATTCTGTAACTGCAGAAATATCTGTATGGTAAACAATGTCCAAGTCATAGCAATTTATTATTAGAGAAATAGATGCTCCTATAATATTTTGGTTTAGTAAAAGATTTTAGACTGCCTTGAAGACTCTGTTGTTCAGGACCTAGCACTGCATGTGAGTCTCAGTTCTTACTCCAGCAAAATGACTATGAAGGTGGATTATCTGTCACGTGCAAGGGATGCACTTGTACAGTCCTTCTCATCATAAGGGGTAGGAGGCATACAGGACGTTGTTACTCTTATGGGTGCATATTATTTGATGAAAGAAGATTTGAGAATACCATAGACATTAGCAGCTCGGGAGGCAAACCTGGTCCCTTCTCTGAGCTGGATCCCAAGGTGAAAGCAGACTTTCCAAGAGTTTACAGTAAGGAAGTCCACCTTACTCCATAGTCACTTCATGTAGTAAAGACATGCAGACATAGCACAGGCCCTAACACTGGATTCTGAACACCATGGAGAATTAAACGAAGGTGCCTCTCAATCTGATGAGAAAGAAAGATCAAGACACTATGAAAACTGATGGTATGATCACGAAAAAGACAAAAATCTTCAATGCTCTCAAAATCAGGAAAAAATAATGAGTTCAGAAAAGGAAAAGGTAAAAAGATCAAAGAAAAGAAACCATTTGCCACTACGGACAGTCACTTTTTATTCACCCTGCTGACGAGTCTGGCTGGTCTAGAGAATACCTTCTTTTTGCCAGAGGAAGGATGTTCTAGCATAAACGGGGTGGCCCAGTGGTCCCATTATAAAGTGGTGGTACAGCTAGAAGGAAGTACCTGGAGGCTAATGTATACCTCTCAAAAAGGTTAATAGGACTGCATGCATGCTCCACTTTATCCTATCAATCTAATTAATTGCACTTCAAAATGACTGTAATCAGAACTAGAAACTACAGCTGGGCTTTGGGGTCAGATTTTATTTAACAATAACATGCCTGGGAACAGTGGTGCTAAGGCAACTTTTGGAAGCTTAACAATTTATCCTACTGGACTTTACAGAACCAATGCTGATTTTTTTTTTTTTAAAGGTAGTTATTATTACGTGGTGAAATTTTGTAATTAAGTCACAATACAAAACAATCACCACCTAGAACTTGTCTTATTAGGGAGACCACATCAGGGATGATGTAGATGCCTGATCATTGCACTGTACACCTGAAGCTAAAGCTGGATAACAGTGAATGTCAACTGTAATTTTATTGTATATATATATATATGTGTGTGTATATATATATATATATATACATATATGTGTGTGTATATCTATATATATGTGTATATATATATGATCTTTCTTTTTCATCAGATTGAGAGGCACCTTTGTTTAACTCTCCATGGTGTTCAGAATCCAGTGTTGGGGCCTGTGCTATGTCTGGATGTCTTTACTACCTGAAGTGACTATATATATATATATATATATATATATATATACACACACACACACACACACACACACACACACACACACACACATATATACACACATATATATATATATATAGTTACAAGCAATGGAGTACAGCATTAGGAATAGAGACAGTGGAAATGTAATGGTTGTGTGCTGTTAGACGGGTAGTAGATTACGGGAGGGGAGTTATCACTTTGTGAGGGATATAAGTGATAAATGTCTAACTATTACATTGTTTTATACACCTGAAACTAATAAAAAGAATATATATATATGTATACATATATATATATATTTTTAAAAAAAGCGTAAAACAATCACCACCTAAAACTGGGTATTCTTTGAACATTGTCAAATATCTTGTAAAATTTAAATTAGGAATAAAACTGTTCCATGTGATACATATACAAATTCTGCTTAAGATTGTCATCTTGTACAGTAAAATATTATGTTAGTATTTTCAAAAAAGATTTGACTTTTACAAGTGGGAACAATTCTTTACAACATCCATCCGTTGGTATTATGACGTATGTTTTACATATGAGAAGGAACTATTGGATAGGAAAACGTGACGAATCAGATGAAATGTTTTAGGTTTTATATATGTAATATAGAAAATCAAATATAGAATCAAATTAATTATAATTATATATTAATTATATATCATATATTAATTATTTAAAATGGTATATAATAATACATAATCAAATATATAATTTAAATACAGAAGTCAAGAGGAACTGACCAAGCAGAATTGAATAATAGTTGGAGTTTTAACTGAACACAATGTTAGTCACAATCTCTAGAGGTTTTTTTCTTTTTTTTAAAAATAATTATATATAAAATATAACCGTGACAAATGGTGTTTGGCTTTAAGGATGTATTTTGGAAAGCCTTAGGGACTTTAAGAAAGGAAAAACTGTAGGAAGTTTACCTCCTAGAAGTCGTACTTGATTAATTACTTAGGTACATTATTCCCTTTAACTTAACAATTAATTCCCCATTTGTCTTCCAGATTGAATCCTACATTTCCTACTGTGGCGGGCTTCCGGCCCCTGAGCATTCTGACAATCCTTTGAGATACAAGTTTAGCTGGAGTCCAGTGGGAGTTCTGATGAACATAATGCAGCCTGCCACCTACCTGCTCAATGGAAAGGTGACGGATTCTCATCCTGAGCTTTAGAGATGCAAACCTGCGCTAACTGCCCCGGAAAGTCCAGATTTCTCCCTGACACCAAGGCCCTTTGATAACGGCCGTGCTGCATGTCCCCCGGTCCTCTTCTCCTTTGGCATTTCTCAGTGTACATTTTCTGCTCCATGTAGTGTATCTCCTCATGGTTCCCAGCAAAGCCAGTGCTCATTCTTTCCACTTCTTGCACGTTATTTCTGCTTTTGGAAAAGCCACTTCTCGGCTTCTCTGCCTGTGTCAGCGTGATAAGCAATCCCAGAGTCCCTCCTCTGTGCTGGCCCTGAGGCAAAGCTCCAAAGGTTGTCACACTGAACGAGGTCCCTGACCTCAGAGAGCTCACAGCTAGGTTGGGGTGACTCTTGGAAGGGAGGTTTTGGTGGTTCAGGGAAAGAAACTCAGTTTTTTTCCCCCAGAATGTAAATGCTCTCTGAGTGTAGTGTTATTTTCATCACGTGACAAAGAAACGGTGACTGAAAGAGAATGTTAAGATCATTCAGCTGAGATTCAAACTCAGGTCTAACTCCAAAGCCTTTTCTTTCCCCCTTTACTGGATTGCCTCCTGGCAGGAAAGACAGATACTGGAGTAACAGCTATAAGCCAGTGAGAGAAGTTCCAAAGTACGCTCAAGTGCCACACGCTACATACAGATGAGAGGGCAGCCGATGTGACCTTGGTGAGGAGCTGGGGAGCAGAAAATGAGCAGAGGAAAGATGTGCTCGGCCAGCCGGGCAGGGTTGCTGCCACTCATGCCTGGGTTGGGCAGCGGCTTCATTTGATTCCTACCATAACCCTATCCGGTTTATAAGGGAGAAAATAGACATAAGAAGCTTAGCTAACAGCCACAGTTAAAGAGATCCAAGTGGTACAGCCAGTATCCAAGTCACATCTGTCTGCCCACGTATTTTATCCTCCTAACTGAAGGGAAGACTCCTTTTTGGAAGCAAGTACCGTATTTCCCTGAAAATAAGACTGGGTCTTATATTAATTTTTGCTCCAAAAGGCGCATTAGGGCTTATGTTCAGGGGATGTCCTCCTGAAAAATCATGCTAGGGCTTATTTTCCGGTTAGGTCTTATTTTTGGGGAAACACTGTATGAGGAGACTGAGGGTCCCTCTTTCAGTTTATGCCCACCCACCTCTCTCACCCACGCCTGGCCCTGCAGGGAGTGGTGAGTCACATGATGAGATGTGCGTCTTAAAAAGATTCTTCTGGCAGCAGTATTATAAATTCTCAGCGTATCTGTTAATCTCAGTGTGTGTTATGTACAAACAAAGGAGAAAAGAAACCATTTCTTTAGAAGCAAGGTGAATGTTGTTCTTAGCCACGGTGCCTGCGGTAGGGTGTGGCTCACAGCCAGGACACCTACAGAATACTGAGGTCTGGGCTTGTCCCGGGAGCTTCTGCTTTGCCTGGCTTTGGGGATCTTTAAAACCTCCCCTAGTGATTTGAACGTGTAGCTGAATTTGACAATAATTGATTTAGTGACCAGAAGACCGCAGCTGTACTTAAAACTCTACTAAACAAGCAACACACTTAAATTTGATGCTGGAAAGATACATCCACATGTTTCAAGGTATAAAACAGGACCCCTGAGTTCTGGTGCATGTGGAGGCATCCCTTAGAGTGTCTCCAAAGGCCATTTTAAAGGACCATTGGCCATCAGTCTCCTAATACATGTTTTAGGCAGTCAAGTTCCATCCAGTTCCCCAATTCTGTAATCACGAAGGTCTGGGCAAGAAACTCAGTCTGACGTTCTCCCACAGACACTTCTTTTGATCTGCCATAGCCCGTCTGCTGTTGCGTGTCAACAGCTCCTTCCACCTTCTGCAGTTGTAGAAAAGAGACTGGCCTATGCTTGATATAGACTACCGTGAATGCAGGAAAAATTCTCACTTCGATTGGGCAAAATTCTCCTTTTCAGGAGGCCATAGAACTGGCAAAGATAATGACAAGGAAAGGATCAGCAGAGTGCAACCCAAATAGAAAGGGCTTTGATGTCAGGAGCCTGGCATTGTTCTCTGGCTCTGCCGTCACTGGCTGGTGGCACTAGGACAATCATTGATTTCATGTCTTTGAGCTTTGGGATCCTTCTGAGGATAAACGTAATAATACCAGCCTTGTAGGGGTCTTACATTAGGACTCAGTGAGGTTGCATAGATTACAATTAGTTTAACAGCAAATTGTCAGACTCATGCGTCCCTAGCAAATATTAGTCACACAAAGAAATTGACGGTTATGAGAACTCAGGAAAAGGAAGCAGTTATTTTCAGGCAGCAGAAGTTGAATTTGTTGAATTTGGAGTTTTTCCCTTTCGTTCTGAACTCCTTTTGTAAAAAACAAGGAGTGCTTTTTGCATCTCCCTGGCACTGTGGAGGACCCAAAGAGAAAACATGATGTTTTTCTTTTCTTTGCTAAAATGATACTTTTTTCAAGGTCCCACTCCAGTCTCCTCTTGTGGATGCATCTTTTCCTGACCACTCCAGCCCCAATTCGCTATTCTTTTGACTGAACTCCCACACTTTGATTGTCTATGTCTAACAATTTTCCGGATGCTGTATTATTCACTCCATAATTCAAGTGTATCCGTCTGTCTTGCAACCCAGAAGACTCTTGTGTTCTTGTCCCTTCATCCCCTCTGTGGCCACAGAGGTGGCCTTACGTAATTCACAGAATCATAAAGGGGGAGCCAGGTGACTTCTGGCTTCTGCTTAAAGCTAAAGCCGTCAACTTTTCCAGCAACTTAAACATATGAGTAGCCTATGAATGAGGGCATATCTCATGGTCCTACATCTTGCAGTAAATTCCAGCCACTGGCACTATTTCTAGCTTCTAATGCTGTTTCTAACAAATCTTATTTCCTTCTACGTATTTGGAGACCGTGATTGTCCCTTCTCTTAGTTTTGTTCCCTCTCCTCTCCTAGATGGGTGGCACCTGAGTGATGTGACAGCATCACCATCATCTCCTTCAGCCTCCTCTCCCAAGCTACCCCCAGTTAAACAAATACTCTAAGCCAAGGCCATGCTTGCTCTGCAAACACGGCTTTGAGATAGGCTTTCTAGCCCTCAAGTTTGCCTTGACTGCAGCACCTAGCTCCTCCCGTATAGGAAATCGCGAGCTGCTACCGCTCCCGCTGCCTGCAGCCCTGCTCAATGCAATCTTCAGGTGTCCAACTGGCACCATCTGGAATGCTGTGATCTTGTCAGTCAGCACCCCTCTCAAGGTACTGACCCAGGGAGCAGCACAATGAAAGGTGTAGGTGTGGTACAGGAGAAAGAACATGGACATTGGAGTCAGGTAGACCTGGGTTCAGATCTGCCTCGGGGTGACTCAGCCTCAGTTTTCACCTCTGAAAAACGAGTTACTGTATGGATTGAAAGCAATGCATGTAAGGCCTGTAGCACACAGTGGGCCCTGAGTAAATGGTCGTTTATTTCCTGTGTTATATTTCTTGTTAGTGTAGCAATCAAGCTTATCATCAGTGATTCTCATTGGTTGGAAGGCGTGCACATGCATATGTGTGTGTGTGTGTGTTTGTGTGTGTGTGTGTACAAGAGTTGGACTTATAGCAGCCTGCAACAGCAGTGAATAATGCACCACTGTTTCTGCTGGGAGTGGGTCTTGGATATGAGCATTGTAAAGTCAGAAAAAAATGCATATTCTCTGCCAGATAGAAAAATCTATCTGTTTTCATCCAAGTCAATAATAAGATATCAAAGAGGACAGGGCTTATTAATAATGAACCCCATAATATGCCATTAGAAATACAACTCTGAGTTCATAACAAATGATAATGATTTCCTACTCGTTTTTGGGTCAAGTTGCTTCGGCAGCTGTCAGTCACTCTAAATGAATCATTCTGCTTACATTTCCTTATTTTCTTCACAAGAGTCTCGTGGTAGACTTATGAACCAACTGGTTTGTTTCTGACTAGTAAAGTGCTGGAATATAGACATCTTTGTTGAATTTTTCTTTAAAAAAAGTTCTGAACCTTCAAACAAGTACACAAAACTTTAGAATTGCTGTAGGTTATAGTCATAAGAGATGGGTGTGGAGACCCTGAAGGTTAACAATTGCCTTATTAATAGATTTTTCTTTAAAATTTAGAATCCTGATAGACAAAACTTGTTTTAAAGAAATAGTGCAGGAAGGGTCCCTTTGGAAATGTTTGCTGTACAGTCCAGAAGAGTTTCATAGGAGAAGTTAATGGAAAGCATTCTTCACTTCCTTCAGAGTCTCACTCTCAGGGCTGCAGACAGTGCTTGGTTCTCTACAGAGTGAGCCTTTTAAATGGAAAGACTCCGCTAGGCCTGACTACAGGTAGCATGGCCTGTTTTCTTCTGGGGCTTCAGCAACATAAACATATGTTTCTGTTTTTCATACCAAGGCACATGCAGAATCTATCTACAAATAAACTCTGCTTTGGGCAAATCCCTCAGAATCCGTTTGAAGGTACATAGCGGCTCCCTTGTGCAGGGTTGTTCTGTGCAGCTTTAGACATGACATCAGAAATAGTTTCCCGCAGTGCAAGCAGGAGAAAAGCCAGTTCTCCCAGCACCACCACCACCCCTTCCCCGGGAACCTCAGCCCTGATTTTATCGCTGCGGAGTATTTCCCGTTATCGTAAGGATGATCAGAAACGTCACCAGCTGAAAGGAAAACTTAGTCCTTTCATCAAAATGAAAGGAAAAAAAATGCGGCGCTGCGTTTTGAGTGCGTGCCAGGCAAGGGCTGCAGGGAAGGGCATTACTGAGAAATGGAAAGAGCTTGGGAACTGGTGATGTAACTTCTCACCAGGAGGAAGATCGCAGTAGCACTGCTTTGAGTCACACTGTGTGTTCATTGCGTTGTCTTTCTCGTGACGGGGCATCTCCCCCACTTCCTGTCCCCAACAGACACGTTAGGTTGAGTAGTCGAGGCTGTGGGCTCCTTCTAGCTCCTCCAGCGCAGCTCCTGGCACTTAGTAGATGTTCAGTAAATGTTCGTTCAATGACTAAAGAAGTGGATGGAGACAGGAATTGTATCTTATACATCACTCTCCTTACTCCCCCCGCGATAAGTGGGATCCTGGCACACACATAGTAGGTGCTCAGTAAATGCTAGCTGTGTGAATGAAATGGACCAGGCCGGTGCCTCATGCAGCATTCAGAAGGGGGATGGGAGAGAAGAAAAAGAACACTGAGGATATTGCCCTTATTCTTCGAGTATGTTAGCCATTTAAATCAGTATCTGTTGCTTTTAACATATTGTTTATTTAAAAACAAAACTCTCGTGGTACATAACTCAGTGCCATCTTACCCAGGGGCAAGAATAAGTAGAAAACAAGAGCTTAGGAAAAAAGCTAAATAAATGCTTTAAGTCAGATTTGAAAGCTTGGAAGAAAGGCCTTGCGAATTACGATGTTAGTGGAACAGCCTGAGTCTGGGATGTTGATCGCGATTTTTTCTTAAAATGCATTTTTCAAATCCTCTATTGCTTTCTTTTAAAACGTTGATTCCTTTAATTTGCAAACAACACAGATAAACGCCAAGGGGAGCACCCTGTTTACAATAACCCCCACTGTGCCTTTTCGATGTTCCTCAGGTTGTGAATGTTGCAGGGGGGGTCTCCTTTCTTGATGCGGTGACTCCCATGGATTATTACCCCGGATTAAATTTGGAAGGCTATCCCAACAGAGACAGTACCAAGTACGCTGAGGTTTATGGCATCTCGTCTGCTCACACTTTGCTGCGGGGGACACTGAGATACAAGGTAAGCAGCTGTATTTCAGATGAAACCCGTTGTGTGTATTGATTCACGTGATGTGTACACTTCATTTTCCGTAGTAATCAAAGTACTTCGGATGAGGAACCAGGCTAGAATATTTTCTCAGGGCTGTTGTCTTAGGAGACAACTCAAAATGTCTTGAGCAAAAAGGGAATTTTTGACGCATGAGCAGTGGGGCGTAGGCAAGGGACTAGCGTCAGGTGTAAGGAGTTTGGGGGTGGGTCACGTGACCTCTTTGGGACTTGGTTTCTCTTCACCTCTCAGCTCTTCCCTCATGTATTGGCTGCCGTCCCAGGTTCCACATGGTGGCAGCAGCCCCACCCTCTTAGGTTCAAAACAATGAGAATGAAAAAAATGCGTCTTCTTTATAGCTAAAAATACAATTTTTGTCTCATGAGCCCTTGAGGTCAGTGGGATAAAAATGTGCCAATCAGCTTTGGCCTCTGCTTTATGTCCCTAAAGATGAAGATGTAGTCAGCATCCAAAATGTTTTCACCACACAGTGAGGTGTCGATTCTAGGAGCAGAAACACAAATGTCCACTACACGTTTATTGATCACAAAAGAGTAGTTGCAAGTATGACCAGATTGAAACAATCAGGTTAATAGTTTCCTAGGGCTGTTATAACAAATTCCTACAAACTGGGTAGCTTAAAACAACAGAAATGTATTCTCTCACCATTCATGAAGTCGGAAGTCTGAAACCCACGTGTGGGCGGTGTTGGTGCCTTTTGGGGGCTTTGAAGGAGAAGCTCCCCATGCGTCTGAGGCTTTCCATGCCGTATGATTTAAAATTCCAACTTCCTAACATCCCAACATTTCCTGTTGCCTTTGTTACTTAAAGCAGGCGATGGTAATCAGTGAACACTGGTGCTGTTATTCCTGTGTGAAAGGGAAATGACAGAAAAAATTAATGTAAGAGCAGAGGTTATTTCCACAGTGTCGGCACATGAAGACTGGCTCTTGGTTCGCCTCGTTTCTCCATGTCTAACTCCTATTTATTCTTAGCGAGAAGACAACCACTGCATTTCTTCCTCTTTAAAGCTTCGATTGCATTTATTGGCACTTAGCATTTCCTCCCAGCACTTTTAGTCAGATTGTTATGTATCTTTTTCTTGTCTCCTGAAATAGATTTTAAGGTCCTGGAGGGCAGGTACCTGCGTTCTCCTGAATGTGATGCTCTCTCTGTCCATAATCCAATGAGATGCCTGTGATAACAGCCTGAGGGGATCTAGGACCCAGAGATATTCCACAAGCCTGTGGGTACAGTGGATATTCCAGTCCAAATTGCAGCCATAAATCCCCAGCTCTGGCAGATCTCCCGATTCTGTTTTCTTCAATTCGTTCTAAGAATATAAGTAGTAACTTTTGGGGGCGGGAGGAAGTTCTAGAAATTAGGATTTTCCGATAGCTTGAGGTATAGTCTCTTACCAAATATGTAGAGCCCAACACAGAGGATTTTAAGCTTTTTAAGAATTGAATCAAACTCTGAAGTGTATGGATGAGAACCCCCCCACCAAGGACCCCGTGTCGCATTCATGAGGTCACCATCCTATGTCAGCAACCCTTCAGTACCCTGAATATTTCATTCAGTATTAGAGATGAGACACTATCACCCAAGTGTGACAGGGACACCTTGGCCACTCTCCTGCACCTGCCTGTCACCGTGTAGACCCAGCTTGACATCACCTTACCACCGCATCTTTCTTAGCTCCTGCTCCTTCACTCGCCTGCCCCACATCTACCTGCATGTCTGCTCCTTTGTGCTCTGTGCTTACCTCTGTCGGAGCACCTATCATATTCTACTGCAGTGTGGTCGTCTGTGGCCATGGGGCCTGCCCACTGTGTGCCGGCCATTTTCTGTTGGACCTGTCTGACCTCTCTACTGGACTGTAGTTTCTTCATGGGTGGGGACTGCATTTTTCAGCTCTGTGGCCTCAGCTCCTAGCACAAGCCTGACACATAGCAGCTATGCTAAATGCTAACTGATGAGTGAATACATACAATAAGTTCATTTCTAGAGGTCACCATAAAAATATATTTCTGCAATTGGGTGCGGCTGGTTAGCTCAGTTGGTTAGACCGCAGTGCTCTTAACAACAAGGTTGCTGGTTCCATCCCCACATGGGCCACTGTGAGCTGTGCCCTCCACAACTAGATTGAAACTACTACTTGACTTGCAGCTGATAGGTCCTGGAAAAGCACACTTAAATGAATAAAAGTTTAATATATATATATATATATTTCTGCAATTAAGAAATAGCTCAGAAATGGCTCAGTGTTTCAGATGTTGGATAAAGGGATCTCTGGCACTTGGGGGTATAGCTTTTTTGTTTCTCCTCTTTGAAGTATATTTACATTGGGTTAGAAAAACTAAATGTGAGTTCTTTAATTAGTAACTTTTGAACAGTTTGAATAATACAACCTTTCAGAAATGTGAAAATTACTAGTTGGCCACACATTAAATAGTGAAATACCCAATAAAATAATTTTATTATTTAATACCTTTATTGCTTCTAAAGTCATCTCCCACCCTTCTCCTCCTCCTCTCCTTTCTCTCTCTCTCTCTCTCTCTCTCTCTCTCTCTCTCTCTCTCTCTCTCTCTCTCTGATTGCACTGCATACAAAGCTCCTTATTTCTTGGCCTTCCCGTTCCACCCCCCGATTTGCTCACAGGAGAACATACCATTATAGTCTTCCTTCACTTTATCGTAATTGAGAATCTATTCATCCAGTCATTTGTTCTCTCTCAGCATACTGGACTGCTGGATAATGGGGTGAGGGCAGGCAGATGAAGGACACACACACACACACACACACACGTATGCACACACGCACACATGCACCTACACATGCATTTTCTATACCTACAGTTTAGCAGCTATATAGACATTTGATTACAGTTTGTGTCAAGTGCCGTAATAGAGATATGTAAGAAATGCTACAGCAATACAGAGAGGGGAGTGCCCATTCACCTAGGGGGCTCGGTAGGAACGCTGAGCCTGGTCTTAAGGGAGGAGTAAACATCTGCTAGGTGAGGAAGGCTGGCTCCCGCATTCTAGTCCCAGGGGCAGCGTGCACAGAGGCCCAGGTCTCTGGAAGAAACGCAGCATGTTTGGGGGATGGTGAGTAGTGGAGAAGACAGTAGTGAGTCAGGCTGGAGGTGCATATTGGGATGGGTTTTAGATAATATGCCAAGGATTTCAGACTTATCCTGTAGACAATGAAGGACAACGTGAGGAATTTTTATCAGAGCGATGACATTTTCGGAAATTCTCTCTGGTCTATCTTTTTTGCCCTGTTCCTTATATGTGTTAAGCCTCACACATATAAGGTGGCCCTTAGTAGGATGGATTATCTGCTCTGGGGGCTATTCTTACAAGCTCCTTCTTCCATTGTGAGAGACAACAGCTGTTCAATTAAAGACTATGCTCCTGAACTGGAAGCATATAAATAAGAGGACATTTGCCCCGTGCTGCGTGAACCTCTCACATGAACCTAGAAACAGAAGTAAAGACCCATGTTTTGCAAGGTCCCTTATGTAAACTAGTGGAATTGTGACACTATTGATTTTGATTTGAACCTGAAGGAGGTTGCGTGCCCACTGGTAATACAAATGACTCTCTTCAGCCTGTTTTCTGCACGAATTGGAACGATAGAGCCCTCATTTCAAAAAAGTCTTTGAAATGTCTTTCTTTGAACAGAAAATTTTCATATACTGATAATAATTCTTGTTACAGGGATATGCCAAAGCCTTGAATGGGTTTGTGAAATTGGGTCTTATAAACAGAGATGCATTTCCTGCCCTTCAACACGAGGCCAAGCCTCTCACCTGGGTGAGTGACTCCAGAATCATAGTGTATGCTGGTCTTCAGAGATGTCTTCTGCAATAGGTTTGAACTTGGGTTTGGACCAGCAAAAGAACCCACTCGGTGGCTTACGTGCCCCAAGTCCCCTCTCCCTTCACTATTATGAGAGGATGGAGAGAGCACGGAGGCTGACTCACCTGGTCTGTTTCCTGCTGCACCTTCTGCCACTCGATCACTCCCTCAGCCCTGGGAGGAGATGGACTTGCTTTCTGCACTGGGCTCTGGGCTCTGCCACTTGTCTAAGTGGTGACTCAGTGACAGGAGTGAAGTTTGGGCCTTCTGAAACTGATAATGCAGGAGAGCTGCTGGTGGTATTACAGAAGTGGATTTCCAACCCGTGTAACCTATTAGTTCTTTCATTTGTCCATTTGTAACCATGAG
Source organism: Rhinolophus ferrumequinum (assembly GCF_004115265.2). NCBI lineage: Eukaryota > Metazoa > Chordata > Mammalia > Chiroptera > Rhinolophidae > Rhinolophus > Rhinolophus ferrumequinum. The sequence goes on from NC_046309.1 coordinate 22,055,850, forward strand.
TAATTTGAGTTTTCTATTACTGAGTTTATGCCCATATCTGTGTTGTAGTAAAATCCTGAAGTCTTAGAGTTGGAAGGGACTTTGGAGGATCGGAACTGAGTGTAGATCTTCCACTAACTTTCAGGAATTAACTTGTTACTAGATGGTCTTCCAACTTAATGTGCCTATATTCCAATAGAAATGCCAGAAATTTATCATAATTAGAAAAGGATCAATGTTACTAATCCCAGTAAGTCTCCCAAAGAAACTCTGGTAATCTTGCTAGCCAGTTGCTTATAAATTCATTTTTTTGTGTATCTGAGAGCCTTCCCAATCTGTTTCATATTTCATAAATGTAGTTTTTGGGCAGGAGTGAATAGGCATCCATAGGGTGACTCTGGGGTTGAGGCAGCTGCATCGGGCAGGTTGGTACAGGAGTTTGGGGGCTGGTCCCAGTATCTTGGTGGCTACAGTCTAGAATAAGGGGTTGGAAAACTTCTTCTTTTTTTTTTTTTTTTTTGTCAAATACCAGATTGAAAATATATTAGGACTTATGGGCCATGCGGTCTCTGTCAGACTACTCAGTTCTGCTTTAGACAATACACAAGCAAATGTTTTATTTACAAAGCCAGGTGGTGAGCCGAATCAGGCCTGTGAACCAGTTTGTTGACCCTTAATCTAGAGCATACCTTTTCCCTTAGGAGTTTGGAAAAAGTCTTATTTAGAAAGAAAAAGTTATGACCACTGCTTAAGTGTTCTTCCTTTGAGATTTTATTATCTGCAAGGTCTTTCTCATCTTTCGAATCTACAAAAGAATTCTGGTTGCTACTAGCAACCACAGCAATAAGCTCCTTCCACTTTACCTTGGTCAAAATGGACTGGTGGAAGATAAGGCAGAATGGGTGAAAAAGTGATGGAGAGGTTATGCAAAGGCAGGACGTGTGATGGTGAATATGATACTGTCCGTATGGTATTGATTTAATGTTCTGATCCATTTTTATTGCTGAAATATCATTCTGGAATACCATGCACTTATTGGTGTGTGGGTGAGCAGACATGTGTATGCACATGCATGTGTTACATTTCACTATTTTTAATTTAAAATTTGGGATGCATTTGAGGTCCAATGTCTTAATAAAATACTTCCTCAACTTATTTTTTTTACTTTATTAGAAACTTAGAATTTTTATTTTTATATTTCGAACCAGAAAGAGCTCCTCTGTGATCTCGTTGGGATTTCACGCTCCTCCAAGCATGATGTGCTGAAGGAAGCTGTCTCTAAGAAACTAGGAGGAGATGATACACAGATGGCAGCTGTTGAACAGTAGGTACCCACCGACCAACTTAGAGCAAAATATTGGATCAATGACTACCTAGCCCTCTCTCATCAAAGGAAGGTCAAAATAGAACCAAACAGTTTACAATGTCTTTGATTAATTTCCTGCTGTAACGTTGGCCTGCTGTAGAGAGATTACCACATACTATGTTCACGTGGGGGTAAAACCTAGATAAAGAGAGAAATTCAATGGCAATTATAACTTGGGAAATACTTGTTTGGAGACACTTTCCTCTCAGTTCCTGAGAAGGTGGGATATTGTTTCTCTTCTGTAGGAGATTCTCCCAGTCTTCCTCGAACTGCTTTAAAACACTCATTCACATGACTGTGATACATTTCACTGGTATCTTTAATGTGGGAGAACTAACCTGTAAGTTAATCTCATCAAAAGCTTTGCCACAGAGTGCACTTCCACTGTGTAAGTTCTGCTCCAGGGAGCAGGGCCTGGGGGAGTCCGGGGATGATTGTAAGAGTTAAGACATTAACATTGTTATTATTATTTTACAATTTAGCAAAGTCCTATAATTTGAACTGTTATTTTGTGCTTCTTGCCTTTTAAGATTAAATCCAAGGAGCGCTTCCTTCTGCTTCCCAAGTGGGAATATGTATATAGGACTTGACCTAATGCAGCCATCTGTTGTGCTTCGCAGGTTGGGGTTACTTGGGAATGAACAAGTCCCGCGGGCCGAGTCTGTTGTGGATGCGCTTTCCAAGCATTTGGCCATGAAACTGTCCTATGGTAGGTAGGCCATGGGCTATCAGCTGAACATCCCAGAAGAACCAGAAGATGCAATCAGTACAACTAGAAAATTAGGTTGGAGAACGGGAGCCACGCAGTAGGAGTCGGGGTGTATGATATCAGGGAAAGAACACTTGGGCTGTTTTTCTAGAGGGAAGAATAAGAGAACTAGTAAGAATTACCTTGGGTAATATGGGAAAGGAAAAAAACATGATTAGTTTTCCCTTTAATTTTTCACCCTTTAGGAAATGCTGAAGGAACATTTCTGATGGTCTCTACAGCAGTGTCCTCGAGTCCATAGCCAGGCTGTAGTGACAACAACCTGAATAGAAGAATGTGATTAGAGTTATCATTTCCTTGAGTTTTTCACTTGATCTTTTGGCTAAAAAGCATTCTACATAATTATCTGAGGACCATTTATAGTGGGGGGGGGGCGGAACTTGTGAGAGCAGAACGGCAGCAGCAGGAGAGAAAATACAATATTGGAGTTGTCATGATCGTGGCATTTTAAATGTCTGTTTATTTTAAGGTCCTGGAGAGAAAGATATGATTGTGATGAGAGACAGCTTTGGAATCAGACATCCTTCTGGACATTTAGAAAATAAAACGATTGATCTTGTGGTTTACGGAGACGTCAAAGGCTTCTCAGCCATGGCTAAAACTGTGGGGTTACCCACTGCTATGGCGGCCAAGATGTTGCTGGATGGTAAGTTCTTTCATCGGAGGTCTGAGCCTGCCTCCGTATCATCTCCAAGTCATTCAGTGCCTGGACATCAAGTAACTACTTTTGCGTTACTGGCATTCACTAAAAGTGAGCCATCTCAGAAAATCCAAGTGCTAGCTGACTGGGAGGTTACTCTGTGCTGAGTAACAAACATGGATTTGAGAGTTAGACTTGATTTCTGTCCCAGTTCCGTCGCAATATGGCTGAGGGCTGGAGTACAAGTTACACAACATCTCCGAACCAGAGTTTCCTCATCTATAAAGTGGGGATTGCCGGCTCTAATTCATAGGGTTGTTGTGACACGACAGCGAAATAATGCATAAAGCTCCTACCACATAGAGGGGCCCCCAGGGGATGTTAACTCCCTCCCTTGCTTTCCTTGGTTTTTCATGTTTTGGTGGTGGTAACACTGAAATAGAGCACAGATCTTCAATAATTAGAGATGATATTTTATTTATCTTCGTATCTCCGTATACGATCAGTACTCAATAAATATTTTAGACAAAATGAATTCAAATTTCAACTCTTCACTCATCCCTTAAGATCGCATATATGTTCAAATAAGCATGACCTCTGAATAAAATACCCCATTTGGTCATTCTGAATGTGTAAGGGGAGTGGAAAACATCAAAGCATGTCAATGTCGCATAATAAGAAAACCTGTATCTATAAGTGCCTGTCAGCTAATAGCAAATTAAACCACAGGCTTAGTTTTTGAGGAACCAGAGTCCAGAAGTGATGAGGTGTGAGGTCACACTGGCCTTTAAGGAACGTGCCCAGATTTACTGTTTCAGTAATCCTGGCAGATACCCACGCCCAAAAACCAGATTGGTTTTAATTCATTTTTTTGTGTTGTACTTTTAAATAAACTCACATCGGCAAACAAAGCAGACCAGTTAGGTTTACTTTACTTTCTTACTGTATTGTCTGATTGTCTTGGCTGGAATTAGTGTAGTTAAATGTGTGGATTCTGACACGGTCCGTAAGTCTAGCTGCGTTTTCAATTTAAAATTAACCCCATTTCCTTGCAGAGTGTTGATTAATCATGTAGCAGGGAACATTTAAGCAGCTATTTAAAAAAAATGCCTAGGCCTCCAAAAATTCATTGACTCTGAGTGTACTGCTATGTGGACATACTTGCTGTAGAAATTAATATTTAATACCACCTTTAAAATGGTAAATGCAAATTAATTTTCTTTCAGGTGAAATTCAAGCAAAAGGCCTGATAGGGCCCTTTTCAAAGGAGATCTACAGACCGATATTGGAGCGCATTAAAGCAGAAGGCATTATCTATACCACACAGAGCACGATCAGCTCTTAATTGAGAATTATATTTTGCTTTCATCTTCCCTGGAAACACAGCTCTGAATATTTGTGCAACACACGTTTGCTACTGTGCCATTTTAAAATATAAAACATGATATGTTTTGATTGTCATTACAATGGTGTTTTGAAATATAAATCTCTATTTTAATACGAAAACATTTGAAACAGGAAATGCCAGTAATTACCAGAGAACGTTAATAATTCTATTATGTATTTTTTCATGTGTATGTAAAAGTGATAATGATTGTGCTATTTGTTAATTTATTGTGCAACTTTTTTTCCTACAAGAATGTATTTTCCTATATTCAGCAGATGCAGGTTCATCTTTTTAGATATAAAAAAATTTCCTCAACACCACAGAAATGCAAAGGATCATAAGAGGCTACTACAAACAATTATATGTCAGCAAATTAGAAAATCTAGAAGAAATGGATAAATTCCTAGAAACACACAACCTTCCAAGACTGAAATCATGAAGAAATAGAAAATCTGACTAGACCAATTACATGTAATGAAATTGAATTAGTAATTTAAAAACACTCCCAAAATAAAAGGTCAGGACTAGACGGTTTCATAGGTAAATTCTACCAAACATTTAAGAAGAGCTAACACCTATCTTTCTCAAATTATTCCAAGAAATTAGAGAGGAAGGAACACTTCCAAACTCATAGGAATAGATTGACAGTCCAGAAATAACCTTCATATTTATGGTCAATTGATTTTTGAAAAGGGTGCTAAGACAATTTAATAGAGGAAAATAGTCTTTTCACCAAATGGTGCTGGAACAACTGTATATCCACATGCGAAGGAATTGAAGATGGACTCTTGCCTCACAGCACATATAAAAATTAACTCAAAGTGAACCAAAGAGCAAACATTATAAAACTTAGAAAAACATCGTAGGTGTAAGTCTTCATGACCTTGGATTAGACAATGGTTTCTTGAATAAATGACACCAAAAGTACAGCAACAAAAGGGAAAAAATACATAAATTAGGCATCATTAGAAATTAAAAAAAATTTGTGCTTCCAAAAGTGCCATCATGAAAGCAAAAAGACAATCCACAAAATGAGAGAAGATTTTTGCAAATCATATATCAGGTGAGGGAGGAACTTGTATTTAGACTATATGAAGAACTACTATAACCCAATAAAAAGACAAAGATCCCAATTTAAAGAAGTGGACAAAGGATCTGAAATGACAGTTTTCCAAAGAAGATATAAAAAGGCCAGTAAACACATGAAAAAATGCTCAACCTCATTAGCTATCAGGAAATGCAAATCACACTTACAGTGAAATACCACTTCATACTCACCAGGATAATTATAATGAAAAAGATGATAATAACAAGTGTTGGTGAGGATGTAGAGAAAGTGGAACCCTCGTAAACTGCTGGTGGAAATGTAAAATGGTACAGCTGCTTGGGAAAACAGTTTGGCAGTTCCACAAAAGGTTATACATAAAGAGTTACAATATGACCCAGCAATTCCACTCTTAGGTCTATACCCAAGAGAAATGAAAATGTATGTCCACACAAACACTTGTAAGCAAATATTCATAGCAGCAATATTCATAACAAAAAATGAGAACAAGCCAAATGTCCATCAAGTAATAAATGCATAAACTAATAAATGCATATCCATATGATAGAATTGGGGTCTTTGTCTTTTTATTTGACAATAAAAAAGAAATGAAGTACTGGTAACATGCTACAACATGGATGAACCTTGAAAACATTATGCTAAGTGAAAGGAGCCATTATGCTAACAAAAGTCCACATATATGATTTCATTTATATGAAATGTCCAGAATAGTCAAGTCTATATATGGAGAGAAACTAGTGGTTTCTTAGGACTGGTGGGGTTAAAGGTGAGAGAGAGTGACAACTAATGAGTATGGGCTTTCTTTTGGGGTGATGACAATGTAGAATTGATTGTGATTATGGGTGCTTAACTCTGAATATACTAAAAAAACACTGAATCGTATACTTTGAATGTCTGAATTGTATGGGATTGTATGGGATGTGAATTATATCTTAAGTTGTTATTAAAAAGATTAAATTACAAATAAAAGTTTTTTTGCTCCTTGGGGAAAATTGTGTGTGTGTGTGTGTAAATATAAATATATTTATATAAAGTAAAGAATGTTCTATATAAACACCTGTTTGACTTTCACAATCTGTGCTCATATCCTAGCATATGACAGTGATTCTGCCCTTGAAATAAGCAGGTATTATATGTGAGGTATATGGCAGTTGAGAAAACATTTGAAAAGGATCCAAATTGTTTAAGGCCTGGTTCTACCTGTCACAAAGAGTATACGGAGATTAATAATTTATTCATAAGATATTTCTGTTATGGCGGTTTTCTTCTTTTTACCACTACATTGAGTTTAACACAATCAATTTGGAAATACAACTTGATCCCATCCCGATGAAAAGTGGCCCCGATGGAATGGAAACTAGAAAACTAGCAGCTTGGGTGGGAGAAGGAAACCTGTTGAGATCTCAATGTAATTGGTTTGGGCTTTATGGTAACAGCAATAAAGGGGATATGATTGAGGAACTGGCCTAACGTCAGTGCTAGAAAAGGAAATGTCAGTAAACTTGAGTAAAGAGAAGTGTAATCGAACACTGCATCGGCTCTCAGTTACAGGTTTTCCCACAGAAATTTCATTAATAAGGATGGTAGTGGCAGGATCCAGGGAAGAACGGATAGGTTATAGCTATAAGCATATGCATACTCGTATAGATGGGAAGGAAAGTTTCTATGAAGAGTGGGATACTAAATATTTTAGGCTTTGCAGGCCAAAGGCATCACAACTGCTCATTTCTGCCTTTATAGTGTGAAAGCAGCCACAGACAGTACATAAATGACTGTGTGCCATTAAAACTTTATTTACAAAAACAGGTGGTGGGCAGTCTTGGCTTTTGAGCCGTAGTTTGTGACCTCTTGGTTTAATCATTTTGGTAGTGTCAATGCTCACATCGTCCAGATCTTTCTACCCCTTTTGGCCTCTTTCAGATAATATTGATTTTCTATTGTCCAGTTTTCCTTGTCCTAGACCCTTGAGATAGTAGACCTTCTCCTTTGAGAAGCGCGTGATTGGTTCTACAACAGACTAGCTGTTTCCTTCATAAAATGAAGATAGCAGTAACTCACAAGGAAGTTATAAAGGTTAATGAGATAATGTAATAGAAAAGCCTGATACCTAGCATTCTTTTATAATAACATCTTTGCCTGAAGTTTAGGTAAAAGTTAATGAGATTTTAGCTTTGAGATTTTTTTCAATCTTTTTGAAGACTCGTCAAACACCCATGCTGCTTAAACTATAGATGTATTGACTCCAATGAGAATCTTAAAGTGATTGTAGAGTGGAAAGGATCAAAATAATCATTTGGCCAGACCTTTGATTTTACAAAAGAGAAAATGTTAAATGCCTAGCCTAAGGTGACAAGACTTAATATTGAAATTTGATCATCTTTTGAAGACTAAAAATAGTTGATAAAATTTGGGAAGCACTCTGATTTATAAAACATCTCTCACCGTGGGTTATTAGGGCCACCACTAGACGACATTATGCCTTTTTTTTTTTTTTGACATTATGCCTTTTTGAGAAATAGAGAAAAGCACTCCTTCTTTAAGACACTTTTATCTGTCAAAAAATTGTCATCAAATATGTAATTTATTAGAACACACTTTACTACTGTCTGATGGAAAATTGGCATAATAAATATTAATCATATTAAATACATGTCATAATAAACATTCAATATCTGTGATGGGATAATCTCCCCTGTAGATGCACTGCACAATTTGCAGTCATACAAAGTAGCTAATCTTGTCCTTAAATGTTGTACAAATTAACTTTCTTCACTATGGTTGACGTTTGTGGATTGTTTGCAATGGAAACACATTTACCCAAACTGAATTCCCCTGGAAAGGATCCAATGAGAAAAGCTGCCTGTTCTGGAACAATCCTTGTTAGTCACTGACAGCTAATCTCATAACTTCATATTTCCAACCTTGTTTTAGTCCTAACACTCGTTCCTTGTATTAGCAAGAGTTACAAAACACAGGGTTCGAGTCTGAACTTGTAAGATTAACAGGTTCCGACCCTCTAGTTTGAGTTGTGGGTGTGGTGAAATAGGTTTCTAGTGTCTTCCAGTGCTGTGTTGATTGGCAATGTGGACTGCATCACTGGATAAAAAATTCATAAACCCTGGATTTTATTCATAAAGCTCACTCCCCGTCCGAGGACCTGATGAAACTGCATTGATATTGTTCTTGTCTTTATTTGCAGATGATTCTGGGCTTAAAGCAGCAGCCCAGCACTTGGCTTCCATAACCTGGGTTCATTTCTTAGAGCCAGGTTCTCAGTGAAGCTGACACAAGGTGAAACAAGCCACCAAAACTTGATCAGAAACCCCGTAACGCCAATGAAACAAAGACATACTTGCCTTACTAGCAAACAATTGATAAAAGTAGATTTCTTCTTAAGTTGAAAAAAAAAAAAAAACACTTAAAAGGAAATGGAAATCGAATGGGAGTTTTGTAGAGAAAAGGTACCGCAATTGATGCTGTAAAACACGGAGAAGACCAAGAGAAAAGATGAGTGTGGGGACAGAGCCCCACAAAGCAGTTTCCAGGCTCTTGGCCTCACATAGAAAGGTGCTGGCTCAGGTAGTAAATGGCCGTCGACTGTGATCAAATGGCCATCAGCTGTGGCTAGTTGGCCGTCAGCTGTAACCAGTGAGCCATTGGGCACTAATATAACTGCTGTGGCTACACTACCAAAGAAAATGGGGGCTAGCAAGGAGATGGGGGTTGAGCCTGCAAGCAGCACAGTGGGGGTTGCGAACAGTGAGGCTCCTGCTTCCTGTGTCTCCAACCCAGCCGCCAGCGAGAGTATAGTGGTGTGACTCCCCTACCTATGGCTCCGTGGGTGTTCCTTTTTGGCCTAGCCATGTCCTGCGTTCTTGTGTGGGGAGTGGGACCAGAGACACCCCAGGCCGCCCGCACGACACATGGCGCTGTGAGCAGGGTCTCCCGCACGACACATGGTATAGTCGGCAGGATATGGTGCCGGCCAAAGCTCCCCGAAGGGCAGTGGAGCAGTTTGTGCACATGTCTCAGGAAGACCAGGAGGAGCAGCTGCCTGAGAGCTGGACCCCCGTGGAGGGGTGGGAAGACGTGGATGGTTCCCCAACCAGCAGAGGCTGGAGAAAGCGAAGGTCCTTGCAGCCCGGTGGGCTGGGAAGTGCTTGCTGAGACAGCTTGGATGCAGGACTTGTAGTCCCAGGAGGAAAGGCTTGCTGAGTCCTCCGTGGGAGCTGAGGGTGAGGTCAAGGTCATCCCTCACCCCCAGGACAGCCCTGGCGAATGACTATGGACTATGGGGAATTGCCTTCCATCCCTAATTTAATGGACCACTTGACTGTTTGGAAACCTACCACCATGTAGTGGAACTGGCGGATGTTTGCTTTTGTGACTTGACTGGCCGCCATCGAGAATATGTAAGCACCTTGACTGTGAGCCGCTGTTGTTCCAGCACGGTAGCCTGAGAGGCCCAGAGAGAGTGGCAGTGCCCTGAGAGCCCTGGCTGTGTCCAGGAAGTCTGGCTGTGCCCAGAGAGAGTGGCAGTGCCCTGAGAGCCCTGGCTGAATCCAGGAAGTCTGGCTGAGCCCAGAGAGAGTGGCAGTGCCCTGAGAGCCCTGGCTGAGTCCAGGAGGTCTGGCTGTGCCCAGAGAGAGTGGCAGTGCCCTGAGAGCCCTGGCTGAATCCAGGAAGTCTGGCTGAGCCCAGAGAGAGTGGCAGTGCCCTGAGAAACCCTGGCTGTGCCCGGGGAGACTAGTGGTACCCTAAGAAGCCCAGGAAGTCTGGCTGTGCCCAGAAGTACTGGTGGTGCCCTGAGAAACCCTGGCTGTGTCCGAGGAGACTAGTGGTACCCTAAGAAGTCCAGGAAGTCTGGCTGTGCGCAGAAGTACCGGTGGTGCCCTGAGAAACCCTGGCTGTGACCAGAGAGCTTGGCTGTGTCCAGGAAATAGCATTCACCTCCAGGCTCCTCGCACAGGGCCCCTCGCGGAAGACGCTTGTCGCGTAGATTGTGAGGCGAGACCCTGTAGGGGTGGAGTGTGGGGACAGAGCCCCAAAAAGCAGTTTCCAGGCTCTCAGCCTCACATAGAAAGGTGCTGGCTCAGGTAGTAAATGGCCGTCGACTGTGATCAAATGGCCATCAGCTGTGGCTAGTTGGCTGTCAGCTGTAACCAGTGAGCCATTAGCCATGAATATAACTGCCGTGGCTACGCTAGCAAAAAAAAATGGGGGAGCTAGCAAGGAGATGGTGGCTGAGTCTGCAAGCGGCGCAGTGAGGGTTGAGAATTGTGTTGCTCCTGGTTCCTGTGTCTCCAACCCAGCCACCAGCGAGAGTATAGTGGTATGACTCCCCTACCTATGGCTCCGTGGGTGTTCCTTTTTGGCCTAGCCATGTCCTGCGTTCTTGTGTGGGGAGTGGGACCAGAGACCCCGCAGGCCGCCCCGCATGATAACTGGTCCAGCGAGCAGGGTCCCCAGCACGACAATGAGGGAAGAGCAACTCGCAGCAGCAGAGATTCAAATACTCTAATAATGTTTTTTTTTTTTTTTTTTTTTTTTTTTTAAAACATATTTTGGCTGGTACAGTGTGGTTGTATTTCAGTTCTTGTCTATGAAATTTGACATTTAACATTGGCTGAAATTGTAAAAATGGTTCAATGTGTCACATGCTTAATGAAGAATGGTGGTCCTTTTCAGCCTCTTATTTATCTGCTCCTATGCTAAATGATAATGTTCTTCAGGGTTCTTTGCTGGCCTCGATTTTCTTTATATATGTTCTCTCTGGGCACATGCATCCTACCCTATGCCTTTCAATATTATCTATGTATCTGATGAATCCCACACTTTCTTATCTGAGCTTAGCGTATGTGTGCAATTACCTCTGCATATCTCTGTTTGGATATCTCTCAGGCTTAAACTCAACGTAGACTTTAGAGTTTATAGTATGAACTAGTATTTCTCATGGGGCCACTGAAGGAATTTACCCCCAAACCAGGTCTTCCTTCTGATTGCCTGTCTCAGGAAATGGCAGACTCTATCTTGCAGCTTAGCATGTAATCCTTGATGCTTTCCTTTCTCTCACTCCCACATTCCACAAATATAGATGGCCTTTGTCTTCTAAATTTTGTGTGAGGGGATCTACAGAGTGGCCAGCACTTCAGGAATTATAAGCAAGTACATAATACCATGTTTCCCCGAAGATCAGATCTAGCCGAACCATCAGCCCTAATAAGTCTTTTGGAGAAAAATTAATATAAGATCTGGTCTTATTTTAATATAAGACTGAGTCTCTATAAAATGTAATATAATATAATATAATATAATATAATATAATATAATATACCAGGTATAATAATATAATATTAATATAAGACTGGGTCTTATATTAATTTTTGCTCCAAAAGACACATTAGAGCTGATGGTCTGGCTAGGTCTTATTTTCAGGGAAACACACTATGTGGTTTATTACAATATTACAACGCATGGTAAAATAATATCATTTATATTTCTAGATTTTAGGGCTCCCTGTATTTGGTAGAACATAATTCACATCCAAAACTCTAGCTGTAAAGGAGTTGGGAAAATACAGTCCATGTTTTTTAGGCTTTGAAGCATAAGAAGTGTTCTAGTTATTATTACTGTGTAACAAACTACCACAAAATGTAGTGGCTTAAAACAACAATCATTTATTATGCTCATGAATCTGTAACTAGCGCATGGCTCAGTGGGAACAGTTTATCTCTGCTCCTCGCAGTGTGTGGGTTGGGAGCTGGGGGATCCATTTCAAGACAGCTTGCTCACATAGGTGGCAAGATGGTTCTAGCTGTCAGCTGGAGGCTCGGCTGGGGCAGTGGTTTAGGACTTTGGTTTCTCTCCACTTGAGTCTTCCTATGTTTGTATTTTGTCACAGCACGGTGGCCATGTTTTAAAAGCGAGCATCCCAAGAGAACCAGGCAGAAGCTGAACATTATTGCCTTTCATTATTTAGCCTCAGAAGTCACATAGCATCATATTCACTGTAGTTAAAAGTCCATCTAGATTCAAGGGGAGGGACCACAGACCCCACTTCTCAATGGGATGACTTTCAGAGTCACCTGTAGGATGAAAAACATTGTTGGGCTATTTTTGAAAAATACAATCTGCCACAGGAAGTCACCCTAGAGAGTGGCATGTAGGTGGATTCTGTGAATACACAGTAATGACACCAGTTATCAATATTTCCTAATTGGCCTTAATTATTTTCTAATCATTTCAGTTTTTCCCTAAGTGGTTCTTTGAACCTTTTTATGTATCCTCATGAGCTTAGAACTGGACATACTGTATAGACAAAATATAGAATTTGTTTTATTTCACTCTCTAAAAAGTGGTTTTAATGTTCTGAGTCCATTGAAAGACTTGAATGAAAGCTGCTGTAAGAGACTTGTTTAGTATTTTTCATTAGGAAACTTATCGCTATAGTTTTCAATACATAGCTTCATTAAACAAGTTAGCAGCAAGGAAAGAATTGCTTGCATCAGTTTATTTCTCTATGTGCGTAATTCAGAACTGAGGCAACTCTCTGAGGATCGAGGCAGGATAACAGAAAAAATCTGAGAAATGTAGTGAATGGCACACCTAAAGTTGCAGAAGAAAGTATTACAAATTAGCACATTTGGAAGTTTTCCAAAGGTCTTTCTCTGGTGGTCTGCTTAGAATGTGTCACAACTGACAGACTGATTAGAAGGTATTCTCGGGCACATGACAAGAAATTTCAATCTCACACCCACACTTTTTTTTCCCTCCCACTTCCAAATCTTGTTTCCCTTTTTAAAAATGATTACCTTCAAAAAAACTTAACTATAATTTAATGCCAGGGATGTCTAGATTCTTAAAACTGGTGTAGGGTATTTCATTTATATGCCTTACCACCACGTACTCTAACATCATAATATTATGCTAATGAGAAGACCTCTAATGTACCACAGTATTTTGCAATTAGCAAGTGAATGGATAATATTCAATCATTTATAATTTTAGAGTAACAAAAGTGTGTTTTGTTTATTTTGACACATGTAGAGCTTCTCACTTTCCCTAAAAAGTTAATTTTAATTGAATAAATGCTTAGTATTTCTGATTCTATGTGCTATTTGGAGTGGAATTCAATTTTAAGAAAATATTTTAAAACATATCTGCTTTTAAAGAAATCTTATTTTCCAAGTTTGATAACAAGGTGAGCGTTTCAGATCAGAAATATGAAAATTGAGATTCTTATGGCATAATATTAACTAGAAATGTATGTATTAATTTTATATGAAGCAGCTGCCATAAATTCTCAGGGAGTACAATACTGGAACAATGTTGGAGTTTACGGTTCTGGTGCATTTTACTAAATAGATAATGCTCATCCTTAATACTTTCATGAGGTTGCGAAACTGCTCTACATGATTTAAAATTACACATAAAGTCTGTACAGAACACCTTTTTTTCAATCGGGCTAATTTACAAAGGTGCCACAGAAAAAACTAGGAATTGATATATTTTGTCAAAATTGATATTTATTACATGTTGCGCAACATTATACCTCTAGAGTATCAGGTTTCCCAGGACTACTTATTTTTAAATTAAAAAAAATATTTTATTAGGGAATATTGGGGGACAGTGTGTTTCTCCAGGGCCCATCAACTCCAAGTCATTGTCCTTCAATCTAGTTGTGGAGGGCGCAGCTCACTGGCCCATGTGGGAATTGAACCTGTAACCCTGTTGTTCACAGCTCGCGCTCTAATCAACTGAGCCATCCGACCGCCCCTTCCCAGGACTATTAAAGAGAGTATTTTTGCTCTGGGTAAAAATCAACTCATTCATTCATTCATTCATTCATTGTTCAATACACCTAAAACGTACTGACAGCCTTTAATGTGCCAGGTACTGTTCTAGTTGTAGGAATACAGATGTTAAAAAAAGTCAACATTCATCTCCTCATGGAGCTTACATACTAATAGGGGAGACAGACAACAAACCAATATAAAACACACCAGGAAACAAAGTCTGCTACTGAGAAAATGAAAGCAGGACAAGGAGATGAGGAGGTTCTGGGGCAAGGGGATGCAGAGAGGAGGCTGACATTCGGCTGGTACACGCAGGACAGTGAGCCAGCCCGTGTCTCTTGTCATGACCAGGGCTAAATATGTTGACTATCTTCCTCTGGAGGAGGGGATGCTACTTCAGACAGGCTGATCTGGGAACTCTGCTCTGAGGCAGAGATATCCAAGCAGAGGCCTGGATCCATGAGTGGAACGAGAGGACTGTAATATCTTGCCAAGGGGAGTGTAAACTGTACGACTCTACTGGAAAGTGAGAGAGTATTAAGACATAAATTTGTTCGTACAATCTGCCCGCCAAATGATACTTACAGAAATCAGTACTTACTTACCTGGCTTCATTTGTTTTCACTTCTTTCATAGTTGAGTATTATTTCAGAGTTAAGGGTCAGGGATGAGGAAAGATGAGGAATTGTCTTTGCTATTGGTTTCAGGGTATATTTATTAGAATTTGTGTATAAAATGATTAATTATACATGTTACTTGCACAATTACTTTCTCTTGGAAGAGATTCTGCAAGGTATATCACTAATAAACAACTATCAAAAGAAAAAATCTCTCTTCTCTCAAAGGAAGTTTGCTCCCAGGACAAATGCTAACAGAACAATAGACAAAATAATTAAGGTGATATGTACTTCTGCTTCAGATCAGCTTATGATTAGACTTTGTTTATGGGGAAACAAAACTGTAAAGAGGACTAGATAGAACTAGGTTAGAAAAGCGATCAAAGAATCAAAACTAACCTTGCGACCTTTCTCCCTGGAAGGGTGAAAAAAGAAGCACATTCTTTTTTTTTTTTTAATTTTATTGGGGAATATTGGGGAACAGTGTGTTTCTCCAGGGCCCATCAGCTGCAAGTCGTTGTCTTTAATCTGGTTGTGGAGGGCTCAGCTCACTGGCCCACATGGGAATCGAACTAGCAACCCTGTTGTTCAGAGCTCGCGCTCTAACCAACTGAGCCATCCAGCTACCCCCCCTTTTTTTTATACCCCATAGAGCAGTGCTTAAAAACATTTTGTGATTTGTGACATCCTACTATTTGTTCCCTACTTCCAATTTCCTATTTCATATCTCTTCATCTATTGCTTTAAAAAGAAATCTTCAAAAAAAGAAACTCACTAATTTTTGTTCTATTTTAAGGATTTAGTGAAAATCCTGATATTGCTTGAGGAAACCGGAGGCCTCCTGAATTGTTGTTGATAAAGAGCAGTGGTTCTCAAACTTGAACATGAGTTAGACTGCTGAACTCCAACCTTCAGGTTTCTGTTATGGTGGATCTGGGATAGAAATCCAGGAACTGCATTTCTAACAACTTCCCAGGTTTTGCTGGTCTGGGAACCACATTCTGACAATCACTGGTTTAAATGCAACTTTTCGCGGTCTTCTGCTTTAGTCCCTGAGCTGGGCAATCTTGGGAATTAGGGCCCTCCTCCTTAGGCAGTGTTATAAAGCACTCCTGGCTGAGGCAGGGTACTGCTTCCAATAGGCTCGTTACTCATGACTCCCTGTTTTCCTGCACTTCATCTCCACACAGCGTTTGGATCTTGACAGCTTGCCTTAACACAGGCTTCTTACCTTTTTCCATTCTGGGATTTATGTCCTCTTGGACCTTGTCTATTTATCTACTTAGCTTCCAAACCAGCTTACCTTGTCCCTGACTTGCAAATCTGCCTGATTCTAACACCTAGTTTATTTCTAAACCAAAAGGTCCCAACATTTCTTGGTAAATGGTGCCCTTAGCTTCTCAGTAACCTTTTCGTTGCTCCACTAATCAAAAGAAATATACAATGGTTCTGTTTATTAATTAGGTCCAAATAATTTAATAGTAGTAGTTATACAGTGTCAGTATATGTTACCATGTTGTCCTCAAAAACATAAAATTTTGTGAAATCCCTGAATGCCTCAATGCATAGTTTGGGAGTCACAGCTTTATACACTGTCCCATCCCGTCAACCTTTTTTCATTTCCATTATCCCAGCAGGACCCATGTCCACAATTAGCTGTTACAAATGCCGCAGCACAACACCCAACAGGCAAATGCAAATTGATGGCAATATTTATATTTATTTTTGCAATGCCTTGGATAAAAACCATTTAAACAAAGTTGGGTAAGGTGTTATTTTCATAAAAACATCTTTCAAAACAAATGTACTTCTATGTTCCATAAAAGTTAAAACTACATGCTAAAACAGTTAATTGCTGAGATAACATGAAACAATATCAGGAGATTTATAGAATAGACCAGATAATGAACTATATAATTAAACTAAACAGTTACACAGAACTAGAAAACTTACTCAGTAGTAAAATATAAAAATCTACAATTATAAATATAAATTTGGTCCATAGACACACTAGAGCAGTATTTACAGTAAGTATCAGATTATTTCTACTTTAGGTGAATACTGCAGTTGTAAAATGTTGAATACCATAGGGAACAGAGCATTTTATTTACAGTCTACTGTATTAAAAGTTATATTTCTAGCAACCCTGATGAATGCTACAAATATAGCTAAAATTTTGACACTAAAAACAAACACGTTTTCTGTAGTTGGGAATTCCTAATACCTATAAATGGAAATTTTCTGTTAAAATCAATACAAAAAAAACCCACCATAGTTCCATTCTTAGAAATACTGTAAAATTCAATCATTTTTGTTTAAACACAGTAAGTGAATTACAAGAAGTTCTGCAAAAAGGCACACATTGTTAATGATGTAAATTTGGCAGCAGAATCCTATGTCATGAAAGTTACTGGCAGGATATGGGAGGAAAACATAACAGAAAAACGGAACTGATTTTCATGTCTGATTTTAGACGGAGGAAAACAGTGCTCAGATAGGGACTTTCCTCCCTCCTTTCTGTATTAAACTAAAGACTCTAAGCTCTCAGCTATATTTCCGTCATGCAGTGCTGTGCCATTACTATCCAGAGAGGTGGATGGGTTCTCTTCCTGCCTTGTACTCACAAGGCTGAGGATGGCTTTATAGAGAAACTGATACTGCTCCTAGAGGACAGAGAACGAGGTTAGAAACAGGATGCTCCATGAAGACATACATTTGCAAACAGAAGCAATAGTTTTAGTTGCACTTCAGCACTGTTTGTGGACGGCCTCTGTTACACTCAGCAGAGGCACCTAATCTGCATTAATGTCTCCTTTGGCTTACATCTAAAATAGCTTTGCAATTAGCCAACATTCATTGTCCTAGAAAACCTGCTCCCAGACATTTGCCAATGGCAAATACCCCATTCTTGTTCATTTACTTTATGGAATCAGGTGACGTGACAGGGTTCTGTTACTGGATTTATCAATGTGTGTGTTAAGCTTTTTGGCACTAGGCACCTAAAACCACTCACAAATAAGTTAGTCATTCTCCTTTCTCCAGTTGTTATGAAATCTATTAGGCTTGTCTATTTATGGAGAGGTCTCAGAAAGGATGGCACTGTCAGCTCAGGGACCCACGCAGAATGCAGGCCACCGTTTACCAAGTAGTCTTCATTCTCCTCCCCTGACAGCTGCTTTGAGCGAAGGTGAGTGAGTGCCTGGCCATGGTCTCAGAGTAGAGACACACAGGAGCATAAAGTGGTTTTCCTCTTACAGACGCCAGTCTGGGTAGTGGGGGATGGGGAAGGCAGCCACAGAGAGTGTGAGTCTAGCCAGCATCAAAGCGGAAAATTATGAGGACCACATGTGATCCCTGAGTGCATCCATGACATGGGTGAAAGTTCAATGTCTCAAAAGCAATTTCACATAGACAAGCTTGATATAAGCCAACTGATCTGAATGAGACTCTTAATAGGGGTTCCTCTGAAGTGCAGGTGTGCAAGGATTACCTTGCACCCTGGTCAGCTGGTCTGGGCTGGAGCTTTGAAGATGGACCTTTGATGAGTCCCTTATACGTACACAGACTGGGGAGCTGAAGGTGAGTCTACGCTCTACGTCCACATAAGTTTCTCCCATTGGGGCATTTGCACTAAGTTCCCTATTGTCTTTTCAGCCCATATTTCTACAATAATTAAAACTTCTGAATTATTTTCAGAGTTGAGATTAATCTCTCCAGATGTGCTATGTCTCTTTTTTGATTGTCTAAGTTTCTCTTTCTTTTTAAATTACCCGAGAATTAGCCTTGTTAACTTCAGAAATTAAATTCAACTTGAGAAAAACGTAAAAACTTCAGACGCTTAAGTATCTGAGGTCTGTTTCCTGATGGTTCTTTGAGCTAGGCAGAACTTGAACCCCAGGAAAAGAAGTATTTAATTGGATAAGTCACAGTAGTTGGTACTTCGATTGGAGATATTTTTCAATATTACAGTAAGTCTTGCAAAACGACACACATGAGATTTAAAATTTTGTATCCAGCACTTTTCTAGAAGATAAACTTTAAATGTTTATTGTTCCCGTTCTATGAATTGTGGACAGAATAACTTGTAATTCAGCTTGAAAACTACACGCTAATGCCACCTCTGTCAATGTGATCTTTTTGTGGACACTTGATAAAATGATTTGGGCAGCCTCTAGGCAGGAAAAAGCACTCCAATAGTGAGAAGTTTGCTTCACTGCTTTATTACTTACGATGTCAGCAAAGACTCCCGGCCTCATCAGATTGATCATCTTGGCTACCTGGTAAACATCCACGGAATTTTCTTTTTCTAGTTGGTGCATAAGGGTTGTCAGAGCACAGAAAGTTCCTGCGGTCACTCCTCCATGCCTTGAAACAAAGGGAAGGGGCAAAGATCCACTCAGAGGCATCAGACTCTCCCATTTTGAGGCTACGGAGCATGTAGCCTGGACAACTTTACGTAGGAACCCTGACATTTTTAATGAATTGCTCTCTTTATTGTGCACATAACTATGGTTTAACTTGAAAACACTGGCAATTAGCAATGGGATACTTTATAGAAGATTAGTATTTGCTTATTCATGTGTTATTTTTATACTGTGGAAGGAGCTGGCAATAAATCAAAATGATCTGACTACAGTCATAATATATGTTATATAATATGCATCAGATATAATATGCATAGAACATATAATCCCAGCACCTGCATTTTTCATTTGCTCATACGTAAACCTGGAAAGATCTTGGATGAAGATTCCTGTGCCTAGTAAATGAAAAAAAATCACTTCTACTACTATCCCAAGAAGCTAATGCCTGAGAAATGTCTCTCTGATTAACATGTTTAAAAATTTTAGTGCTAAAGCTGAGTCATCACACAAAGTGTTCTCAGCATACAATGTAAGAGCATATTTTTGTGATCATGTACCCATTTCCAGCCTTCAACAGGAGCTCCCACGGAAATTAAAAAAAACAGAACAAAACAAAAAAACCCTCTGTGTTAACCTGGGCCATGAATCACTACAATTAGTCTAAAGCTTGGTTCGTACAAAAACAATAGAAATACACGCACGCCCAGAGGACGCTAAGGCATGATTTCAAGTGTGGAACTTACTCATCATGAACGATCATGGGCCCATCCCTGCTGGCGGCTTCTTCTTTGATAATACTTATAAGTTCAAACGTTTTACTAATGGGGCTATCTGGATTTGGCCATTTGGGACACTGAAAATGTCTTACTTCAAGTACATAATCATCCTATAAGAAGAAAGCAAAATTAAGGTTTTTAAAAGAATCAGATTGGTTAGTGAGTAGAATTGAGGAAAATCAGGAATTACAGGGAAATCAGGAATTAAAACTAAACATCATGCATGAGTGAGCAGCAGTAGTGACAACCGGTCCTCTGTGTAGACAGGCTGAAGAAAGAAATTGTTGCAATACCACATTCATCATTTACAGACGTATCCCTTTTTTATTTTAACAATCAACCTTACTTCTGGGTTTATCATGCCAATCAAATCATGAAAGTACGTTACCAAAGGTGTCTCTGTGCTACCACATTGAAACTTATAAAAAAATAAATCTTCAGGGTTAAAATTTATTTTGAAAACAGCGTAGGCTTCTTCAAATCCCAGCATTTCTTAGGTTTCCCTAAGGGAAGGTTGACGCTGCATGACACGCACAGTGGGAGGAATGCTGGTTCCTCTCCAGGCCCACTTCTGATTCTTGCTTAAGTGACCAACCAGCCTCTGTGACGTTAAATCATGTGAACCTCTGATTACAAGGTCCTAAAGTATACTCAATAAAATGCTACATTTAAAAATAAGCAGCAGAACCTTAATTTTGTATGGAAGTGTAAAAGTCCCAAATAGCCAAGAAGCTACTGAAAAAGAAAAGCAATTATCTCATTAGATATCAAGAATTCTGATAACCTGTAACGACAAGACCCTATCGTTTTGGCAGAGTGACGAATAAAGAGATCAATGGAATAAAACAGAGATCCCAGAAACAAGCCCATGCATATGCCATGGAAATTTGATTTATCACCAAACTGATATTGCTGATCAATAAATGATGCTCGGACAATGGTTACCCACATGGAAGATAATGAAATTGGACTCTCACCTCACAAAATATACTACAAAACATTAATTCCATAATTCCAGGCGAAGCTATTACGTTGGTGCAAAAGTAATTGCGATTAAAAGTAACTGCAAGAACCGCAATCACTTTTGTACCAACCTAAACATCTAGAAAATAACAAAACATTTAGAAAATAGGGTAAAAGGAAAATTTTCAAGGTAAAATGGGACTTTTTAAAGACACTAGAAGATTTCCTTTAAAAAGTGGAAAAGGAAAAGCTTAATAAATTCAAATGGATTAAACAACAACAAAATCAAAAGGAAAAAGTCAAATCACAAAGTTAAAGAAGGTATTTTTAACATGTGTAATTTAAAAGGATCAGTATCAAGAGTATAAAAAGACCACCAATACACCAATAAGAAAATGGTAAATAACTTAATAGAAAATGTGGCAAAAATCCTGAACAGAAACTTCACAAAAGGTGATGTAAAGATATTTAACTTCATTTGCAACAAGGGAAACACAAATTACAATCACCACAAGATGCCATATCATTTCCATCACAACACTGGTGAAGATGTGGAGATTCCACATCATTCATGCACTCCTGATGGGTAAGTAGACTGGCAGAACCACTTTGGAAAAAGAGTTGGCATTACTTAACAAAGTTGCCAAAGTTGGATGCGCGTCCCCGTGACCCAGCGGGAGAATGCCCAGGTATACCCAAGAGAAAATTTTGCATGTGTTGACAAATATTCATAGCAGTATTATTTGTAATAGCAAACCTAACCAAACCAACCAACCAAACAAACACAAACAAGTCAGATCCCACATGTAGAATGGGAAAAGTATATTTCTAAATTGGGAGGCTAAATAACCAAAGTAAATAAACTGGAACTATACTCAATTACGTGGCTAAATCTCAGCAGCATCATGATGAAGTGAGAAAACCTCTGAAAAGCACACATAAGATAATTTATAGGAAGTTCAAAAAGATTCAAAACTAAAGAACACTGTGTTAAGAAACACAAAGGCCAAAGGTAAAATTATGAAGTAAATCAAGAAAGTGAGACACATGGATCCAGCAAATGGCTGATTTTAATGGAGGGCTTGTGAGGGGCTTCAAAGGCGCAGGCTGAGTGCTTTTCCTTGATCTCATTTATAGTATCGTTTTTATACCTTGTGCATATATTATGAACATTCTTTTTAACCTATTCAATATTTAATAATTAAAAAATAACTCACGTAACCGATAAATTAGTAAAAGCGCCCAGCTCTTGATTCCAAACCTCCTGACCACTGAAATGAATTCCGGTCCCTATAGCACAGGCCTTCACCCCTCGACCATCCTCAAATGCTGCGTGCTTTTGTGGGGGGTGTGGGGAAGTATCGACATGTGTCTGAAGTGATGGAACCGCCCACTTCAGTCTTTCCCTCTTCTTTCACCATTATTTTAGAAATACTGCCCATCCCTATGTTCGACTCCGGGGGGATCCAGGTGTTCACAGCAGCTGATTTATATAGAGAGGACATCCTGACGTGGGATCAATCGTGAATGCTTATTTTCTGGTTTATCTTTTGCATACCACCAGGAGAAAGACTGGCTGATGACACAGGTCAAGCTAGATATTAGATATGACCAGTAGTGAGGGTTTGACAAGATAATGGGCATCTAATGATAATTCATTTCCTAGTAAGCTTTTTATGGGAGGAGGGCCTGAGAGACTACAGGTCTGAAGGGGTGTTTCTGAAATGCTGAGGAACAGTGACAGGTGGGAATGAGCAAGGAATTTAACGGCTCTCAGGGGCCTTACTACTCTTCTGGTATCTGCCTCTCATTTCACAAACAAGGAACGTGAGCCATTCCCCCAAGGCCACAGTGCTCATCATGGGACCAGAATCAACGCGTTCACTTTTTTGTTTCAATCAAGTAGGGTCCTGTTCCACTGCAATGTTTACATTAGTAATCTGCTGGCATTATCAAATTTATATGCTTTGTCATTCAAATATTCTGCAGAATAATGAATCTTCTTGTATACCATATATGGTTTACCAGTTTCGGATAAGGGCAGAGTGCAACAGTTCAACCATCTAAAAACAGGACTTAATTTTTCTTCTGATCGAGAAGCTATTCTGAAATCTCACATGCCGTACTCATCATTCCTAGTACCTTCCAGCATTTTCGTGTAGCTATATAATACAGAATGCACTGTACTGTATTACGTAAATAATTATTGACAAATAATTTAGATTGGTGCGTTGTAGGTAACAAAGGTTTAGGAAAGCAATTTTAGTTCATTGTACTGCACATTTTCAAAGCACTTCTTCACTTATCAACTCACTGTACATTGCTAGAAAGAAATGAGTTAATTTAGTAGGTAATATGCTTTCCATCTTACTTAGGAGAATCCCAAGTAAACCCTTGCCTTCACACATCAGAATTAGGAATTTTTTGATGAATTTTTTTCACTGTGTTTATTTTTAACTGAAGTTTTCTCAACAACTGTTTTGAGAAATCGTTGATTTCCTGTATGTGTAGAAGTCATGAACCATGTAGTTTAGTGAAGACTAATGGTTTCATGATTCCATAAGATTTTAAAAATGGAAGTGACAAGTAAAGTAAAATTTATTATTTGGATAATCTGTCTCAATCTGTAAGAAATCAGATTCCTTCTTGCTATTGCTAGAAAAGATCCTTAAATGAGTATATACTTAACATGTACTTAAGATGAAAATTTTGTCATTTAAATTATATCCATACCTGTGTAGCTTCTAAGATAAAATCTTGAATTAAAATTTTTTCTTCATTAGACAGACATCTGTGTTCTTCAGCCATAAGAGTGACCTTAAAGCTTTCACAATTTATAGGCTCATCTTTATTTGGCCAATAAACAAATTCATCTTCTGCCTGGAGGATTAAAAACCAAAGAAAACACTAGGTTTTAAAAAAATGTCTAACACATCAGACTATGAAATGAAGTTAACTGGTTACCATAGAAAATTCAATTCAAATTTTTCTCTGAATTTCAAAATTTAGTCTTAAAATCTTGAGTCTTAAACCCGATCGATCTGCAAAATAAAACTTAAGAACCCAAACTATAGCTTTGTTATTTTGCTTTCCTATCTTTTTAGTAACAAAGACTAGTTGTTGCCTCTATAATTGATAACCAAGTAGAGAAAAATCAAGTGATTTTTAAGAGCTCAGCAATTTCCAGCATCATTTGGAATGGTCAGTGTAACTTTGTGGACAAGAAATGAATCTCAAAGTATATATGCAAAGCTTAAATGAAATATTAGTTTGGTTTTATTTTGGGGGTTCTCCAAATACACACAAAAAGGAGCATAGGGTAGCCATGATTTTCTAATACTGAAAGAAGTCCTTCCTATTCTAGGAGTTCACCTTATTCCAAATTGGTCCCTCTTAAACTGAGGGAATATCCAAGGAATGTAACAAGTTTTATTTTAAAAAAAAAAAGCATACGGACTGACTTCAGTCTCTCTCAAACTGAGGGAATATCCAAGTAACGTAACAAGTTTTATTTAAAAAAAAAAAAAAAGCATAAGGTCTGACTTCATTCATGATTGTGATTCTGGCAGTGCCACAAAATACTTAACTTTAAATTAATTTTAACCTACCCTTGTTTAAAACTGGCATTCAAGAATTTCAGGCCTGGAAGCTTGCATAGCCAAACGAGGCCCAATAGCAGACAAGGTGCAACTCCAATGACATTAGTTGATCAGCTGGAAAACATTACTTTGTCTGTATGCTGCACTTTTCTGGCTGTTGTGACTTGATATTTGCCTCCTCAGGAAAGTACTAAAAGTGACCCGAGGGACTTACCATATTTTGACCATCAGGAAGCATAACCACCAGCTGGGCGTTGTGGTCCCATATCATCCTCCAGAAATCCTTGATGGTGTGGAGGAGGGGATGCTGGGTGATGATGAATTCACTGCTCTGATGATAACCCTGCAGAATGACAGAGAAGATGGAACCCCAACGCGGAATTTTCAACATTCAGAAAACATTTATAAGTTTATGGCAATCTCATTGTTTTCAGATTGCATTTATAAATAATAATGTGATCATCCTAGTCAATGTTTAGGGGGCACTTCCTATATGCCAGGTAGAGCACTAAGCATTTTCTTCCCTTCAATCATCTATTCCTCACAGCAGTATTATGGGATAGGAAATGTGATCCTCATTTTCCAGATGATGAAATGGAAACTCAAGAAGTTAAGGGCTATGCCCACGTTTACCCACGTATAAGCGCTAGGAGCAGACTCATCAGAATGACTTGTGGACCACGTCTCCTACACTAGATGGGGTGGAAATCTGGAGTAGAGTTTCTGTTTCTCACTTTCCACAAGTCCCAATGACAGAGTACCACGTTTCACACTCTGGCAACAGAATACCTTCGGTGTCCAGGCACCCCCTCCTTTGATGGGTGGTGTATGTTTTGTATCTCCTCACAGGTTCTGAATGGCGTTTGGTTCCTGCATCTATTTATCTGCTTTGCCTGAGGTTTTCCCAGCCCCGGCATACATAAAAACGTCAAGGAATGCTGTAATCTGTTGCAAGTGTGGCCTGTGGGTCTGCAGTGATCAGATCTGACTTATGTCCACTGTGGGGCTGCCCACGTCTGCAGCCAGGCCGAAGCACCAGGCACCCCACCCTGTTTTGGGTTCTGGTAGCACAAGCTTGCAGCAGTGATTTCTCTGACTTACCATGATATAGGAGGCATTGATGTAGTCTGTGCCTTCCCCACTCAGGGACGAAATGCCAACCCTGGATCTCTCCACTGGAACACAGAACATTCAAGGTGAACCACGCTCTCTCAGTGCTACACCTCCCCCTCCACCCCAAATTGCACAAGAGAGCTGCATTTCCCAAGTTGAGTATCTTTAACCTTTAAGCTATACTTTCTATGTATTTTTAGATGAAACTTCAGGGTTTGAGAGTCCTATTAACAGTTCCATTATCAGGCATAATTAGTGAAAGATGAGTGTATTGCTTCTGTCCTAAAATGGACAAATGTTGTCAAATAACTTACAAGGCTTCTATTATAAAAGAAACAAAAGTTCCCTTTTTTCAAGATTTAACATAACCTACCGGGGATGATGGAAGAAGTTCTGTTCTTTTCCCTGTTGAATTGCTTTAGGGCTGTAGAATAGTCGCTCTGCTGTATATTTGATTGACTCAGGAGCTGAGAAGGAGTCAAGGAAAAACACAGATTATTTCATTTAAGTCACTCAAATACACACACACACACACACACTCATACACACACAGCCCAACCAAGATAAGATACTGAATGTAAATATATCTGACTTCTTTTCTAAGAATTTCTTGAACTAAACCTTGTTTTAGGGAACTCCCTGGCACATGTGTGTTTTACACCAGGAAAGTTGGAAGGAGGTGAGAACACTTGCTTTCTAGTTTGACTTTCAGCATGGGAAAATCTCCCTCATGGCTTCGTTTATGGGTGTGCATCCTCTATTTCTTCTACTTAAATGTCACAATGCAATTGGGAGGTAAACTGCATGATGTGTGTGTGTGTGTGTGTGTGTATACATACATATACATACATACATATACATACATATATGTATATATATACATATATGTATGTATATGCATGTAGTTGGATTTTAGTCATTCTCTTAGTATTCCATCACATGAATAATCTATTTGCTATTTATCTGTTCCCCAAGTAGTGAATGTTCAGGTAATTTCCAATGTTTTGGTATGTCAAACTTTGTAACAATGAATATTGCTTGTATATTTCTGAATGTGCACACATGTAGGGGCTTCTATAGAGAATTAGGAGTCATCAGTGTTTAATTTTGACAGTCTGATAGATGAAAAATGGTGTCATGGTTTTGATTTGCATTTCCTTAATTATTATGAGATGGGGACTTTTAGTGTTCATTAGCCATTTAGATTTCTTCTTTGATGACTGCCTTTTTAATTTCTACTTCATTGACATTTATTAATTTGTCGGAGGTTTTGATGGCTTGAATGTAAATCTATACTCTGCTTAAAAAGTTGCAAATGTTTCTTGTCTTTAATCACACATTTACACCCAATTTTTAAAGATTTTCCTTAAGATTTTTGTTTATTACGTTTTTATTTAAAAAGTCCTTCTCTACCCTGAAGTTCTTGAAAGATACTTTCCTATAAGTTAGAAAACTTTGCTTTGACCTTGAAGTACTTAATCCATCCTGAATAATTTTAGTGTTTGAGTTAAGGTAGAGACCTAATTTTTCTTGTTTCCACACAGAAATTGTCCCAATAGCATTTATTAATGAATTCATCCTTTCATTACTAATTTGTAATGTCATATCTATCACAAAAATTTCCACATGTGCATGCTTTCTCTGGTTTATTTGTCTCTTTTAGAATATGAATTATTGTATCTGCATAATAAGTCTTCCATATACAATACAATAAATTTCTCTTCCTTCTTCCTTATTTTTCAGAATTGCTTTGGATGTTTTTGGCTCTTGACTTTCCTATATTAATTTTAAAATCAGTATTAAACAGAGAAGCCTGGCATCTGATAGGTGTCTGGTAAATATTTGTTGAATAAAATAGACATGTAATTTATTTCAAAGACATTTTTTATGAATGAACTTGAATAAATATCTTTTCTGATATGATAGTGTACAAACACACACACACACACACTCTCTCTCTCTCTGTCTCTCTCTCTTCCCTACATTTGCCTAGTTGTGAAGTTAACAGGAAAGAGAGTGAAATGTCTCTTTTTAATTGGATCTAATAAATATTTCCATTTTAATCTTGGGTTATCCAGTATAAGCCATATCAATTCTCTTATGTAATTGTGTAGGGGGTAAACCATATTTAACTGAGAATTCTGTTGAAAATGGGTAATACGTATACATATTTTTAATTTAGGGAAAAGTTATCCTAACAACCTAATGTTAATGTTTTCTATTTCTTTACTATCTGTTTCTGGAAGCTGAACCATGCACCTCTCTTTCCTTTAAGGTCTCCTTTAGGACTCAGATTAAGCTTGGCTGAGTAAAATATTTATGGTTTCCTGACAGCAGGTGCTAAGTTCAGCATTCACCCCTCATCTTTTTCTTACTCTCCCCAAAGCACAAAAGGTGCTGATTGAGAAACCAAAACGTTAGAGCGAATTCATAGTGCTAACATCTTCTGTGTTGTAGCCTGGGGCAGAAGAGAGAGAACATACTGAAATCTCAAGGTTTGTGGACTCTCCTGGGTTTTCCTCTGGGGTCTTTTGAATTCTTCCTAGATATTCCTTCTCAGAAACTGGCTCTGTTTCTCTAGGAATCCTGGGAAATTAGGTTAGTAGAGACATAATATGGAGCAAAGTAACATAGCCTCCATTGCTCTGGAAAGCCACGACTCTGCAAACACCCCCTCCGCCCCCCCGGCAGCTGGCAGGTCTGGTAACATCTGCTTTCTGAATCTTTGCCGACTGAGTTTTGGGAGTCAGAGAGCTA
This sequence comes from Rhinolophus ferrumequinum, assembly GCF_004115265.2. Lineage (NCBI taxonomy): Eukaryota > Metazoa > Chordata > Mammalia > Chiroptera > Rhinolophidae > Rhinolophus > Rhinolophus ferrumequinum. The sequence goes on from NC_046309.1 coordinate 22,084,041, forward strand.
GTGATGCAGGAGGAACAATATAGAACAAAACATGCTCTCCTCTCCTGTGCACTGCCTCGTGACAGGGCGAGTGGGAGAAACTGGGGTTGAAGAAGCTATTGTTGTGGTGTGGCCTATTCTAGTTCAGGGGCTTCAAATGAGATAGATTTTTTCAAAAGAGTAGCACGAACAGCCTGAGCCATAGCATTCATGGTTGAGTGGTCTGGCATTTTCAAAGTAAAAAGAGCACTTGTACAGTCTGAATTGTCAGTTCTGTCTGTTCATTCTGTTGGGCTCGGTGCCCTCCTTTCCTGGACCGAGCCTGCCTTTATAAAAGTTAGTCTAGGGTTTCTGAGAACTTTTCTTCTTGCCACTCACAATTAAGGTTCTCCTTGAAACTTACCACGTGGCTTCGCTGCCTGCTGTTGAGAACAACAGAAGCCACTGTGCCAGCCGTGCTCTCTGCCCATCAGCACGGCCTCGTCAACTCCCATGAGACGACACAGGAACGTTCAGTTCTGTGGTGACACCCCAGAGGCTTCGAAGCGGACTCACCTTGAATTGCTTCTCTAGCTTTGTTCTGCCTGTTGGTCCAGGAATGAGGAGTGCATTGACGTAGGCATGGATGTGACTGTCCAGCACCTCGGTTTCTTTACTAAGTATGGCCTCGACCAGGGCATCGTGAATGAAGACATACTGTTCCTGGCAAAACAACGACAACGGGGAATATAAAATCAGGTTTTTCTTACATGTGTCCAGGTATAAAAGGAGCAGCTTCCATCCACAGACAAAAAGAGTTTTACAAAGCATGGGGAGAAACCCACAAAAGATTGCTTCTCAGGCCTGGCAGGACATCAGGTGGTGGAAAGGCGACAGTCAAGACCGAACATAGCGCTTCTCATCGCTCCCCTCTTTATTTCCTGCAGCTTGACCTTTGTGGGCAGGAGGCAGGAAGACGGGGGGAGGCAAAGCAGTGCCTTCTCTGCCCATCCTTCAAACCTGAGGCCCACTTCCTTCCACATTTTACACGAAGATTTCCATGACATCTACTCTTCTGATGGGTCTTCCCTTCTGTCCATTCTAAATCTCCTTTAGCCAGTCATATAGTACAATTTAGCACAATTACCTATATAGTTTTTAAAAGTCATCTTCTCTTTTATGTATGAGACTATTCTCTGGTCTTATCTCACTAGAATGTTATTTCCTTCATGGAATGAAGTTTGGTTTGCTTTGGTTTTAAAGCCAGTCATTTGTCTCGATTGCTTTTAAGCTGCCATCCATACATTTCAATTTAAATTCATTATTTAGACATAGTGAAAACAAATACAGATGTACAGACTTTGTCGTGTGTCATAGATGGCTAAAGGATATGGGCCTAAAGAGGGATATAATTTGAGCATAATTCATACTCTTTGAATATGAAAATGAATCCATTCATTCTCTATGTGCAGGAAACTTGAGGATCTTGCTAGCAGAAATAGGCGTTGACTGATCCATTTACTCATTTTCTGAATCTTCTCTGTCACCACTGTTATTTTAAACATATTCCTCATTTGGTCACAAAATAAACAAAATTTAGCTGGCCCATCTATAAGTTATATGCAATTACCTGGTTTTATGGGTTGAATGGTGTCTCCCCAAAAGATATGTTGGAGCCCTAACCCCAAGTACCTCAGAAGGTGGCCTTCTATGTAAATAGGGTCATTGCAGAGGTAACTAGTTAGCATGAGGTAGTGACTAGTGTCCTTATAAGAAGAGGGAAATCTGGACACACATAGACACAGAGGGAAGACAGCTATTTGAAGATGGAGGCAGAGACTGAAATTATGCTGCTACACCCAAGGAGCTCAAGGGGCTACCAGAAGCTTGAAGAGACAATAAAGGATCCTTCCCTGCAGAGGGAGCAGAGCCCAACCAACACATTGATTTTGGACTTCTGTCCTCCAGAACTATGAGACCACACATTTCTGATGTTTTAATTCACCCGGTTTGTAGTACTTTATTATGGCAGCCCTAGCAGACTAATACACCTACTAACACAAACTCTGTTCCACCCAGCTTTAGCATTTTAGTGACATTTCCAACCCGTAGATAAATAAAATTATCCCTTTTCTCATACCTCAGTTTGTACCAAATAATTTCTTTGTGAACGAATGTGTTTTAAGAAGCCAAATATGTTGACAGTTCCTTCGTGTTGAATTTGCTGCAACATACTGTCTAGTACAATATATGTGCCAGTTCTTCCAACTCCAGCACTAAAGAGAACACAAGGAAGAAACTATTTCAATGGCAAGCATAAAATAACCTGAAGATAGGTCACTAGTAACTGTCTTGTAAATTAAAATAATTTCCTTCCCCAAGCAAATGAGTCATATAATTAATTAGTGATCCAAAACTGGAAGCAGTTTAGTTGTTAAGCATAATGCTCAAGTAACAAAAAGTTTCTTTTATTTTTCACTACAGGTCAAACTGCAAAACAAGCCGACTATTTGGGTTGGAGACTTTTTTATTTTCAATAATTATATTTATTATTCATTTTATATCGTACAATGAAAATATCATAATGCATCAGAGCTCAGCAAATAGATAGTGTGAGAAAAATGAAAGCATCAGCTTCACCAAACTCTGCAAAGAAAAGGTCCCTGGGTCTGTATTGCCAGGTAGACATGTTTGTAAAGGTTTCCACATTAACGGGAAAAAGAATTTGATAAGATTTGCTGCTAAAAATATAATTTCAGTGAGATTGTGAGGAATAAAGCGTAACTGCAGTGATTTCTAAAGGGCCATTATCTATCAACTTCTTCAAAGACTCTACCGGAGAGATAGAATTCATAGACAGAGATTCTTTTCAGATGCTCCAACAAGTAGACAGTACTAGAGTGGAAAATTAGCACCTGCTCTGCACAATACCCAGGTCCTTCTCCATTTGCTGAGAAACAATTCCTGACCTTCAGAGCTATTTTCCTTGCATCTTCCTGTTTCCCTCAGCTTGTCTTCAGGCTAACAGATGAAAAATAACTTTAGATAGGTCTCTCCAACCTTGAGGATAACTCATGAGATAGGTAATTAGAATATTTCAGATAAGCTGTCTATCAAAGGTAAATATTTGCTTCTCTACAAACACAGACACTGCTTTGACAAAATTCTGCGCGTAGAAATGGACTTGACTTTTGTGGTCATAAAGCCTGGCATAGAGTTAGCACTCAGTAAACGTTAACTGTTTTTCTTTCAACTGAAAAATATTAAATTAAACCTCTACCATATTATTTCTTCTTTCTTTGCTATATCATTCTTTCTTATCATCAACCCAGTCTCGGGAGTTAAAATACTGGGCAATGATGAATTGATAACACGTTCAATAAGATATATTAGGAAAAACTCAGGAAAATGAGAAAGGGGTTTTGATCTCAAAGCATCTCGAAACAACTTAAAAGTCAAATTGTCACACTCTGTGCTTTGGTTTCTCTAATGTAAACCTGGCGCAGTAACTCTGCAATAGACTGTTTAGTCCTAGGAATAGGAGTTGCATCTCAAGCATGTTTATCCCACAGCATTGTGTTGTAATAAATGTTAGTTCAACAACGAAACATTGTTCCACCTGCTCCACATAGTTAATAAGTTGAAATTCAATTCAACAATCAAATAAAATACTAAATGTCATAGAAACACGTGGTACTTGGAATATTTAGTCATCAAATTCTGAAACCAGCACACTCATTGTGTAGCGATCGAGACTTTCGAAAGTGGGCATGTAATTTCATCCCCCTCATGAAACCGCTCCATGAAACCATTTCCACTTTGGTAAAACCTTTGCTCCACTGATTCCCTTTGTGGGAGCATAAGCAATTCTGTGGGTTTAGAAACCCAGCTCTGAGACTCACCTGCAGTGGACAACCACAGGCCCCACGGCATGGCGCTTGGCGTGGGACGCCTTTCTCACGAAGGACAGTACAGGCAGTGAGTACTCCGGCACCCCCATGTCGGGCCACTGCGTGTAGTGGTACTGTGTGATCACGCGCCCACTGGGTCTGCCTTTCTGGGAGCCCTGAAAGAAACCAGATAGCTAACAACAGGAATATACACAAACACACACAGGGTTCTGAAACATCGACTTGAAACATAGCGTGATGGTAGTCCATAAAGAGGCAAAAAAATAAAAATAAAAATAAAAAATACATTGCCACTTGTGAAGGTTCATTTTATGTATCAACTTGGCTAGGCTACTGTGGTCTGTGGTTTGGTCAAACACCAATCATACCAGATGTTGCTGTCAAGATATTTATTACATCAGTCAGCCCTGAGTCAAGCAGATGATTCTCCATCGTATGAGTGGGCCCCGTCTGATTCATTGACGGCCTTAAAAAGAATGACTGAGGATTCCTGAATAAAAGGACTTCTCAAGACTGCAAAATAGAAACCCTGCTTGAATTTCCAGCCAGCTGCCCTAATGAATTTGAACATAAGACGGCAACATTAACTCTGACCTGAATATCCAGGCTGCTGCCTGCTTCACAGGTTTCTGATTTTAGGGTCCACAATCACTTGTGCAATTTCTTAAAATCAATAATAGTTCTCTCTCTCTCTCTCTCTCATCTTTCTATCCATCCATCCATGCACATGAGCTCTTAGTTCTATTTCTCTGGAGAATCCTGATTAATACATCAAGGTTTTTGGTTTTTTACCCCCTTCTGTCAGTCTCTGCTCTTTTCAGTAGAATGTGCAGTTATCACATGGGGCAGAGATTTTCGTTTGTGCCTCACATCCATTGCAACCTTCGGCACCATGACCAATCTATCCTAGCTTCAAAGCAATGGCTACTAGCATTTAAATTTAAAGACTAAAGAGAAACCTTTGGGATTGAAGTGTGGCTGTGATAAGGACTCTTAATGCCGTTAATTATGTATTTATTTATTTTTTTACCCTGTCTTGGTTATAGCACCTACTCACTTGAAAAAAAGAAACAAAACAGATGTGTTACTCAATCGATGATGTCCATCACTTGTGAGCTCACCTTTTTTATCTTTGTGTTTCTTAGAGTAAAATTCCTCACAGTATAATAGGCAAGCATCTGAACACTCTTCTGAGTGACCAGAAAGTTCCCATATTCTTCACTACCCTCGGCAGGCCAGTACTGATCACATTTTCTCTGCAAAACAGAAAGTGAAGATGCCTTTTCCACATTCCAAATGAGCAAGGTAAGAGTTGTCACCGAAATCTGTGCAGGCCTGAGACTGTGACAGGAATGGATCTCTCACTGTTCTAAATATGTCCTTTTTCTACGTGACTGCACATGAGCTGTAGAGGAGACCAGGGACAGAATAATAGAACTGAAGGGAACTTAAAATGATCTGGTTCAAACGTCCCCCTTTCATATGAGGAAAGTGTGGTCCGATGGATTGAGTCAGCACGGGAATACAGCTCTTCTGGATTAAAATTGATTTCACTCTGCACTGTTTTTTAGTGTGTCCCATTTACTTTTTCTCACAGTACGAAGAATGCATTTAAATAGCAGACAACATGATTTACCGGGAAACTTTGTGACCTCTAATGTTACCTGTTTTCCTTTACTATCATACAATACAGAAAGGAATCCTGATTGGCGCTCATAACTTTTGCTGCTTCCGAATGCTGACTCTATTAAAAGTAATTTAAAGCACCTCTAATCACTATGGTGGGGATGACATACCCGTCCTTTCTCCACGAGGTTTGTTATCATGACGATTACTTCCACATTATGCTCCCATATCATTCTCCAGAAATCTTCGGCCGTGGATTTCAGTGGGCCTTGGGCAGCAATGTAAGCTTTTGGTCTGTTGTAACCCTGAAGAAATGAAGGACAAACATTTCTTACTCACTGATCTGCATGCCATTTTTAACCATATAAGACTTAAGTGTCTTATTTTTTTCTGTAGGAGAAAAGCATAAAAATGAACTTGCAAAGCTGCAGGAATGTGACAGTACTAACGAATACAGCAACTCTTCTTTAACTATGTTTCCTTGAGGAAGAAAAAGAGTTGTCTTTGTTTGACACCACCACAATTCTCTGCACCTCCACTTCAAGTACATTTACGAAGTCTATGTACCACGCTTACTATCTGGTCCTTCGTTGTGCAGCTCTGAAACGTGTCAGGCACTGGGGCTCTGCTGTCTGCATCACTTAGGAAGCCTCTGGGGTTGTCTCCTGACCCTCTCCTGCTGGAACTCAGCCATGCTAACCTTTTATAGCTATGCTTCACCGAGCACCCACTGTTGGCCAAGATGCTTTATAAGCCTTAACCCTCATCCTTAATCTATATGCAAAATGAAAGCATCATCCCTGATTTGGAGATGAAGAAACGGACGCTCAGAGGCATCAAGTGGCTTTCCAAACTCCCCCAGCTAGCCAGTGGCAGAGCTGGGAGTCAAAATCAGTCTGACTCCAAAGCCCATGTTTGATAGGACATACACAGGGCCTGCTCTGGAAGCATAAAGTGGATGCCTTTAACCCACTCTTTACTTATATTTGGAACTAACTTTTTTGAACTCCATGTTCCACACAGCATAAGCCTTAAGACAGCTAGACTGAGAGGTCAGTGTCAGGAAAATGACAGAGTTCCTCTGACATTCAGTCGACCACAGTGAAAAATCAGTAAGTTAGTGAGTGGTCTGCAGCCGTTGGGGAGCCCCAGTAAGTCCCACAAAGCTGGGTTCCTGAGGGATGTCCAGGATTATAAAGGCAGATAGCTGGCTTAGTGATCACTTTTAGCTGGTACCACTCTGGACATTTTTCAGTCAGGATTTATCGACCAGCTGCTATCGACACGGTGTTGTGCTAAGGAGTTCTGGGACATTCAAAATAAGCACACGTCCTGGCCTTCACATTTAAGGAGTTACAAACCCATCTGAATATACACATTCTACCTTGAACATACACTCCCAGCCTGAATCCCTTTCTCGTGTAGAAGATACACCAAATACAATAGCTTGACTGTAATTCAATCTGAAATCCTTCAATCACAGGATCGCTCACCGCTGATGTGTATTTTTTATTATCTATCATACAACATAAATTAAGTACTAGTATATGTACAGCACAGTGGTATAGTCAATTCATAGTCTAATGTAATTTCCATAAATATTTCCATCAAAACGTGCTTACGTCAACATAATTGGCATTGATGTAATCCGTCAGTTTGCCGTCTTTTTCAGCAAGTTGTGCAAGCTTAACCCTGCTATGATCATCTGTAATAACATAAAAAAAAAATTCAGTAGAGTACAGACTACTTTTCAGCATAACGGTCATTTATTTAGTCATTTTTTTTAAATTAAAAAAATTAAAATTTGTATCATAATTTATCAAGTACAATTAACATCAATGCAGATATAATCTACTTTAGTAGGCTTTTTGGGGCTACAGAGATGACAAAGATAAAGATAAAAAGAAACAAGAGCTTCTGCCTTCAAGAAGTTTTCTAGTAGAAGGTGAGAATAGACATACACACAGACAGGAATACTCAGGACTCAAGAGAGAGGTGCAAAGTAGTAGTGGAACATGAAGGAAGAAATTGTATTAGTTTGGGATGATACTAAATGTCTTCATACCGAAACCTGAACTTGGCATCTTTGATGGGTCTCTAAAGGTGGGTGCTGGGGCTGTGAACAGTGGAGAGCTGCTGAAGGGAAGAGGAGAGTGATGGGGTCTCAGAAAGCAAAGGATGGATGGCAGCATTACGCTCTGGAGAGGAGACTGATGGAGGCAGAGAAAGTAGAAAAAAAAGCAGAAGGGACGGGGAAGTTTCTGCGAATGGTTACAGCAGGTGGCTCTTTCAAGGGAAGAACCTCAAAGAGGAACTACTGAAAAGGGAGGCAGGAGAGTGAGCGTTTGTCCAAGAAGAGAGGACGTGGGTGCTGTACCGTCTGTAGCAGGGGGTGAGAACTATGGTAATTTACACATTGTGTACTGTGGCAATTAAAACATGGTGAAATGAGGGGTTGGGAATTGACTTCAGTTCTACAGAGAAACTCTATTTACTTGCAGGAACTGCATAAAAAGAAAGCAAAGTGTTACTTGGAGGAAACGTGGTAGTTTCACAGGGCAGGCCATTTATTCTTTTCAAGGACGAGGAAGTGAATACAGGCGAAACCACGACAAGTTAAAGAGATATTCTGGGATAATAATACCTCTGAGACAATAGCGGCTTACGAAGGTGCAGAAATAGACGTATGGCAATGGAACGATGGGTTTGGGCCAGGCTGACATACTTTTTTATTACGGTTCTAATATATTTTGATGGATGTTACTGGGTAAATTTCCTGGGTTGTTTTTCTTCATTTCTAAAATAGGACTGTTATGACCTATCTTGCCAAGTTTGTTTTGAAGATTAAACAAAATAATGTCTTTACAGTGCCAGGCATATAGTAGGTGTTCAGTAAATGTTAATCTCCATCCTCTTCTTAGTTAGCTGGTGGGTATTTTATTTAGCTTGTAGAGGGAATAGTTTAACAATTTCACCCTCTCCAAGAAGCATCTGAGTTTTTATGTGCAGCTGAGATAGCGGCTTCCATTGGGGAAGACAAACAGGAAGCAGAACCATCTACTAAAAGCAAAAGTTAGTGTAGGCGCTGTGGAAAGGAAGGCAGCAACTATGCAACTATTTAGAAAAATGTGATAATAAAAGCTCAGTGAATATGTAAGGAAGGATATAAGGAGAAGTTTCGGGCAGGGGGAATGAAGACGGATTTCAAGAGATGGAGGGGAGGGCATATAAAAGAAAATAAAAGGGAAGAGATGTAAATAAGAGGTACTGCGTACAAATGTTGAATTGCTATGTTGTACACCTGAAACTAATAGAATGTTGTATGTCAATTATGCTTCAATTAAAAAAAGAAGGAAGAAAGGTGTTAATTTCATAGGAAGAAATTCTTTTTCTTTTAAAGAAAAGAGCCAGATAGCTGCTCATTAAGAAGAAAAAGAGAGAGAACAGCTAAGAAAACAAAGGGAAAAAAGGACTCTAACCCTTTATAAAACCCTGGGAGAATGTCAAAAGAGGGAGGAAAACGTCAGAAGGAAAAAATAAAGTCTAAAGAAAATATCACTTGGTGAATAAATTCACATAAAAGTCGGTAGATCTAAAGTGCCACTAGGACCATGGAATACAAATAAGACAGAAACCATAAGAACAAATTTACAGTCCATGGGACCTGAAACAGGACTGGAATAAAATTGAAGTTTGTTTTAATTTAAAAGCAACAGATGTCATTAACTACAGAATGTATTTAAATTGGAGTGACGGAATGCTATGTATTGTCTGACACAAGTCTTATTCCCGGAGAAAAAGGTCCTGAAACAGCTACACTGAGTGAGGTCCGCTCTCAGAAGACTTCCAGATATTGTTTAAAAGCACGGCAATGACAATGGTACCAAAGTCAGAGCTGAGTTAAGGATGCACTTACAGGCAACGATGTTTATGTATCGGTTCTTGTGTTTGTTGTCTGGGTGATTGGAGCTGTCTGCTGTAATACCTAAATCAACAGTACAGCTCTGCACTTCCTGTAAAGAAATTGCACGTATAACATTTTAGCACATAGTCTTTCAAACAAAGTGCCTTAAAATATCACGAAGAAGACTAAACAAAACAGTCTATCCAAAAATATGTACATTTTTTACATGTTACAACTATTTCTTGGCTAAAAGAAGATGCAGTGAAATAATGCCTTACCTGGTAAAACTCTTTCAGTGTCTAATGAGGGAATGAATGCCAAAAAAGTAAAGAAATCAAATTCCACAGCACACGACAAATGAGAAAAAAAAGTGTTCATATTAGGTTTACAATGGAAAACTATGATCATGCAATAAATACATTTGTCAAATAGTAACAAAACAATGTTTCAAACAGTTGCATGCAAATCAAAAATTCTAACAATTTGGAACTTTCAAATTATGCAAAAGGAAAAAAGTGACATTTTAAAAAGGGACAGTGGTATAAAAATATGATGGATTTAAAAAAAAAAACGGAGATGACAACCACTATATATTTGATGACACATTTTGTCCTGTTAGTCAGATTTCCTATTATCCAAATATAATACTATTTGACCACTCTGGCACTATTTGAAACTCTTAATTAGTGATACATTTTTTGTTTATTTTGAGTCATTTTAAAGAATAAACAGCATTCTATTAGGTGGTTTGTAACAGATTTAGAGCTGTCAAAATATTAAAAATCTCTGAAAACTTTTTTTCTGGGTCATTTTGAAACAAAAATTTAGATAGCATTACTTTCTACATATTTAATTAGTAGACCTCTTTTTAATTTAAACTTCAGTGGGTACAGAAAAATTACTTCTGGCAATTATCTTTTAAAATTAATAAAATTCTTTTTAGAGATGCTTTCTATCTAAATATGTTAGTTTGGAATTTACAATTAGTTAATATTAAGAGCATAACATGAAAGCCTTATAATTTTTGAGGAAGTATATAACCCAAATATGAAACTGATTCATCAGCAAACTGCCCAGCCTCTCTCCAAATAAGCTTTTGAGGTCTCTTTTACAGCAAGTCATTCTGATTCTAGATTTAAAAACAATTTAATATATGAAGCCCTTAAAAGGCCCACCATTATTAGTTATTAGGCTGATTGTTAAGTTAATGAAAAGTTTTCTTGAACCAAACAGGGTTAAAAGCAATGGAATTCAGAAAACACTTTCTGAGGTTATTTTATTAATTTAATTGTTACAAATGGCTTAATAATATTCAAAATGATTTTATAGTTGAAAACTATAAATTTGCCTTTGCGCATATGCTTTCAGCAACTTTTATTATAAATTGTCTATTTTTTTCTTTATGGTTTTTAACATCTGGAAGACTAGACCTATCCTCGATATAGTATCCCTCTTTCAATTATTATTTTGTTTGATCTGAACCTGATAGTTTTTATGAGTTTAACATCGCACCCCCCAGGAACCTCTATTATAGTAAGAAAAAATAATTTGATGTTTTAAAGTATGTAATTCTTTATATTATTTCACTTTGTCATTCTCTCACACTGTTTTTTTATTCAATGTAGCTGACACTTAGATTTCTTTTAAGATGAAATGAATTGGCTTTTTTTTTTAATTTAGTCAAACTCTAGCATATTTCATTTTTGATTGTTTTGGTTTCTTAAAGCTTTCTAATCTATGGCATTTTCCTTCCTTAAATATACACCTTGGTTAATGTAACTCCCGGGATGAGGTTGCTGGGTACAATGGAAAGAGGGCACCCTCTGATCAGGATCAGAGCTCAAAATGGGAGTTTAGGGGGGGACAGAAAAGCAAAGTGATGATTCTTACAGGGGAGGGGCCAGAGGGGGCCTGAAGACCCCCAATTTGCTGGCACGGAAAGGACATGAGTTTTAAAATCACAGACCTATGTTTGAATCACAGCTCTGCCATTTATTAGTTGTTAATTAACTTCTGTGAAAGTTGATTTAATCAGTCACAGGAATACAAATAAAAACAACTTCCAGAGTTGGGTAAAGGTTAAATATAGAATCACTTAGTACAGTGACTGGCGTAGCAGGGAGTGGTCAATAATGGTAACTTATTGTTTGTGGTTGTTACTGTTCACTCGAAGCTTATGGAACCCTGTTTTGAAAAATCTGCTAAATGGGTAGTTCAGTGGGCCACGATAAATTTGCAATAAATCTCCCTGTCCCTTCTGTCTAAGAGGATGTTAAAGGATATTACCAGAAAAATTTTCACTGATATTAAAGTTTAAATGTTTTTCAGAAATATATTATTTTCTTGAGAAGATGGGATTTTACCTTGTATAATATTTATTATACCTGTACCAATAAGTGCATTCAAACTGATGTAATGCTTACAATTAAGAGTTTGTATGTACTCTGGCTGAAAATAATGAAATTTAGTGGTTTAGTGTAATTTATATAATTTAGAAATTAAAAGGAATCAGTGTTACTAATTCAGATCATTGAAACCTATGTAATTTTACTAACCACTGTCACCACAATAAATTTTAATTAAAAAAAAAAAGAGAATGCTGGAGTTCTGTATTTTACGGATGAGTATTAACAATGTTTTAAATTTTTCTTCTAGTACAACATGGCTTTTAAAATAGCAAACCAATTTCCTAAATTATATGATAAACATAACGTATCTCCCAAACACACAGTGATTATGGAACTAATATTCTCGCTAAAAGTGAAAATGGTTTCAATGACATTAGGTCAAGAAACAGTCTCCGGCTGAATCTCTTAAGTTTGCTATTTTCCGTATCACTTAAAATAGACATTAACATCATACCTCAAATTCTTCACTGAAGCCACTGCTTGCATGTAAGTCTGCCACACGCTTCGGAAAGTGCTTTATTGGAATTGCTCCAACATCATCTAAGTGAATAAAAAATTCGGTTAGAAAGGATAATTCAAATTAAATGGATGTGCCTCTCATTTGTAAAGATTTATAGAGTACCTTCTTCTAGAAAAACTTCAAGTACACTTATAATCCCAACTGAAGCACAGCTGTCAAAGAAACATTAAGCAACAATTACCCCTTTTCTCTGTATTTATTATCAATCATAACCTGCATTTTAGAATTGTTTTGATCAGGAATCTCTTTTCCTCTCATGCTCTAAAGAAAAAAAGAATTAATTTTCCATGTTAAATTATAAATACCACCAAACCCTCTCTTCTTACTAATAAACTGTATCTCTTTATGGGTAACTTTCTTGAACATGAGTAGGAGTTGCATGTAAATTCTGGAGGAAAATGTAGACATAATATACTTTCAATTTTACCATGGCCTAAACATAATATAGAGTGCAATTTCAGTTTTATGAAATTGTATGGTCTAAAGGTTTACAGTTAACTCGTCAGATTTTTACATTTGAAAACATTTTTTCCCTTCACTTTTTAAATAACAAAGAACATTTATATGCAGACTATTCATTAAAAATAAGGTCCAAAACCTTTGGGACTTTTAATCTGTAATATTTCAAAAATTCTAACTTGAAAATATGCTATGTAAACAAAGTCACTGGATCTGTTAATTCATAGTGAAGGGGCCAAATTATTTCAACTGGCTCTATTTTTTTCTTCTTCCTGGAAAGACTTTCTTAGATTAAACATATTACTAGTTCACAGTATGCAATTTCACAAGTGATTTATCTGACAAGGAAACATCAAACACATTTCACTAGAAACAGTTATTTACATCAACAGATGTTCAGCATCTAGGCCATTTAATATTTTTAAGCTTCAGTTACCAAGAATTTGTTGATTAAAAAAAAAAAATTAGAATCCATCTGTTCTGTCTCTTAGATGAGTGTACCTGAATACTAAAATTGAATTAGTGAGTTAAACTTAAGAAACACTAGACAAAGATGTAATTCCACCTTCACACCTACAGAAGGATCTTGCCTGGAAGGTTTTATAATTAGATAAGAAAACAGAAATGATTTATCACATCTAAATCATTGGCTCTTCTAGTAAAAGTCCTTCAAACCCATTGATATTCTCCTGTACAGGTAACCTCTTTCGCAAGCAAACTGACTACTTTTTATTTATAGTTGTGTTATTTTGGCAATTTCTTTTATGAATTGGTCTGCAAATAAGTGAGATGAACATATCTTTTTATTTTCTGATTTTACATGAAAATGTGCATATTTAGGTGATCAGGAGAAAATGCCCTTGATAACTATTCTGAAACTTAGAACAGGGATTTTGGATTTTGGGTTTCATGGACAAGGTCCTTTATTTGATTTGTTGTTAATAATAAACTATGTTGGACTTTGGATAGCATGATGGTTAATTTGCACCCCCATGCTGCTGGGTTATGTAGAAGAGGTATGTTTGAAAGTGAAGGGAATCAAAAGGCAACAGATACCTGAGAACTGCCAGTCTCCAAATTCTAAATATGTGGATGAGAAATTGTGCTGTACTAAAATAAACACACAGAATTTTAATATAAACTAGAAAAACAGAAATAAAACAGTAGTCGTTAAAGACACAGAGTTGATGAAAGAGAAAAAAAAAGAGCCAAATATTTCTAATTCATACGTCTAGTGAAAATTACAAAGAAAATGCTTCTCTCTCTCTCTCTCTCTCTCTCTCTCTTCTGTTTTTTAAATTATGAGATCCCAGAAAATAACATCCGGTAGAACTCGGGCCTTTAGCAATAACTTATGTAGTACCAGGCAATTTTAAAAAGAGGCTTCTGTAAAATGGTCACGTAGATAAATTTTTCCTTTTGTTTCCCTGATTGGTGACTCTCTCTATCCTTGTCTCATCCTCTGACCTCCAGTGTTTCTTCCATAGACCACACATTTCTGGACAATTCTTTTTTTTTTGTTACCCCTTTCATTCTGAAATGTTATACAATGTTAATTGTCTATGAATTTAGTTATAGTGAACTATAGGCTCAATGGGTGTCTTAATCAAAATGACACTGGCTAATTCTTACGTATTGTAACCAGGTAAGTACTGATAAAAAAATACTTAATGTTTTCCCAGGTATTTAACTGTCTGACATTTTGATTTGAAGTATTTCAGGCAACCATGCACTCTTTGGACTCACAAATTTTTCTACCCTAACCATTTTAGGTTTTTTTTTTTTTTTCTAATGCAGTCAAGAGAACTTTTCTCATGTAAACTCAGAGGATCAGGAAGAAACTAAGCTTTATCCTCATTTTTGTTATCTTGTCCTGTCTACTCTACTGCATTGATTTAGTCTGCTTTTGCTGTTTAGGTTTCCATTAAAGTAACTGAAATGACTGAAAGTTAGCGTTATTCTTAACTAATATTTTGTTGTTACAATATTTATGTTCTGTAACATATTACATCTGAACAATTATAAATTATTTTGCCACATCATCTGTATGGTTAAGAATGTTCAAAATTTATGAGAACAAGATATAAACCTGGGTGCCTGATATGTGATGGAATAAATATTTGGGGCAACACAAATATTTGCTAATTTATATTTAAGCCATTTGTTAAGTAGTCCAATGAGGACAAACCTTCCAACACTGTGCTTCTCCATAAACATCTACTGGCTACTCACGGTCACACTTGAAGCTATTACCTGAAATTGGAAAGACAGGTGTTGGAGGTGTGGATATTACTCGAGGGGAAGTACTGTCTTCTAAATAAAAGTGTGCAGTCTGGAAGCATTTCCTGGAAAGGAAAGAAAGCAATTTATACTACTGGCTGCCACAGATAATAAGACAACTTCTGAGCTACTTGAAAATTATGGCAGAAATCTCCAGAATTGAAACATAAGTGGAAATCGATATCTATTTCATAAAACACAAGGCATTAAAGAAATTTATGGCCTCCTAATTTATCTCAGTTTTACCTATACCAGGTGCAGAAGAGTGAGCAGACAGCAGACCTGCTGAAAGCAGAGACGGCATCTGAAGTAGTTGGTACCAAGTAGTACTCTGAGGAGATAAGACACCTCAACGCCCTAGTTTCTCTCTTTCACTGTTGCTATACACCAGTGTGTCCTGCCATCTTGGACAGGACCAGAGGAAAAGAAAGTGTGTCCAAAGATATTTTCACTCAATACTTCAGTGACCAGGTGCTTCTGAGCATATTCAGGGGCTAGCAAAAGGCAGCAAGCTATGATTACGTAGAAATGAAATTCCACAGCGGTAACATGTTGATGAAAAAAGAAGGCAGCTTTATACTGTAAGTATAATGCAGTAATGACAGAACAAAGTGAGGAAATAATGAGCATATAGTCAAAAACAGGGGTGATTTTCTTTCCAACAGATCCTAGCCTTGTTGATGAGGGTTTTGAGAATAAATATATTTGGAATTAACGACAACGATGACCTACAATGTCACCTGAATCTATTTTCATTCAGATAATAAGAATAGCATCTGGTAAGAGCACACTATAAACTGCTGAGAAGAGCAAAGAACCAACTGCTGCTATAAACTAATGCAAACGATCCCTAATTAAAAAATTTAGATAATTAAAACTGCTAATGACACTCTTTGATGTGGGTCATTTAATTTATTTGCAGTACTATTCATGAGTGGTTAAGTTGAAATATAACAGAAATACCTGTTTGAGTAAAAATGCCAATATCATTTTCCATTTAAAAGCTTCAGGCTACTAGATACAATCCTAATGAACTTTAACATAACATTTGTTCTTATGTGACACACCTACACTGTGATATATTTTCAGTAATAAGTTCCCTGCATTAAATTCTTCAATGGCTTCCCACTGGAATTAGAAAGATATTCAATTATTTCAGGAGAGACTGACCCACTGTGACCTGGTCCCCTGCCTACTTCAGCAGTGCCATCACCTGCAGGTCCTTCCCTCACCCACTAGGCTCTAGTCTGCACTGGTCTCTTTCTCCCTTGAAGAGGCCCAGTCAGCACCATCTCAAGGCTTTGCTCTTTCCCTCTGGCCACCTCCCTCCCTCCTGTCATTTTTGCATTGGCTCAAGTGTTACTTCCTCTGAGAGTTTTTCTCGGACCAGACCAGCTGCAAGTACCCCCCAGCCCACCAAGTCACTGTTCTTCGCCCTTTTGTTTGCTTTGTGGCACTTATCAACGTAAGAAATACTGTATTGATCTATTTGTTTACTTGACTGACGTGTTTTTCACTGATCCTACTTCCTCAGCAGGTAAGCTCCACAAAGGGAAAGGACTTTGGCTGAATCACGGTAGTGTTAGTCCTCGGTGCTAAGAACAGTGTCTGGCATGTTGTAGGTACCCTCAAAGTACGTGTTCAATGAATTCACTGCAATAAGTATGAGTAGCATAAAATTATATAACATATAATCTTCATTTCACAAGAAGAAAATCCAAAAGCAATGACATACAGAGCAAAAACTAGCCCTGTGCTCTGACGGGACAAGCCTTTGATAAGCAAACCTGTGAGAACACAGGTAACTGAGAGGACATCACAATGTCTTCAAAAGAGAACAGGTGGTGCAAGGAGGAGATGGCAAATTGACAAAGGGAACCTGAGCTAGGTTCTTATCCCGGAAAGAGGAGCGAGTGTGGCAGAGTGCGAGGAGTGGAGGCATGAGGGTTACAGGTCTCACGAGAAGGAAACTGTCCTACTGAAAGTCTACATTCAAGCATAACCGAAAGCAGGAGCCGAAACTACAGGGAAATCTGGCAACCACAGATGGAGCACGTTCTGACACACTGAGATGGAAACACCAGGTTGATACTTGCTTTTAAGATCACAGAATTAAAAATATCTTTGATTCCTCTAAAATATGGTTACACAAGCCAGTAAAACGGATTCTGTTTAGTTTTCAATGAATCTTAAAGTTATAAAATGCCTTCGGGAACAATAGTACATTATCACGACAAATATAATAATCCCGTCAACAACATTTTTGACATAAAAAGAAGGTCCAGTTTGAATACCTTCACTGACAAGTAGCTCACTTCTTTATGAGTCACTTCTAGTTACTAAATATTTCTTTCTTGTACCTGCTCAAAATTCATTCCCTTTTAAGTTACCTCCAAATGGTGCCAGAGAGGAGGTCTTCCCAATCCACTATTATGCCTCCAACTGTTGAAATCTTTCTTGTATCAAGCCAAAAATCTATCTCCCTATTATTTTGAGACTTTGGCTCTAGTTCTGTATTTTACAGATTTTTAGATTGTGGTATCCAAGATCTTTCGATATGTACACTCTACCTACCTATGGTCCTCACCCTTTCTGATGTTTATATTCCAGTCATACCAGCAAGTTGTAGATCATGGAACATGCTTTGTTCTGTCCCAACTCAGTATTTCTCCTCCCTGCTTTAAACATGGTTCTCTTTCTGATCCAAATGCCTCACTCACTAATATGTCAGGAAAACTCTGTCCTCCTTAAAAATAGCTCAGTGATACTTTCCTGTGAAACAGCCTCTCATTTCCTATGCAGACTCTAGCATTCCACTTCCTTTGCTTCCACTACACCCAACACAAACTGCTATTCACACTCACCTTATAGCGATTGCTTTGAAAAATATGCTTAACTAATCCAAGGATGACCTTTACTTCCTGGATATTATTCTCTATTATTTTAAATATTTTTATTAACTGGTGGTTAGTAATTATTTTGGGAATTATTTTGGAACATATTTGTTTTCTTCCTATATCCTCATTACATTTTTTAAAAAAGATAGATCCATGTCATTTGATTTATGTAGACCCAACTTTTCACAAAGTGCCAGGAGTACAATAGGTGTCAAATAATGAATGATTAGATGGATTTCCAGGAGCAAGTATATCTCACCAACCATAAATTATTCAGCTGCATCCTAGACTCTCTTACCACCTGAGCTTCTAATGGGATAACTTAAAATCTTGATACATTTGGGAGGAAGTGGTCGGACATATACTGAGGAAAAGATGGATAAATGGAGAGATAGCTGAATGGATGGATGGATGGATGGATGGATTGACAGACGGAGGATATGTTGGAGAGAATGGGAAAAAGGTACCATGTTTCCCCAAAAACAAGACCAGGTCTTATATTAACTTTTACTCCAAAAGATGCATTAGGGCTTAAGTTCAGGGGATGCCTAAGGCTTATTTTCCTGGGTAGGTCTTCTTTTCGGGGAAACACGGTAGTATCTCACAGAACAGAAAAGGTAAATTCATGTTGGTATTGAGCTTTAACATGTTGCTAACATTCATTGTAGTATCTGGGTATAGGGTATATACTAGCTCTACTCTTTTCAGCTATGTAATCAAACATTTGTTGGTTTTAAAAAATAAGGGTCCAATAATGTTACCCGCATTAACCAGTAACAAAAGAATCTTATGAATCATACCAAAAGCTTATAAGTGGAAAACGTTAAAACAGCACAGGATAAATTCTGGATGAAAAGCATCTGTACATTGCTTAGGGATAAGTTATAGAAGTTACCTAGAGGTGAAATTCTGCTTGAAAGGCAGCATGGTACCGGGAGGTCTTCCCGCTGGGTTGGTAGCTCCCCTCAATGGTCCACAAACTTAAATTTAAGACCAAGAGAGAATTTGTAATGCTTTACTTCCCACTCCCCTCGCCAAAACAATGTGCCTGTGGAAAGTTGTTTTCTGTACTGCTTTGGATGGAGTGCTGTTTTGTTGAGTATACCTTTGGAGTTTTTAGATTCTAACTATTTAAAAAGCTCTCAAAAATTCACCCTTTGTCTTCTTTAAAAAGAACCTTGTGAAAATCTTCCTTATTGAAGTAATTTTACATCTTAGGAACTTACAACTTGGCTCATGTAAATTATACCTTAAAACATCTGGAAAACAATTTCAAGGCATATTATTTAATGTATGACACGATTCAGTATCTATAGTCCATCTGTTCTGTATAAGCAGCGAATGTCTTCACATCTATGTGCCAAGTGTTGATAACTGTGTCTCCTGCTAATTATCACTCAGCCATGATGAAAAAAGTGATGACTGTTTTAAACTTGTAGACATAGGTCCTATCAATCAATGTTAATCTGATTATTTAATTTACACCTTTTCATCACAGTATTTAGAATTGAAAGCTAGAAATGGGTAATTATTATTCCATTTTTTAGACCCTTAGACAAATATGAAACAATATTAATCATGTTGCATTCATCACAGAAACCCTGAAGGAGGTCTGACTGAAATCTGAAAGGTGATCTAGTGAACATTCCCCCTAAATGGTAAAAAGAGAAACTAATTCCTAGGTGGGTCAGTGCCATGCCTATGGCCACACAGCGAATGCCACCCTGTACCGGGAAAGGGATCCAGGTTTCATCACCTCTGATTTGTTCTGTCTTCCTGCTACGTGCTGTCTCTCAAGGTTTACACAACACCACAACACACAGGAGACCACCTTGAGTTAGGTAAGTTAGACAAAAGAGAGGATTTGTTACACCCCTTTGAGGTTATCTTTTCTCCTAAAAATTAGGTTAGAAAAAAATTTAAATATATAAACTTAGAAAAACTTATAGGACCGTGTTGCCGTTAGGACTCTTCTTGGTATGCCATTTGATTTTTCAACCTTCCCACAGGCTGTAGTTTCCCAGAAGGTCTAAAATGCTTCCATATTGGCTAGTGAAATCATACCGTTTACAAATGCATCTACACTGGAATTTGGATAATTCATACAAACCTTGAAGAATGCACTAACACTGACATTTTTGTTGTTGTTGTTGTTTTTTGTTGTTTTGGTTTTTTTTGTAATTTAGCCAATTGTACCCCTATTGTATTACTGTATTACTGAAATAAAAATTTACATTTTGAAGTGATTTAACTTCAAATGGATGTGAGTAGAACAGATACGTTAAATTTTGAAGAGGGTAAAAGTGATAAATCTTATCAGAACATTTGATAGATATTATATGTATGTGTATATATATATATATGTGTGTGTATATATATATATATATACATATATATGTATATATATATAACTATCAGGGTGCTCATTTTAAAACTAATGCAATGTGTATTCAAAGCAAATAAATTGTTATTTGTGAGGAAAAGAGAAATATCTTTTGGTGAAAGTCAAATGTATATTTTCCAACTTGTAATTTTATCTTTTTTCTCTATATAATACATATGGGATGACCCATTACTAACAGAAGATAAAAATCACTCCAGATTTTAATTTTCCATGAAATATCAAATCATATTTAATAAGACTCATTTTCAAATTTGTAGAAAATAAACTTAAAATATGAAGTAATAGATTAAGAGACTCATTATTATTTCAATATTATAACTATAACCCATCTGACATCTTTATTGGAACTTTATTCTAACACTATTTACTATGAAGTAGAATTTGGTCCCACTTTCCATCTTATTTTAAATTTGGTTAGCCCCAACTCCCATTAATTTCAAAAACTGGTTTGGCAGGAAAAATCAGGTTAGATATAAACCAGTAATCTAAATAAACATGATATCAGTGTTGGTAAGAAGTTGGGCTAACAAGCCCGGGAGGGAGTAGGGAGAAAAGCAGTATGAACTGTTGTTGAGTAAATCTTTATGGATTATGTACGGTGTTCACGATACTCTACTGAGCATAGAATCTTCTATAAAAAGAGTCACTGGCAATTATAGAAATTACTGAAGAAAGCAGCTTTCCTTGCATCATGGTATGCACAAAACAGACTCCTAACCCATGTAAGATAACAAAAGCATCATTTGCTCTCCCTTGCCTACAGTTTACCGTGTTCAGTAAAGGAAGGCAGCTATGAAATACATGAAATACAGTTGGTCATGGAAACATTCCATCCATGACCAATCACATGCAACGACATGTTCCAGGTCTCACTGTCTCACACACACTCAGCTCTCTCCTGCTTCCTGGACCTCCTTCTTGCTATGTCCTGCCTGGAATGCCCTTCTCCTTGTATCTCCACTTTCTGAATTCTATCCAGTTCAAGCCCCTACATTTTACATGTACTCTGTACAGTCTGGCCTATCGAGATCCCTGTTCTCTAACCACCTTCAGCTTTAGAGATTTCGGCTGCCATGCATATGCTTTTTGTAATATTTTATATATTTTTCATGGGAAATTATTTCTCCTCAATACACATAAATTTCTTGACAGACGTGACTGTCATTCATTCATTCATTTTTTAATATTTTCCCATTGTAGTTATCACAGTATTAGGCACATGGGAAACAGTCAATAAACAGTGAATATTTCTGAATAAAATGAGAGAATGTATTTTGGGATAACACATAAAGAGTGGTGATAGGAACTTATAAAAAGACGTTGCTGAGCAATAAAGAAATTAATTTTAGATCTTCTGAACAAAATTCTCTTTTAAAACAAAAGTATATGTTAATTGCAGTATGACTCATTGTGGCCAAGACAGGTAAACAACCAAAGTGTCCCTCCACAGATGACTGGATAAAGAAGATGTTTTACATATACACAAGGGTATGTAAGTCAGCCATAAGAAAAGGTGACACACTGCCAATTGTGACAACATGGATGGATCTTGAGAATATCATGCTAAGGGAAAGAAGTCAAATGGAAACTGTCCGGAACCATACGATTTCACTCATATGTGGGACATAAAACCGCAAACAACAAACGAACAAGACAAGCAAACAACAAAAACTCATAGACAAAGACAACACTATGGTGGTTACCCGGGGGGAAAGGGAGATGGGGGTGGATAGAAACGCATAAAGGAAGTCAAATAGATGGTGACAGAAGGAGACTTGACTCTGGGTGGTGAGCGCACAATGCAATATACAGATGATGTGTTACAGAAGTGTACATTTGAAACCTATAATTTTATTAACCAATATCACCCCAATAAACTTAATAAAATGGAAAAAAAACAAAACCAAAACTATAAAGTACGAAGCTGTGCCCTTTCTTAGTTTACAGATACGATTCCTCATAGCATCATACAGTCCTTGTTTTCAACAGTTATAACACTGGTACTGACTTACATTGTACCCCTAGGAAACAGCATTTGCCGTGTGTTCGTCTTGCTATATGATAGGAAGCTTATGATAAGTGCAATTTTCCTTGCCCTTTAAAGGTTTCAGTAGGTTATTAATGAGAGTGAAGCTAAATTTTACCCTCAAGGCAAATTATAATAAATGTTAAAATCCCATGCATCTTAATATAGTCATTAACTTCATTTTCTAATTATATTACTATTTTACTTGCTTGATTTTTTACTTTGTATATGATTGATCATTTTTATTAGATGCAGTTGATATGCATCTTCTACAAAATCTACTCTTAATAAAAAATTATGTTTTTCTAAATAATAACTTTTGAAATTATAACAGCTGGAGCATTTAAGCTGAAAAGCTTAGATTTATGTTAAATGCTGTGATAATGTTTGAATGTTAATTAGATTAATATGAAAGTGTAATTGTCAAAATACTGTATTATATTAACTGAAACCAAAGGTCCTCCATTTTACTTTTAATTATTTGATTGAAGTATGAAGAACAATCAAACTTTTTATTATTACATCTCAGGATTCAAAAACTCACCTTATTCATAGTTACCTGAATAAATTACTGGTAACTCTCACATAAAAGAAATTTTGCATGTGCTTTGAAAACATTTCAGCTAAAAACACTGGCAAAATCTGAGCTTTAGGAAATACATTTCCGAAACAAACACTCAGCTTACCTCCAGTAGATGAGAATACCCACAAGAACCACTAGACAGATAAAAGTCAGGGCTGACACGATCACAAGGGGTATAACTGCCTTCTTCTCGGATTCCAAGCCCTCAGCTAGACCAATGCGAGATTCATGGCTACTATTACTGGCCTCTGTAGTTGGAGAAAATGGAGAGAGTTGATATTTAAACTAAAAGAAAAGTAATACCATTTTTCAACTGAATAATTGCAACCTTCATTGCTGTTGCTTACCTTTAAAATTTTGACTCTATAATGCAAAGAATGTCTATCATTAGAAGTCAATTAAAATAAAATAAAGTTTAAGAAGTAACACAGGCTATCAGAGCTCGAGAACTTAATATCCTAACAGAGATTGGCACCTAGGTAGGGGTGCATGGCAGGAAGTGAGTATAATACTACCTTGAAAAGATTGTCAAAATGGAAGTATTAAAATAAGAAAACTACCTAGATGTTAAATAAAATGATCAGGAAAAACATTACTACTTACTGATTCACCATATATAATTTTGATTTTCCAAAATTAATTTTAACGGAATTATTTTTAATCCTGCAATTAGGTAAATAATTAGAACGAGTTAATAGTTTCATAGAGAGAGAATCTTAGAATAACCCTTCTTACATTAAGATAGTCCTTCAATTTAGCAATCTATTTAAAATTTAATGTATGTTGCTTTTAAAATGGTATTAATATTTTGAATGTCCTTCTTACCAACTGTTTTTCCCCATCAAAAATGAAAATACTGCTGCTCGTGAATTGAAGGACTACATACATTTAAGAGATTCTTTTCAAATATGCAAGTGTAAATTATAAGAAATTCTGAAATCTGCCCTTGGGTTAATTTTCAAAGATGGCAAATGACTGTTTTTGTGACCATATGGGCACGTTATTGTTCTAGCACTTTCAAAATCCCTGCCACTGGAGCTATCCTTCCAAGTTGTTAAAGAGTTTCAGGACTGTAGGGTGTTGGTGGCCCGTCACCACTCTTCCCTTCTACTATGAGGTGTGTGCAGTGGGAATCCAAGATGACTGAACATTAGAACTCTTCTAGCTCAATGCTATGCCGACTCTGCTACAAGTGCCCTTATCCTGTTTACCTGTAGAAGTTCTGATGAAACTAAATTTAGGTTCTCAATGAGAGTCTACACTGATTCTTACACAAATGGCACATTTGGTGTGGTCGTACTAAGTACTGTACTATTAATGATACGAGACAGAGGGATTCAATTTATTTTTAAATCTTTAAGAATAATAAATTTGAGAGTAACGAATTCATAAACATAACATTAAAATATATCTAACGCAGGGAACTGAAGATTTAAAATGATAGCTTCCTTCTATAATGGGATGATGCAAAAGAGAGCCGATAATTTAATCTATTCAACATACCAAAGGAGTATAAATGACACCCAAATCTCCCAAGATGTTTGTTCTTATAATTATGGATGCAGTTGGTAGAAAAAAGAAGAATTCAAAGGTGTGACTAAAAATCGTAAAATTGTGTAAACAGTGGAAATACTGTAAGCCCACTGACCCCTGAGCTGTAGTTAATATTCTTATGAGAGAAGCCCAAGTTTACTTTCTATTATGTTCATCATGTGCCCTACTGTTTACATATTGTGGTGAGGCTCATACAGAAGCCTAAATAATCTGATGGCAAATGCACTGAAAATATCTTGTTTTATACATGACTGTCTTCACACGTTTTCTAGTGGAACTACTGTTACCTAAATTGAAAGTCAGTGGGTAATAGATTAAATAATACATTTAGCAACGTTCCTGGTACCTAGTCATTACAAATGGTGATTAATATTATTATCTGTATCCATCATTCTTGAAATGTGGCCCCCAGAACAGTGTCATTGGCATCATCTGGAACTTGTTAAAAATGCAAATTTTGGGACCCACCCCAAACACCCCAAATTTACTGAATCAGAAACTCCGTGGATAAGGCCCAGCAATCTGTGTTTTAACAAGTCCTCCAAGTAATTTTGGTTCACACTAAAGTTTGAGAACAAACGATATACATTAATTTATATATGAAGTGAGCTTATTAATTATACATGTCTTCAATGACCACAGATATTCATAACAATATGTATATAGGTACAGATACATACATATCTCATTTATATATGTATGTGCGTACACATACATGAGATATGCCTAATCATATATGTGATATCTATGTAAGACATAACACAAAATATGCAACAAATTACCATATATATCACACACACTATATACATACACTATCCATACACATTGGCACACACAGTCTGGTATATAGGTTCGTCTCCTAAGTTCTCTGGGAGGTCTGATTTTAAAATAAACCCTTTAACTGAGCAGTCAGAATAATAAATTCATCGTAATCACATATTATGAAACCTAAATGGGATGCTACAGAAAGTACACACAATAAACTGGTTGCTTTGTATATTATAACGAGGAACAATTAGTTGTATTGATTTTTATATTCATTAGTTTTACATTCATTAATATTTATTTTGATATGACTCAGTAGTGTATATGAATTACCTAAATGATAAGACAAGAAACTTATTTCCTAACACTAATAGAGTGTTAGGAAATAAAGAACTAAGATGAATATTTTAAAGTACGTTTTCGGAAAAACACAGTGTAATTTTGGTATTAGAAATTGGGCATTATATGTATTTCTTATTGTCTTTAATCTTGAAAGCATAATCTCTAAGAAGCAGACACCAGTAACACAGGTTACCAGTCTCAGTTATGTATTAACTCCCTAATTGAGCTGGATCAAGTAACCTAGTATCTGTGGGGTTTGGTTTACACAGTCATAAATTGCAGATGCTAATATTTGCCTTATCTATATTATTTTGAGGACCATATCTTATAAGTTATTCTACATTTAAAAATATATAATCAAATTATAAGTTTTGGAATTAGCATTTGTTAAAGAGGCATATTCAATCATAAGACATATTACATATAATTTTATTATGCATATAGATTTAAAAACAGAACAGAATTTCCCCCTAATTTTGTTTTATCTTATTTATTTCATTAATTAAGTTACTTGATGATGTTGGATGTCATATTCATCTTGTTTTCTCATCAGTGGGAGAACTTACTCTAATAAATCTAATTAGTGCATTGAAGGGAAATTGTTAAGTTTTAGTCAATAATTTTAGGTTTGGCATTTTTTTTATATGTAGTCTTTCCATAAGAGCATACTATAGCAAAAATATGTGAATGATGCCATTACTCAGTAAGATAGAAAAATAGACGGATTCCTGGTATTTTCCTTTAAAACAAATCTAATAAAAAGTTTTTTTAAAAAGTACTATAACTGGAGCCAGATAACAATTCATACATCTGGCGATATTACTGAATATGGTGACCTGTGGGTTCATTATTTATTCTCACATCTCAGAGTTAAAGTTTCTAAGTTGGAATCCCATGTTAAATGGCATGAAGTCAGAATACTCAGAAAACTTCTCTATCAAAATGTACAAACTTTTAACTGCTGCTGTACCCAAAGAAAAATATGCAAATCAAGTCAAGGGATAAAGATAACAAAAGAGGGAAAATATCCTAATGGGACTGGTGTCTGTGTCCTGGATTGTAAATACCCACTTTTATGCACCAGTAGTGCAGGATGTAACTATAGCCTGCTTTTTAACCTACTGTTACGATTTAAGCATTTTCATTGTTAATTGTAAAAATGCCTTAAAATTTAATGAAAGTAAATTATGTAATTCTTATGATTAGTTCAATGAAATTACCTAGTATTTCATATGCTTAATGGTATTGAACTTCCCTTTTCATTGGCATTTAAAACAAACATCTGTATTATAGATGCTGTAAGTAATCCTCTCTAAGAAACATCTGGCCAATAAACCAATTTGCATAAAATACATTATTAAATGAAATGCATTTCTTCAGGAAATTTTCTAGTGTTTTACATCTTGTCAAACAATACCTATACATACACTGCATATTAATTAAGGCCCATTATTTAACTTCTTAGAAAGGTGTATAACCGCAAGTACAAAGGAGAATGTGTTTTGTTAGTTAACACTGCCCTCTTTAGGCAACATTAAGGAAATCAAACAAGCACAACTTCTAAAAATTGAAACCTTGTTTGAAAAAAAAATGTTACCATTAACTCTCAAAACTTAGCAATAAAACTTCTTTCAAAGCTCCCCAAGCGAAGGTGGGTGCGTAAATTACATAATTCTTTTCCATGGGGCGGGTCAGAAAGAGGTGCTTATATCATATTGCTATCAGAATTTATGATTCATTTTATCATTCGACAGAATTAGTTTACAACTTATTTCAGAACAAGAGTTAATATGAAAATTAAAATCATCTAAAAATAGCACACTCCACTCTATCATTTAAAAAGCAGCCTACTAATATATTTAGTAGGTACACATAATTGCTTCCACGTATGATAGGCATCTAGTAGAATATGAAATATTGACGATAAATAAAAATCACTTTATCTATTTTGAAGAGAATTAAGGACCAAAAGAAACATAACAGAAACAGACTCATAGATTCAGAGAATAAACTGATGGTTGCCAGAGTGGAAGAGGGTGAGGAGATGGGTGAAAAAGGTGAAGGGGAGTAAGAGGGACAACCTTTCAGTGACAAAATAAAGAAAGCACAGGGGTGTCATGTACAACACGGGGGATAGAGTCAACAATACTGTAATAACTTTGCACAGTGATACACGGTTAATAGACTTATCATGGTGATCACATCGTACGGTATATAAATGTTGGATCACTACGTTATACACCTGAAACTAATACAATATGACATGCCAACAAAACTTTGACAAAAAAATGAAAAAAAAACACACATTTTGAGTATTCATTTGAGTAATGAATAAAACCATATTTTAAAACCTGTAAATTGGTTTGATATTTTGATTAAAAAATAACGTGCCATTTTACCAAATGTCTATCCTTCCATGATTTTTCTATTCTTTGCCAAAAAAAGAGCACCACACCTCCGTCTATCCCTTTGATCCATAACTAACCTGCCTCTGAAATGTTGAACACTTCTGAGTGCCCACTAGTAACAGTCGGTGTTGAGGACTGGGGGGATCCAGGCGTTTTTTCGGAGTCACCTGCTTCCAAGACCCCATCAACATCTCTTTCGTTAACATCTGGAAAACTGAAATCTGTGGAAGTCTCCTTATCGTTAAGGCTATCTGACATACTGTGCCCTGATCCACTCTCTTCATCACTTGTAAGAACCGCCCATGCTTTAGATTCCGGGGGGAAAGGAAGCAGGGCATTCTCAGTCTGAATGTCATCATCCTGTTTTCCATCATCGTGCTTTCGGGGGAGCACATTTGTTGGTGGTGATTTATCAGGACTTCTGTCCAGAACACTCTGACTGTCTGAGGTCACACCTGTGACGTTA
Source organism: Rhinolophus ferrumequinum (assembly GCF_004115265.2). NCBI lineage: Eukaryota > Metazoa > Chordata > Mammalia > Chiroptera > Rhinolophidae > Rhinolophus > Rhinolophus ferrumequinum. The sequence continues at coordinate 22,112,552 of NC_046309.1, forward strand.
TTTTCTTCTTCAGACTTCTCAGATACTGAATATGAAATTGGCTTATTCTGATCCACAAGACTGTTGTCCTGGGGGTCTGAATCATTCATTACCCTTTCCTGGGATTCTCTATAGGAGAAGCATGACATACACTTATACATGGATAAGCCATCTCTATCTTTGTCATCCTCATCATCATAATCACCAGCATCACCGTCATCACCACCACCCACTAGCTCAGTGTCCAATCTGGCTCTGTGAGTCAGCTCAGAAGTTGTTTTAGAAGGAAGCACGAACTTGGTGGTGGCAACAGCACCTTCTCTGTTGGGAGAAACAGCTGTAATAGAAGCATACCCATTTCCTAAAGAAACAGAATGGTCGGCAGTTACAAGTGTTGGAATACCAGCAAATACCTCATTGGTAATAGAACCCTTGGTGGAGGTGAAAACGTCATCAGAATACATAAGCTTATTTGTAAGTGTATTTGGTGGCACATCCATCAATAAGACAGGAGTAGCAAATGCTCGCTTTCTTTCTGGGGGATAGGCATGCTGAATCTCCACATCGGCAGTTTGCAACAACTCATCATTACTGTGCAATGAAGGCACCCCTTGCTGGGAATTTTCCCTTTTAAGCAAAATTGGTTCAAAATATTTCTTATTCGCATAAGAAATGGTTAAACCTTGAAGTGAAGCAGCGGGCATACTAGAAGCAGGCGATACATCAAAACCTGGTACAGACGTAGCATGCAGTGTGTTTTCACTTGAAGCAGAATTTGATGCCATGAGATGCAACAATGTAGAACTAATTTGATCAACCTTGGGGGTTTCAACCAATTTTGGATCACTAGGCACAGCCGGAAGAGCGGTTTTAAGCAATTTGTCAGCATCAGAAGCCTGAAAGGAAGGTTGCAGCAATGATACTTCTGTATTAAAAGAAGCTGAGGCCTCGTACAACAAGAGTTGAGTTGAAGGATTTAACATTCCACTAGAAGCAGGGTCACAGGATGCTGGCTCTGAGTTTGCCCTAAGCGCGGGCTTCAGAGAAGTGTCACCAAACGCTTGAGATACAGCATGTGTAGGTTGAAGTAAAAAGTTATTTTCTGGAACTTGACTAATCTCATGATCAAAAGCCTTAGGGGCAGCATAAGCAAGAGAGTCTGGAAGTATACCCTGTGTGCTAGAAATGGAAACAGGGGATTCTTGTAAAGATGCACTCAACTTATTCACATTATCGTACAGGTCGGGCATGACTGTGCTTTCAGAATGGTAAACCATCCCACTGAAAGAAGAAATCTGCAGTTCAGTCTGATTTCCATCTATTATGTCACTTTTAGGAAGCGTCTTATTATCATCACTAAACACAGATGCTGTGTATGTAAATTCAGCTACAGAAACAGGTGAGGCTAGGTTAAGGGCTGTCAGGCCATCTGTGTCAGGTAAAAGAAATTCACTATCAGAGGAGGCTCCAGACCAGTCCCCATCACCAGACGGGCCCTGAGTGGGCTGCAGCACTGACCTGGAGGGGCTTATTAACGAAGACTCGGGCATTGCTGGGTGGCTAGGGCTGCTAAGTAAGGAACCGTCATGAGCTACCTCAACAGAACCATGCACAGGTATTGCGGAATCGTAAGAAACAGTGAAGAGGTGTTGGGGGCCCTCGTTATCAGGTAAGGCATGAGAAGGTTCAGGACCTGAAGAACTTGCATGCATCGTGACATCACTGCCGGATGACTCAACTGGAGAAAACACAAGCGTTTTATAAGGGACCCCAGAACCACGACCACCAAATTCCAGTGTCTGTGAAGCAGCACGAGTAGTGGTCTGATGCGACAGCACATCAGAATACTGAGCAAGGCTGGGCTCTAGCAGTAAATCACCCCCAGCCACTGGCAGGGAAGCCTGCAGGGACACCTTACCACTCTCAACAGCTGACGTAACTTGTGCAAGGATGGGAGAGACTGTAGACAGATGGTGAAGCCATTCACTACTGAAGGAAGCAGAGAAAAATGGAAGCGAAGGTGCGCCCTCATAGGAAGACAGGATGGGCTCAAACGACACACCGACACTGGGAAACACAGGCGTAGCATGCAAGGCCGAATCACTACTTGAAGCGGCAGAGGCAGTGTTGAGGATCTGATTGTCAAGCAACAAAGGGGTGACTAGCGGAAAGACTTCACTACTGGAGGAAGGTTGGAGAGGTGTCTCACCATTGTATACCGGTTGGGTTGTCTGCAACTGTACCACGTGGACAGTGGCAACCGAATCGTGTGGTCCGGAGGATGGAGTAAAAGCATGAGGTGTTACCTCTGTCGGGAAGTAGGCAAATGAAGAGTAAGATGGCATTTCCATATCTGTGACGGAGGGACGCTGCGACACCAGTGGGCCTGGAGAAGAGGACTCAGTTGTCTTCTCAAATTCCTCCGTATGTATCTCGGTGTAATTAGTCTGGAGGAAGCTCTCTCTACCTGATCCAACATCGGGCTGTGTCATCACCTCTGTAGTACCGGGAAACCACACATTTCTATCAACAGAAGGATCCTTGAGAGATTCTTCCGAACCCGAGGAGGCTGAATCGTCTGAAGCATTTGTCATAGATTCGGGCATAAGGACATCATATGTGATTGCCTCTGGGTTTTCTGAAGAAAATACATACCCCTGGGATATGTCCTCAGAGGTGAATGGCACAGCAGTAGTTGCAAAACTGGAGCCTGAAGAATCGTCAGCTCCTGTATCGAGCTTGACATTGGTCAATAAACTCTCTTCCTCGCCGATATCAGTCGATACCTCTTGAGATTCCGTTATAGAAACTATATTTAAAGATTCCATAGTCCCAGACAAGTTCTGCTGTGGAAATCTGAGGATAGTTTTAGAGGAAGAAGTGCCTTCCAGAGGGTGAGGTGGCAGTTTGGTCCCAGTCTGTGAAGTCAAAGAAACATCTTTTTCTTGGGCTGATTCAGTGACTGGTTGGGAAGTAGAATCTAAAGATGTGTTGGGAATATCACCCTTTCCAGAGAACACACTTCCTCTTGTTGGAGATCGGTTAGTCTTGGCCTCATTGTATTTAGTCCCTGCGCGATTGTAGTTTGTTGTGGTAGACATGTGGGGCTCCTTTCTCCTTATTTGGTTTGTGGCACTGTCTCTACCAGGATTCACAATAGTGTCTTCGTCAACGTCTTTTCCCTCCTCTTCCTCCTTTGAAAAGCAAACAAGATTTAATGGAACATAAGGAAATAAGAGAAAAACAAAATCTTAGCAATATTTTATACTGCATCATTCTATTAATCTTCACTTGTGGGATCTTGGGAACGTCTCCTCATAAAGCACCATTCCATAGAAGCCATGCGTCTATCCTATAACTTTTATCATCCTAGGGAGAGTAATTAAACTAACTGAAAACACCCAATTTTGGCTGGCTGTATTTTAATGCTATGAAACAAAGTAATTAAATGAATAGCTAACACAGCTCTGAAAGGAAGACACGTTGTATTTATTTATTGGGAGTGTTATTTACTGTAGTATTTATTTTTATGTTTTCATGTTTCTCTGTTCAATTCATCTGGCAACAAACTAAATAACAACTAGCTTCTTGTAATATGAAATGGAAATGAAACAGTTTATTTCAAAGACCAAAGTAGTTGCGTATTCAGAATATTTCATTGTATGTATTCAGAATACATCACAATTATTAAGCCATCATACAAAGGAAGAGGTTTTTATTATTGCTTTTCATTTTGTTTTAAATACTTTCCATTTAAGACTTAGGCAGACATTTTAAAGGCAAGTTGTCAAAATATGCTTCTAGTGCTAGTTATTTAATTTTGGGTTTTGTTTTAAAATACCATTCAGGTGACCCAGTCTTTCATGAACACTTAGTTACTGTAATGGACCAGGATCTATAAGGCTAGAGATAAAGACCCATGTTTTCCGGTTTTGTTCTGCTTTTTTTTTTTTTTTTAAATGTTCATTTTATAATATGTCTAATCACATGTTTAGAAAACTAAATTGCCAAAGGTATCAAGATATGTCATTTTTAGTCCACATAGGACATGATTTTTTTCGTTTGTTGGCATTGTCACCTATTAGATCTTTTAAGTCCATGTCCTTTAGAAGAAGAAAAAAGCGACTGAGTACAAGTTAGTTATTGAGAATTTGACCAGTATCAGTAAAAAGAATATGAATGTTAAACCATGTGTGCTCATGATCATGTGTGTTATATACACGGAAAGCTGCATTGTATGAACACAAGCTTTCAAGCTTAATGACTGCATCATCAGTCAAAGCTTCATTATTTCATTGATTTTAAGCAGTTTCTAATGAATATGGGACAACTCTGAGAAATGAGTCAGCTTTAATGATCTAGATTGTCCTGATGCTAAAAGTTGGTATTCCCTTAGATTCTCCAGACAAATTTCCTCACTAGTAGTCAGTACTTCTCCATGAAAGTTTCCATTCTGTTTGATACTTTGTTTATACGGACAACCCAAGTGATCTCACCAAATAATTGCCTGAATAAAATACTCCCTTAATCTACAAACCCAAAGACTTCAGACGAAAGGAAATAAGAACAGTTTGCCTTGACTTGCTCTGAGGGAAAATCTGTTGGTTCCAGATATCTCGTCTTTCCCTAGAAGTTCGCAAACATTTATTTTATAATTTGATCCAGAGTTTTGCTGAGGATCAATGTGAAGCTTAGCAATATGGGGGTTCTAACTCTTCCTCATTTTTGCAAATCTGGATATGTGCTTGGTTTTCTGGTATCACTCCACACTCAACCTCTACCAAGACTTTTCTAAACTTTTTTTCCTGCTCTTATCAAACCTCTACTTACCTACCCTCTCCCCTCATTCTCAGCAGATGGCCTTTCTGCTTACTTTACAGAGAAATTAGAAGCCACTGGACAGAAAGACACCCCTCTTCCTAACATTAAAACATCAAAAACAGGGACCAATAAAATCCACCCTCTCATCTGGTTGTCACTGAAGAGCTGTTCCCCTTCCTTTCTAATTCCTACATCTATATTTCAAATTCATTGTCTATCCTCTTCTTGGGAACCACACACAATTGAGTATTTCCCCCTTTTTTGTGTGATTTCAATGCTGTTTTCTCAAATGGATCATACTTATGATCTTAAATGAACTCAGATCCCTCTTATTTAAAAGGAATATAAAGAGAAATCTCAAATTCAACTTCTAGTTATTATGCTATCTCTCCTTCCCTTTACAACGAATGTTCCCAAAAGATGTGAAATCTATAGTCTCTACATGGTGTAACAGTTTCCAAATCCCACAGTAATATTGCTTCTCTTCCTCTTTGTTTCTATTTTCACACAAACACAGTTTATCATCTTCCTGCCATAAGCTATGTAGATTTCTATAAAATTTTTCTTAAAACATAAGACTACTCACTTTTTCTTTTGTTAGATCTTTTGGGGGGAAAATCTATATACAAAAAACACACATATCCTTCCTATTTCTTCCTTTTCTAGCAGATTTTAGACATTGTGAGGTTCAGATACCTCTCAGAATCTGATGATGGTAATGGACCTTCATTAACCTTAACCGACCGCACCTTGTAGACCTCTATGAGGTCATACCACCTCACGTCAACAGGTCAAGAAGAATATATCATTCACGCTCTGTGATTACTTTATACGTATCTGAAACCACAAATGTTTTAATGGATACTCCTTCATATAATTTCTTACAGAGTTATTGTGAATCTCTCTTTCACTATGGTTTAGATACACGTCACACCGGTTATCCTTCACAACTTCCATTAATTCTATCTATTTATTTTTATTGTAAAGCCTTGATCATGCCGGAGGTATTTTCTTTCAGAGTCATGCATTTCTCTTTGAAGAGGATCTGAGAAATATCCCCAAACTACTCAGTTCCATACTCAGGCTTAAGAACCATTACAGCTACATCCCAGGTGTTTGTCAATTTTTATCATTTGTCCCTGCAAGAATCAAAGGAAGTGAATAGTGTTATGGACTGAGCATTTGCATGCCCCGCCTTCCCCAATTTGTATGAAATCCTACCCTCAATGTTATAGTAGGAGGTGGGGCATTTGAGAGGCATTAATCTTCATCTAATTAAGATTAGATGAAGCAATAAGAGTGGGGCCCTCATGAATAAGATTAGTGCCCTTGTAAGAGTCAGAGAGAGCTTGCTTCTTCTGCTTTGCTCTCTGCCATGTGAAAATACAAGGACAAGTCGGCAGTCTGTAACCCAAAGGAGACCCTCTCCAGAACCTGACCATGTCAGAACCTTGATCTCACACCCCGCTCCTCCAGAACTGGGAGAAATCAATTTCTGTTGTTTGTAAGCTACCCAGTTTATGGTATTTTGCTTCAGCAGTCTGCTCTGACTAGGACACAAACTCATGATGTGAATTTACAGTGTAAAGTAATTTCTTTTTCCCGACTTTAACTTGATTATGGTGATGACCTCTAGGTATATACATGAGCACATGCATGTACACACACGTGTGCACACAGGCACACTCACACACAAATAACCTTGGCTGAATTCTGTGAACTCCTGTTGAAAGGTAAACTGGTCATTTTGGTAAAATAATCCTCTGTAAGAGAGAATTGCTGTAAGTTATATAAATTAGTGAGGTCATTATAAATGTGAAAACACAACTGAATTGCTATTTATTGCTAGATAACAAGATAACAGCGTTCGTTATCCCACTTTATGAACATATATGTACATATACACACATTCATACTACAGTAACAATAGCACCTGTATTTAACATATAATCTCAGTTAACGTGAATAGCATACTTGGGCTCAGGATAAAATATAAGATAAAGCAATCACTGTCTATTTAAAAAATTAAGACAGTGTTAACATTTATAAATATTCTTAAATATTCATTTTCTTGAAGGACATTATGCTAGCAATGGACACTTATAATTTGAATACTCCAAACACAAATGTTCAAATGAAAAGGGCAAAAGAATATAGAAAATTAGTATTTTGGCTCATATTTATTGTCAATCTATCAATCACTGGATAAGTTAGTTATAAATGAACTGTAACAATATTAACATTAAGAATTGGTTACATATTTTTTGTCTGTTAGAAAAACTTGACACTGAAAAAATTCCAATTTATACAGTTCATAACTATAATTATTTTTAAAATTCATTTTTTTATTATTAGCAAACTTTTTGTATCTCTCTATTATTTTTATTTTACTAATCAAAGTGTCTTCCAAGTTCTTCACAAAAGAATCATGTATATCAATTACATGACTATCTAAGAAGTAAAGCAACTAATCCTAGCGTGAATAATGCAACCTGGGCTTCTAGTAATGCAATACCTGAAAACTAACCAATAATTCAAAATAGACTTGGAAATTTTAAAACAGTTGAATATATAAGATAGCTATGATACCTTGATTATTTCTTCAGTTCCAATTAACTCAGGAAAGAGGTCAAGTTCTACAAAATTGAAAAAAAATTTATTAAAATTTTTATTCAACGATTTCAGTCTCGTGGTTTACCCTTGGATGGAAAGAGGGAAAAGAAAAAAAAAAAAAAAGACTGTTAGCTTTGAAAATATAGCATCTCTCAAAATCAAAGTTTCACATATCAGTTTTCAACACTACGGAACACTGTATAACACCACGCTACATAAACCTGTACGAAACTGCACTCAAACCCTTCATCTCTATAGTCCATTCCAACTCCCTTCCCCATTCCCACTCCAAGTGTGACTGATGCTAAGAAGGAAAAGGGAGGCTGATATTACTGAGTATAATCTCTTCCCCCGAACCCCCAAAATTCTTCTTCAGTGCAGATTCATTTTCACGTTTAGCAGCACTGATAAAAGCATAGCTGGGGGAAGTGCCAGGGATTTAGGGAGGAAGTGAAAGGATTTAATCTTGTATTCAGTCACTATTCCTTAAGTTCCTCTTCTGACTGAGGGTCAACTAATTCTTTGTATTCTTCGGCTGTGGGCACATACTATCTGTACACAGGGTGCTGTCCCAGGTAAAAATGGAGAGTGTCTTCCAGCAGGTCCAGCGTGGTCTGGCAGCAGGAATGACTAAGCAGAGTGATTCCCTGCCTTCTCCCGAGGAAACTCAGCTAAGGCTGTCTACGCAAAGAGTGCAATGACCAGGATCATCCAAGTCCATTTCCCCCAACTAACTAGAACCAGGGTATTACTAGTCCATGGAAATCTCAACCCTAAAACAAGACCTGGCAGTAAATGATAGGAAACATTAGCAGCCGGTTCTGTCTCTCCAGCAAGGAATCTAGCCCCCCTGCCAATTACTGAGGGGCTGGAGAAGCAGTTCTCCTGAGTCGTCATCTGAGCTGCCTGTTACCAGAAAGATGGCAGACAGGCGAGCTGTGATGGCTTGAGCTAACGCTCTTTTTTTTTGCTATTGTTTTATAGCACCTCACTCCATCTCCAGAGTTTATGCTCTTCACTGTCCCAATGCTGCTGATGTTCTCTGTTTTATGCCTGTATATATCCTCAAAGGAAATACATCTTCCATAGCATTTCCAAAGGCATAACTGAACTACCAGTAAATGTTTATTAAACCCAGACCTGTTTTATAACATAGACTTGATTATTTTTATCAGGAAATTTCTAAGTGTTCAGAAATGTAAAGCCATAAATAGAATTATATACATGAATTCTACTTAGAAGAGAATTCAAGTAAAATTTAGAATTGTGCCCAGCTCCCAAATGGATTTAGATAAAATTAATACTCTTCACTATTTAGCTATTTGAAGGTTACTTACCCTGAACAATTTTCTGTGCTGTAAAAATGAAAATATTCACTGGAAATGATCACAGTCTTAAATTTTAACTCTTATTATTATTTTTTTTCCTTAAAACTGACCATGAAGGAGTTTGGAAACTTTCATTTGGAGTATTAATGTTCCCCTTTTTCTATTTTTGTCTCTAAGAAACCCTTTCCCACTATGTTTTTATGCTTATTATTTTTCAGTTTACCAAATTAAACTGGTTTCAATACAACTGAGTCTCTATAACCTCTAAGGAAACCAATACACCATGTGAATTTAAAAATGGGATACAACTCAACTGTGAGAGACAAACAAGAATCTTCACTATGACTTTCTAAAACTACAATTTTAGGTGATGCATGTAAAAATCTTCAAATTCAGCACATGGCACAATACCTAATTTTATTTATAATGCTTTCAAATGTAGTGACTCCTTTTCATGTACTTTTAAAATACTTCAATTTTAATAAGGGCAAATCATAATCAAGTATTTGTTGGTGATACATATATTACACTGTAGATTTTTCTCCGTTAAGTAGCTAGGGAAAAAAAACCCTCAAATATAGTCCATTTTCTTCAACATACTTAAGGAAGTGTTTTAAAATAAAAAAAAAAAAAAAACAGAAAAAAGAAGGTCTAACGTCCCTCAAGTCTATACTTTTAATGGAAATGTTCTTATTAATTGTCAGGATGGGGGTAGGGTATATATAACGATCACACTGTGGACTAATTTCCTTCTTTTTCAGTATTGTCTGTGTTAAGTGCATTTGATTTATTTGTATCCTTTCATAGAGCATACATTAACATACATACGGATTATGGTTGCTAATAAGCTACATGATTTTACCCAGACATAGCCCTTAAAGAGTATCAGTGAGTTGTACTATAACTGTCTTTGCTCTTTACTTCAATAAGGAGTAAAACGTTTTCTTTGGGCCCCTTTAGGCCCAGGGGCAGCATATGAAGACCCAAGAAGCCCTCTGACCCTCTTTGTCTCATGGCACCCTCATGGGTGAATACCCCCAGTGTCGGCCTTCATATTGGGAAGTATCAACCCACTTTGAAAGGATCTTAATTCTGGTTTCCAATTAGACTCAGATTATTTGAATTGACTGATATTCTGGGGTTGCCCAGCAACACTTCAACACGACTCCTCTGCCCCCCATTAATCCAGAAGTCTTTTGCCAGGCCTCTTCAGAGCAATTTTGAAATAAAATAATTTTGGAAGATGGTTTCTGTCTTCCTGGAGATTTGGGAGCCATTCTTCTGGGTCTGAGAGTTCGTAGCACTCAAGGTCTAACTCTGGTGATTGGCACGAGGTCTCTAATACTGAGTACCATTTGACCTGCTATTTCCTCATAAATAATAGCTGATGTTTTAGCAACCATTGGTCTGATTCGGTATATTAAATGTTCAAAAACTATACTGGTTTACATCTTCTCACTTCATCAAAATAGACTTCATGAAAGGCTGTAAAAGTCTGAAGTGGAGACTCAATATTTTTTTTTTTTTGAGTGAACACTTGAAATTCATATTTGTGTGAAAACTGAACAAAAACTCTTGACTCATTCTGGTTTTGTCGTGGGCCACATGTAATGCTAGATTTCCTAAAAGAGGATGTTAGTAACACATTAATATTCCATAACACAAAAAAGCAACACTGACATAGGTTGGCAAGCAAGGCTTATTTAATTGTTTGAAGGTAAGCCAAGTTTCACAGCGCAAAAAGGTAAAAACAAAGTGGGCTGCGATCTCTTCAAACTCTGATATAAATATCACTCTATAACATCCACAGCATAGGATGGTACAGGCAGTGTAAGGACAGATGCAAAGTGACTTAACAAAGACAACTGTTATACAACTGAAACGCACAAAATCACAGAAAACTATGTTGATTTAATTCACCATGCACTTAAATTGAATACATATAAATCACAGCCCTAAAACATGTACCTAAATAAGGTCTCTTTAATTGGATAATAATTGGCTCTACATTATAGAACAGAAATGAACACAATTATTTCAGTTACAATGAAATAAATATATTTATGAATTGTTTATTCATAAATATAATTTTCTACAAAGTATTTGAAAGAATATACAGTTCTGTTTAAACGTCAAAAGGGTTTCTTAACAAATGTAAATTGTTTCTGAACACGAATGCATGCATTTATTTTAAAAACGTAGTTTATAATAATATTTAATGGACACTAGTTTATGGTGATACTGTTGTATGCAACAAACGTCATTAAAATGCACAGGCAATAAATTAATCAAATTAGCCAAAGTTAAATGCACAATTTAGAAGGCTGACATTCCCTTCACAGATATTGACTAGAATATTTGAAATTTATGATGGAAAGAAAGGGTAATTATAAATGACCTCCTAAATTTCTTTTTAACAGAAGCAATAAACAACACAGTATTTAGAAAACAGCTTACCCAAAATAATAATAGAATAATTCAATAGGACATATTACAGTGTTACTAAGGTAATGAAACAATATGATGAATGGGATGAAATGGTATTAATAAAAACCATGAAATAAGAAGCAAACTCAAAAGCCACTTAACATCTATAGTAGCCACATAAATCACAAAATTCACACATCTTGTAGGTACCATCACACTGAACCACAAGATAGTACTGCTGTCAAGACTTTTATTGTGGTATAACTACCATAGAAACGATATTTAACATAACATAATTTCAATAATGAATTGAAAATAAATCCATTGAAATGTCAGTGCAGCCTTTAAGATGAGAAAGAATGAGTTCTAAGAAAACTAATACTTTATTATTAAAAAACAGGAAAACCTCCAACTTTGGGTAAATTGGCTTTTGATGAAGAAATTGTTGAAAGGAATAATTAAGGAATAACTGATCTAAGTCTTTAACCCTTGGTTTTTAAGAGAAATATCATAGTGAAACATCAACTTAACTACCATATTTTTCTAAAACACCATTACAGTATAAAATGTTTTAAGGGACTGAGACATTCAGAGAGATTAAATGGGGTGGCCACACTAGTGTGTCATTAGCTCAGCAGTGTCCTGATCCTTTGAATAAGTAGACATTAAATTGTTATATTTATTATTTTGTACAAATGTGAAAGTGCTGCAAATGATACAAGAATGTTGTACTTGTGCCAATACAGATTCAGCCTAAAAGGATCACTCAGAAAGCACTTCTGTAGAAAACAAACATTTGATCTATTTTTTCATATGCAATAAGCTTCTCAAAAAGAAAAAAATTTAGAAACTTAAAAAATTTATCATAGTGTATAGAGTAATAAAGAGCATAAATAAATAGCTAACGGTAATTTTTTTGTAAACTATTGGGAAATTGTTTTATATACAGAAATTACAGTGGTATAATACAACCAAGAGACTAAAATTAAGTGAATGTATTAAATATAATTCATATCGTAAAACACACGCTACGATGATGAGAGGAGATTTTTTTATATGCCATGTTTCATCAATTCACATACGATACGGACGAACATGGCCCAAGTTGCACAGCTAAAGATGTCATTTTTGGGGTGAGTCAATATGGAGAACTTTGGTGAGGGTGACATTCAACGGAGGAGCATGATACGGTATAACTGAAACCATGGTTAGTTAATTTAATACTCATCTTTCAATAAGACTTAGAGCTCAGATTCCATTTAAAAATCGCCTAATTTTGAAAAGCAATGCTAAATAAGAGCCTAGGAAAGATGGTTACACCCAGGCCACGAGGAAGGTCATAAGAAATGTATTAAATAATGATATTTAATTTAATGCCATCACAATAGTAGTAATATTCATTAGCCATCAATGTTTTAACTTGGGAAATAACTTGGCAAGTTCTGTAGCCTGTGATTTGGAAGGACACATAATCTCACATCTGATGCTCTGGCACATATTCTTTAACTTAAAAATTCAACTAGAATAATTGTGATGAGGGAATCAATGAACACGCTCATAATGGACCACAAAGGCAAATCGATATACATCAGTTTTCTTTCCATACTTAAAACTGGAAAATGGTATGATCCATAGAATTTGTAACCATTCATTTCCATTAAAATCGTATAAATATTTCAGTGAGTAGTCTCATGATAGGGATAACCAAAGAATATTTACATTTATGTATGTGTATGATTGCATATGTTTATGAATATGCATATGCGTGATATGTATACATATATAAACATCTACATATATACATACATATATAACTCCATTCTATTACTTGAAAACTGCTATACTAACAAAAGGAAGACTTTACTTAATTTAATTAGGTAAATTTATAAATTGTCAAATTATGATGGTTAGCACTTCAATTATTGCATATGCTTTGAGATCAAAAGATTTTCCCATGATACTCAGAGAAGATGCATGCAAATAAAATACAATTAGAAACAACTTTTTTGTTTTGCTTTTATGAAATAGCACTGGCAAATCAGCTAAGAGGAAAGCACTTCCACCCTTCAACCAAATTTCAAAAAGTGGATAAAAATATCTAAGACAAACTGTTGGGATGCTTTGTATAAAGTACTTCACATGATCCTAGGATCACGTATATACTTACTACAAAATGCTTTGGGGGCTGAAAAAAGGAAATAAACACACATGAAACCAAATCTTCATTATCCAAAAGAAAAGTCTTCATGTTTACAGAGCTATCTCATTAAATGACCATCAAAGACATAATAAAAGGTTTTACTGTTCTTAGTTTACAAAATTTTGATATTCAGAATAAATTTACTGACTGTCCTGCACCAGATCTGCTGGATGAGAAATGGGTTCCATGCTCCCTAAAATTACCTGGTGATCCAGACGGAAAAGAATCAATTTGTTTTTTGGTCAAAAGAATATAAAATCAGAGAGAAAGCACCAAAGCATCCAGTGACTAAATTAGCCTCATTTATTTAGATAATATAAGGCTTAACAGGTGGGCACTTACCAGGGTCATCAGAAGGCATGTCGACAATCAGCTGGTCACTGTATTTTCCATATAAGCCATTAGTGCATATGGCTACTATTTGAAGAACATAACTCATATTGGGTAGTAAATTATTGAGAATAGCACCCTAAAAGAAAGATGTCAGTCGTTACACAAATGTGTTATTCTCAAGGAGTCCTAACATAACTAGACATTGTCCTTAGAAAACTTTTTTCTCATTTGTCAATGGAAAATATTTATATTTTATTATTAATAATTTAAGAAAATGTTTATGCTATGTTAAGTTGAAAGATCTACTGAAAAAGTGGGGTTTTTTGCTTTTTAACAACCAGATTGAGCTTTAGAAAGTTTCATTTTTAACTAGAACTCATAAAATTCATAAGTGTCCAAAAACTATAGGTTAACATTATATACAAATAAACATGTAGCATTTGCAAAAAGCAAAACGTAAATACACAAAAGCAATGTTTGTCTTTATCTTAGCAATATATAAGCCAGACAGTAATAGAATTATCTTCACATCATTCCGAAATGAAAAATAGTGCATTCCCATAAATTCCACCACTTTCCCAGTTCCATTTCCCAGTCTCAATGTTGTGGTCAACTGAATGAAAAAAGTTGGTACAAGTTTTATCTGTGTTGTCCATGTGATATTGAACATCGTGACAACAAGGGCAGTTTTGTTTAAATGCAGGTTCCTAGGGCATTTGGGACTGTAGACGTCTGAATGCAGAGTTCAGTGTCTTTGACCTGCGGTGGGGCCACACCCAGCTGAGGTTTTCTCAACTACACCCCAATCTATGGGCAACACTTCCCTACCAATGGCAGCTTGAATACCGAGATGCTCAGGTCACAGAAGGACTCTGTACTTCACTTTCTTTGGTTTGTGTGCATGGGTGGGAAGGAAGAGCAGGTGGATCTTTCCTAGGGAATACCTGCCTTGTGTCCTGAAAGTTCTGTCTCAATTGACTTCACATGTGTTGCTTGCAAATTTGGTGCAAAAAAAAAAAAAGGGATTTTTGAGACCCCCCCCCCCCACTCTATTTTTCTTGTGCTGGTGTAGTATGGTGGGGGAAATAACACACTGATGGTTTCAGAGCATTGAGCTTCCAGGCTCAATTCTTTCCACAACTGTGAGATCACAGTCAAAGAATTTAACTGCTCTTTGAGTCCTTTCATTTGTAGAGAGAAGCCACACTAGATGATCTCTAGTTCCTGTCTTGTATATGTGTCTACTCTATAATGTCATCGACAAAGTTGTGGTCTCCCTGTCATTCAAAATATAAATAAGAACCTCGTGTAACTCACTGTAAGTTTTGTCGTCATTTAGCATAACTTCTGCTTCTCCTCCTCCCCACTGAAGAACCTCATACAAAGTCTAGGGCAACCATATACAATCCCTCGTGAGATCTTACCTTGAAAATTAAACTCTAATGTTATCAATACAAAAAACAACTGATCTTATAGTTACCAAGTCTTGATAGCCATCTGTCAAAAATTCATGCTTGGTTTGGTCTTCTCCCTCTAACTGCTGGTACAAAACTGCAAACTTCTCGATCATGGTATCATAAACGACTCGAGGTCTCTCCCAAGTAACCAGGAGGCTGGTATAATTCTCTGGGTCAGCTTGAACATTTTCTGGTTCTGAACTACAAACTTCAAAGAGAAAGAAAAATACAATTATTGACACAACTGTTAGGATTTTAACAAGAAAAACATGTTCTGTGGAAATTTTTGTGGTATTTTATTTCAATAGAAGGTAAAAAGAAAGTTACACGTACCCGCTGTGGACCTTTTGTTTATGTCACTTCCTGTATATGAAATACTTCTTCTTTGCCGCCTATCTATCTGTGCAAGTCCTACCTCCTCATTCAGGAAAGTTCTTGGCCAAATACTGCCTCCTCTGATCTCTGCTGAAGTGTTCTGTGTCATTTTCAATTGTCTGATTTGTTTCACTACTATTATCGAATTAATTGCATATTCTCTTATATTGCTTCTTTCTGAATAGGTCTTAACTCTTCTAGCAGATTATAAACATAAAAACCATAGCCTTTTATTTCTGTATTGACTAGAACACTGTCTTAAGTATATCTGGCATACAAATTCATTTTTAGAAATAAACGAACAAAGGATATCTTCAACTTTACGATGCCTTTAGTTCTCTTGTTAGGTACCAGACAAATACGTTGACCTTGGGATGAGGAGAATTTCAATTATAAACAATGGTCGATTATTGGACATTTTGTTGACAGGAAATCCGTGAAATAATTCAAAATTTCCAATCAGAGAAAACCATGGGAGAACAAAACTATCATTTCAGAATTTTTCAGATGTGCTGACGAATGTCCCACTTTGGAATAATAAATTGATTAATCAATTAATTTCAGGGAATTAGAAGAATTGTCTCATCTAAAAAAATAGTATTTTGAAAATCTTTCAGGGGCTTCTTAAAATAAATTCAAGCCTGTGTTGGGAAGGGTGACAAAAATTTAGTCCCATCAGAAAGAGTACTGATACTTTTGAAATACATTCATAATGTGATAGTTTTGACTAATTTTGAGGACGAAAACAATACGATTTTATGACATTGTGCAAATGAAGCAAAGTAATAAATGTAATCTCTTCATAGGCCAGATATATTTGCAAACGAGAGGGAGAGAACGGTCACTGAGGTCAATGATTAATTAACGTAATA
The DNA here is from genome assembly GCF_004115265.2 of Rhinolophus ferrumequinum. NCBI lineage: Eukaryota > Metazoa > Chordata > Mammalia > Chiroptera > Rhinolophidae > Rhinolophus > Rhinolophus ferrumequinum. The sequence continues at coordinate 22,128,957 of NC_046309.1, forward strand.
TGCACACAGAATCTGGGTTTTGTTTTCAGGGGACACTTGAAGTTACAAAGCCACTGGATGAGATCATGCAGTTGACTCAGGTCACCCAATTGTCACTGATACAAAAACTATTTCAATGTTTCAGTGAAAATGTCTCAACAGCGTCAGAATATGCCCCCAAACCCTCTTTCTCTATACTAGTCTGTAGTTTATCTTGTGAACACAAGAGGGCACCCCCAAACAACAATTGGCCTTATAAATTGAAACAATTTTTACACACCGTATTTAGTACTAGCAATTTTAGCAGATGTACTCTATGGTAGCAATATGGTATATGAATGATTCAGAAAAATATAAACATATACATGTTATATACATAAAAGCATGTATAACTTTATATGAGTTAGAGATAGGATTTATCACTGTAAAAACTGTGATGTTATTTTTTGTTTATTGAGGATTTATTGTGTTTATTTGGGAATAAGAGGGCAATTCCTTCATTATCAGAAAACATGAATTCAGAATAAGAAAACTTTTTCTAATTTAGCTCCAGACTACGTCATCGTTACTCCAGCTAGTGATACTTCTATTAGTGTCCACCAGATGGCAGAAGACCATCAAGTCATCACTAAAGGAAGCTACTCACATAAACTGTCATTGGAGGAACAGGATTGCCTCAGTCTTGCTTGTAAAGATGCCCAAGTCCATTTTTAGAAGGTTGAAAGCGATTCTGGACAATAGCATTTGCAGATTTTGTCCTCAAAAAATCAATCCCAGTTTTTATAGAGTGAGAATGATTTAAAGTGAACTATTCTCTTCCCCTCAAATGAAACAATCTTAAAATGCATTAAAAGTTTTATGCATGCACACAAAACATAAAAGTCGCTGGAGAACAATGCAAAATTACTAGTTGCAAGATACCCAAAGGACTACTGCCTAAACGGCACAAACTTCTTTGGTCAGAGGTCTATGTTTATCTTCACTTAATAGTGGAAATCACAGGTGCTTCATATTTTAAGACTCACCAGGAATATAAAGGAGGATTCTAAAAAGACAGCTATATTTGTCATCAGGTTTCCATTGCTTTGCTTTCTTCTTTATAGATCTATAAGATCCTACTGGTAATTTTTAAAATAGTTTAAACACATTTTGATCAGAAATGTATTTTAAAAACACTCCTTTTATTTACTGATCATCAATAACTCAGTCATAGGTTATAAAGCTGCAACTAAATCTTGTATTTTAGATACTGAAATACAGGATTTTATGAGGAAAAGATATGGATTTTGGAATGTATTTTAAGATAAGTCCGCACTTCTGTATGGAGTCTATGATCTTGCCAGAGGGTAACCCTTCTAGTAGGACTGGACCTTTTAAAAAACAATCTAGTTAATGCTATATACATACACTATTTGGTGTCCAAACATAAAGCTGGGTAATTGCCATGGAGTAAGTTTCAATTTGCACTAAATTTTCCAGGTTTTCTTTGTTTCTTACTGAAATTATTTTGATTATCTTATTAGAAGGACAGACACTCTATAAAGCACATTATCTGGATTTAAAATACGGAAGATTTTCCTGATCAACATATACTCTGACATCAAATACAAACTACTAAGTGATATCATAAACTGGTAACAAAAGTGTAATTTCCTTGATTATGGGGTGTCCAGAACTACGTTGAGGCCCCATTTCCTTTGTCAGGACTGAATTTCACTCCTGGATTCCTTCCCACTGCTACATGTGATCTGGGTCATAGCTACTGATTCTTTAAGGAATGCTGGCCGAGGATGAGAATTCGGTTTCTGCAAGTCCTTGACTATGAGTCACACTATGCCAAGCCTGTGGTCCCTGTCCAGTCACAGAGAGGACAAGTGCTTGCTTTGGTACAGATGCAAAGGATCCTCACATGTAAAGAATGAGGATGTAGGCCCATTTCTCAGGGTGCAATAAATGTTCTTACTTAAAAACTTATTTGAACATTCAATCCTCAACTACTGGTTCCAGCCACTCTTGAGATGCAGATAAAGACGCTGCTGTCCCCGCCTTCAGAAAGCTCGGTCCCCTGACCCTTATATGTATTTAGTAAGCTATAGAATATAATGGGTGTTTTCAGTCTCTAAGTCCTAGACTCCATTTACAGCAAAATAAACTTGTAAAGGATTTGCCATTTAGACGAAATTAGGTTGTGCTTTTCAAATTATACGTTTTTTCCCACGAAAAGCTATAACACTTCACAAACTTTTAAAAGCTGACACAAAGTCATTTATCCTCTCACCACTCATATAAACGTAAGTGAAGAGTGAATACAAAAATTAATAAGAAAAGCACTGGGTGTCAAAATGTGGAAAAAGAAAATGAGAAAAGGAAATAAAGAAGTACAAATGAGGAGAACATGACAGTTCTTTGGCTGTGACAAGTCTCTCGGCTAATCATGCAAGTTGATGGCCAAGGGCAGATACGAGTTTCCTTCTGCCTTTTCTCTTTCATGCACCCACCAGGGCAGAAGAGCAGTCAGCCCAGAGGGAAAAGGCTCAGCCCTAGCTCCATGGATTTAGAGTAACAATGTGGGTGGAGGTGAAAAGACAGAGTGGTGATTCTTGAGGAGTGGCAGAGAAAAGGTCACAGTTATCTATGTCACTAGGTTTTACCCAATTATTTTCCACTGACTTGAAGTTTGGTGCAGTTTAACACAACCCGTGACAAAAGTATCTGTGAACACACACTGATAAATCCACCACATCCGTGTTTGTGGTTTATGAGCCTCATTAAAAAAAATACTGAAACAGGTACTTTAACAACTATTGTGACAGGGGTTTAAAGATTTACAGACTCAGAAGACCACCAATATTAAGGTTCTGATTTCCCCTCAGGGAGTAGCAGATCTTAATAAAACTGACATAAACATTGCCACAACTGTTAAAAGTAGTAACTACAGCTGACCTGTTGCTGTTTTGCACCTCTAAATGATTACATCATTAGCTTCAGATTAAATAACCAAAAGAAATCTTTCAAATTCTACCTAATTCAGTCAATCTTCTCTACAGTAGCTTCATCAACAGTTTGATTTCTAGTATATAATCTTCTAAGAAGCAAATAACCTTCACAGCACTTTTCTGCATCTAGTTAGAGCAGAGTGTTAACATACATGTGACCTTAATGAATGCTATTTACAACCACTGACCTTCAAGAAGGTGAATCTGCTGATGTATAATTCATCGTGACATTTTTCAGGAAATTACAGAAAATTTCTCATCGCTCAAATACAACATTTGGGTATAGAGACACACTTTTCATGTTACTCTGCCTTGAAAAGCACTTTATATTTTGTTGGTTTTTAAATTTTTCATTAAATATATTACAATGCTGGCAAGAAGATTTGAAGTGGATTTATAGTTCTATTCAACAAAAACTTTAAACACAGAAAATTTGAATAGCACCCTGTATTTACTGTGATAACATATATATATATATATACTTATATAGATAATTTTATATTTATATATATGGTATATAGTGTGTATATATTAACATATACACACATGCACACATACATACATGAGAGTATACACACACACTACAATAATAGAAGCTGTAAGTCTAGAACACATTATTTTCAAAGGACTGTTCTGCTTTGCACACTTTAGTTCATTTAAAACTCACAACAACTGTACAAGGTGGCACTTTCACTCTCATTTTATAGGTGAAGAAACAGGCTTAGAGAAATTAAGTATTTTTATGTAACTACAAAGTATTGGCACTGAGGTTTGAAGCCCAAAAACTAAGGACTTTAAAGCCCAAGCTTTTCCCTACTGTGCTTCAAGAAGCCTCTGCTTTTTAGAGCAAGTCTTGCTAGTGGGCTAAGAGAGGAGTGGGAAAGCATCTGGTGCCCAGAAGGCATGGGGCAAAGTTGAACTTCACCTTCTTTACACTCATGCTATGTTTGTAAGAGTAGTCACACATATTTCTCCTTATCTAAAAGACAGCTTTTACTAACTCCTTTCATATCAAATGGCTCTATTAAATCCTGTGATTCTTAGAAGAGCCAGTGTCCATTCCACGAGGCCAAAAAGAAGTGCTTTCTATTAAATGGCAGCTCCACATAAAAAAATGCAAAAATAGAGGAATGAAACTTTGGTAAAATATGTATTCATGCACAAACACTTATTGAGTTCCTACTGTGAATGCAGAAATGAATAAGGCTTGATCTCCACTTTCAAGGAGTTACCTGGATGTATAGATCTCACGTGGTTTTTGCAATTATTTGCAATGTATGTTGGAAAATATATTTTTCTATAATGCATTCATTGAGAGCAGAATTCTGACAACTTCCATGCCAACTCTTACTTCTCTCTTGGTCAAAATGAGGATGTTAGATATTTATAATAGCAAAAATATATAAATAAAACCTGAATGTTCCAAACTGAGAAACTGATTTAATAAGTTATTATGACTATCCAGTGGAATACTACCTCAAGAATGATGTGTTAACAATATATTTATATCATTGAGTAAAACAAAATCAACAGGTATATGTAGTGCAGTTTCATATGTGTCAGAAATAATGTATTTTTTAAGAGGTCTAGAAGGAAATTTATTAAAATCCTCATAGCAGTTATCTATGTGTGCTGACATTTTAGGAGATTTTTATTTTCTTCTGTGTGCTTACCTAAATTTTCTACTTTAAAAATGTTCATGTAATACTTATTTTAATAAATATTGAATACTGAACATAAATGCAACACTCAATTCTTATTCTCAAACTCAGTTCAAGAAAGTGGAAAGGAGATAGTATATTCATTTAGAGAAAAAGCATCGCAGGAATATGCACGTGGCAAACGATGATAAGCACTTGTTGAATGCAAATACTCATGATGGAAAAAGCACGAATTCAATTGCTCCACTTTGTGAAAAAAGCTAATACTGTTTTTGTAAAGTTCTATGTCATTAAGGTCATACAATTATGGAAGCAGAAAAATTATGTTCCCTTATAAATATTTAGCATAGTGGAGAGAAATTTGGAGGTCTTTAAAATCAGATAGACTTGGGTTCAAATACTGACTCAGCCCTTTATAGTTCTGTGAACTTTGACAAACCACTTACTATCATCTTCCCAAACTGTAAAATGAGGAAAAAAGAGGCCAATGCTTGCTCGAACCCACTGCTTCACATGATACATAATAGCTATTGCTGTTTTTGCTATGAATTTTGGACGTCATCACTTAATAGTGGAAACAATATTCTACATTAAATCAGAACTGCATATGGGTTTACACATTAAATGGTGTGAAAGGCAGCCATTAAGTGTTTGTATTATATGGAAATGGATTCTTTTAGTCATTCAATAAATATTTGGAGAATAAGAGCTTTACCTCAGCTCTGCAATAGAGATAAAGAGATGAAAAACTTAGTTACTTCCTTCATGGGGTTCAGAGTCAGGTGGGGGAGACAAAAAGTAAACAGACAATTATCTGATAGCAACTGCTATGCAGTTTGGATGCACAGAACACAGGAGCACCTGGGCACATCACACCATCCCAAACAGGCATCATTTATTGTGTCCTCTAGGGGTAAGGGGTTACCATCAGTTCAGTCCGGTGCCCGGGCCTCAGCCAGACTCGGTGGGGATGGAGGTGGAGTAGGGGTTGGCCCCCCAGTGGGTGCAGTGGTCTACTTGAGTGTTGAAGAATAAGGAGGAGACAAACAAGTAAAGACAGCAGGAAGGAGCATGCCAGGGCAAGGAAGGAGCCCGGAGAAATGCAACCTGGGAGAATGTGGTCTGCCCTCTTCTGGGGACCTCAGAGTTCTGTATGAGAGAAGGAAGCTAACTGGGGAGGAGCAAACACAAGTAAGTACTGAACAGGACCTACCATGCAAAGACACACAATTTGGAAGAGTTTTAATAAAATATAACTGACAAAAAAGAATCATATTTATTTAATTTGTTAATTGGTCATTTGTATTTTAGAAAAGAAGATGGCTAAACCCCGTTTCTTTTTTCTACTCAACAGTCTATCATTTACCAGACAGGATGTTAGTGTATTTAGTATTGCTGGTAGAAATATAATTAAATTCCCTAATTTGGGGGCAATTTAATTTGAAACTGAATATCACATTAAATGCAGCTATTTATCTCTGCTGTCTTGTGTTCTGTTTTTATTGTTGTTAAGGATGAACAATTCTCATAAATATCACATTAAAATAAGAAAAACACGCTGTTTTAATGCCTAATCTTCAAAAGGAGATGATCATTAAATTAATATTCTACATAGCCAAAAATTCGCTGCCGGGCTGAGATCAAAGAAGACCATGTACTTGGAAAGGTTTTAAGTCTCCAAACCAAAGGCTACTTCAAATATTTCTTTCATGAACCAGTCCATCTTCAGTGTAAAATGAAAAGGACATGTCAGTAGGTGGCACTGATTGTGTCCTCTGGGCATTTTCAAAGGCTTCTGACTGTAGTGTCAGCTCCCAAAGAAACAGAAGGCGCTGCAGGGCTGTCCCCCCACGTCTTCTCCATTGCCTGACAAGGACAAGTTCTTTTCCCCTAAAGAAGGCAACTGGGGGAAAGACTAACTTTTTATTCCTTAATTATTCAGAGCATTTGCCTTCAGTCCCTCCTACGGGCTAGTTCTTTTCCGGGAGCTACCAACACAAAGATGAACACTTCACAAGTCAAATCACATGCTAAGACTCAGCTCAAATGTGATTTTCTCATTGAAGTTCCCTGATCACCCCAGATGTGATCTCCCCAAGCTCTGAACACCTCAGTCCCTTATTCACTTCTTGCTTATAGCTCTTAGCCCAGGCAAATGCCAGAAAGTGAATTTGGAGGTGTGTACGTGGCTTTGCCATCTATTACTGTGTGTTTTACAAAAATCACTTTCTTTATTGGATCTCAGTGTTTCTTATCTGAAAAATGGGGTTCTTCATGTGGGGAAGAACACATTTCTTAAATTGCCATTTTTATGAATGCGGTAACTGAGATTCAGAGATGTTAAAGAGTTTATCTAAAGCTATAAAGCTAATAATCAAAATATTTATAAAAATCTGTCTTGTATGTTTTCCATTGTACCAAAATTATCTCCCATAACACTCACTGGGTGAGTTGTAGAAAAATTATATTTCAATACATACCTGCTTCATGAATCTCTTCCTTTCCAGTATATGAGGAAAACACCTGCCTAGAAAATTTGTACTGTTGTTCTCGAAAATTATTTTGTAAGTAGTCCATCAGCATGACGTAACCAGACTGTTGCATTGTAAGAACTTCACAAAAAACAGCCAACTGAAAAGAAGATAATTTAACATATAATGTAACATATCTGCTTCAAGGGCATCAGTAAATGCTTTAAAACAGATATTCTGTGGTAAAGCTCAGAAAATCATTCTTTTTAGATTTCTTCAAATTACTTCATTTGTTTGAATTTCCAAGATTACCTGGCTTTCAGAGATGCTAACTGTATCTTTAAAAACAATCCAGTCAACAGTGTCTGTGCAGGGCGGGGATGTCAACGAGCCATTGTAAGTGTAATACTCGTCAGTGGAGTTTGGCAGAAGGTTCAGCAGTACGAATGGATCTAATGCAGCCTGTTTCCCTGCAAAGTAACAACATACACCTCAGTGGAATCCCAAGTCTGGAAAGCTGTGCAAAACTATGAAACAGAGACATATGCTTTGTTATGTATTGTGTCAGAACTGAAACTTTAACAATGTTTTAGATATATTTCAAAAATGGCGATAAAACTAGCATACTTCAAATTTTCTTTCATATATCACTACATAGTGTTATATGCTTCATCTTTACATCAGCAAAATGCTAGAGAGATTATTTTACATATAAAAGATATTCAGAAATCATGTGACTGTTTCAATAAATACAGAAACATCATTTCATGAGATTCAATACCTGTTCTTGGAAAACCAAGTCTTATTCTGAGGATTTATCTTCAAAAGCCCATAAATAAACTCAGATTTAAAGATAACTTGCTGAAAGGTTTCCCCCTAGAGATCAAGAATGAGACAAGGATGTCCTGCTATCACCATTTCTAGCACTGAACTGGAAGACCAGGGCAGTGCAATAAAGTAAGAGAAAGGGAAAAGGTCATAAAGACTGGATAGGAATAAATAATAACATCATGTTTGCCAATAACATGATTGTGCATGTAAAATACTTGAAAAATGTACAGACTATTAGAATTAATAAAGTCACTACACATAAGACCAATACACAAGAATTTATCCTATTTCTATATAACAATATCAAACAACAGAAAATGAAATTTACAACAATAGAACTTAAAAAAACAAACAACAAAATATCAAATACAAGTAAATCTAACAAATGATGTGTATAGCGTCTATAGTTAAAAATACAAACCTTTCCTGAGAGAATTAGATAAAATCTGAAAATAACGGGAAATACCATGTACGTGGGTTTAAAGATTTAGTACTGTAAAAGCTTTGATTTTCTGCAAATTAATTTATGGAGTCAATGAAATCTTAATCAATGTTCCAGGAGAGTGTGTGTGTTAACTAACATGGTGATTTTAAAATTTAATTGGAAATACTGGATAGGAATAAATAGTAACATTAGAAAAATAGAAAAGTTAAGGTACTCTTGAACAATAAGAAAGCTGGTGAAGTTTTGCTACTAGATAGGAAGACTTATTATATAAAGCTATAAAAATTATGATGGTGAGATCTTTACAGAAAAATAGACAAAGTGAACATGGAAGGGAACAGAGTCCAGACCCACACAATATATACTCACTTGATTCATGACAGGAAAAATTACTACATAGTTGGAATGGATAGCAATTTCAACAAACACTGCTCTATCAGTTGAATATCTTTATGGAAAAAAAGTGAACCTTGATTCCCTACTTCACATCAAATGAGTTCTAAATAAATTGCACAAATTAATTTTAAATAGACTATAGATCTAAATGTGAACAGAACAATAGAGCTTTTAGGGCAAAACAGAAAAAGTTATCTTTACAACCCTATGGTAGGTTGAGATTTCTGAAATGGCACACAAAAAGTAGTATTCGTAAAGGGAAAATGATAAATTTTAACATGTGATAATCAACATCTAGTAATCAATAGTCACTATTAAGAGAGCAAAAAGGCAAGAAAAAGAATAGAAAATAAATTCTGGATAATGTATATACATACATATTACATTTATTTTATTATATGTATGAACTATATATAATACAATAATATTGATTTAATTTTGCTAGATATACAAGTATATACATATAACTTGTACCTAGAATAGAGAATTCCTATAAAAAAATTTGTAGAGCTTTCCTAAGTGGTTCTTTAGCCTTGGAACCCTGAAACCATCCAATTTACCTGTCTCCTTGAATAACCTCATTTTGTTTTTGCATTTTCCCACTAACGCTTACCAATGACACTACTTTGGTCAGTTAGCTGTTTGTGTAAGCAGCCATCTACTTACCAGCGAGATCCGTGTCTAACTCACTCTTACATCCTCCTAACTACCCCGCCCTGTTTATGTCCTCTGCTCCAGCAGGTAGATTTAGGCCATAAGAAATAGTCCCCAAAGCCAAGTGAATCTAGTCTAAGTAAGGTGGCACACCGTCGAACAGCAGTTTCACCCCTTATTCAAATCATACAGGGAGCTTTGCGAAATACACCAATGTCCTAGGCCTCACCCTAGACCATTTCACTTCAAATCTCTAGTGGCAGGGACTTGGCACCTGCATTTTTTAAAAAAGTGCCCAGATGATTCAAATATGCAGCCAGGGTTGAAAACCCCAAGTGGAGAGAAGCCTTGGCAAGATTTCAGTCTTTATGAACCTCATTTTACTCATTATAAAATGAAATGACTGGACTACATGGTCTTCATAGTCTAGTCCAGCTGTAAACTCCAACCAGAAAGATTCAAAGAAAAAACAAATTACTTCCATTTACAAGTTAAATTAATGAATGTGAATTTTTCTTCAATACAGAAACTTTTGAAGGAAGGAAGGATGCTTTTAATATAGTTATAGATAACTGCTTCTAGTCTGAATTTAAGACTCCATGTTAGAAATGAAAACCTATTTGACCGAATTGATAGTGTTGTTTATACAAGTATATAACCTAAATCTAGTTTTCATCCATTAGAAAATTCCAGCTGTTTGCTTTAATCAGTAATTTCTAAATAGATTAATTAGTAACTCCTAAAAGAATGTCTTCCTTTCCTCCAATGTCAAGATGAGATTTTCAGAACTCAGACTCAGATTCAAAAAAGTTTATTTTTAATATGCAAATATTTTCAATTTTCACATTTGTTTTTAATTTAAAATCTTGTGATGAAATAATCTTCCTAATTGCCAATGGACTACGATTTTTGCTTTTTCTGCTGAAGATGAAATTTATCTGCAAATGTTCTATGGAAATGTGAATATGGAGAATACTAATTAAGGAAGGAGCCAGAAACTGACTCACTGCTAAATTAGGCGGGAAATAAAATTATACCAGGGGAGCTAGAGACTGGGGGGGAAAAAAGCTAGAATAGAGATGCTAAAATGAAGAATATTCTTGAAATTGAAAAAGAAATTAAAGGGGAAAACAGTTAAAGAAGAGGAAGAAACAGAAGAAAGTTTTTGATTTCTCCTTCCTTCACCCCAATGTGGAATCGATTCTTCCTATCTCTGAGCCTCAGGGGCACTGATCTAGTTAATCTCTCTTATGGACATGTTCACTATTTTGTACCTTATTTTTTGTTTTCTAGATACATGTCCTAAGTTCTGTCTTGGGTATCACAAGACTTTTCAATTACAATAGTGCTAATTGGATTAAGGTGGGGGTGTGTGTGTGTGTGTGTTTTGCAAAAACATGTTTCATTGGTAACACAAGAGACACTCCTACCTGAGCCAACACTGCTCTATTTGTGATCAATTATTCATTCCTTCATTCAATCACGATTCATTCGAACATGTGTATTGGTAATTAAGCAATCAATCAAATTCCCCTTCTGAGGGGGGCTGGAAGTGGGAGAAGGAAAGATGAGGTTGAAAGATAGGGAGATAAAGACCAAATAGAGTCAGCACGAAGGAAAAACCACTAAATACTTAAAACCAACTCCTATGACTTAGGACAATGAGACTTAAGATGGAGCTACATCAACAAACCTGTGAGGATTTTCCAATATAGAAATTCCTGGGCTGAGTTTGTGATTCAGAAAGTACCACGAGTCATTCTAACGTGAATTCCCATTTGACAGTCACTGATAATGTTATCAGAGGTGTTTCTCTTCCTTGCAAATTAAAAATTTCACCTAACAGGTGTTTTTTTTCTGGGTTCCGCTTGGGGAATATTAATTTACTATCTTTGTACGGCTGCCACCTCACCCTCCCTCTGACCTTTCTCTTCCTCTGAAGGAGAAATGGGTTTTTCCCTTGGAGATAAATATAGGAAACGAGCAACTTGCCCACATTATAATAAGATAGACTTTACAATCTGGATGGCGGTTGAAAAGTGTTGTGTTGTGGGTAACTCACATTATATGGAGAACATGGAGCAGGATTTGGGAGGTTAGCTGCAGTTCCAGAGTCACTAAGACCAGCACTGCCTTCAATCATCAAGGTTCCCAGCAGCAATGGCTGAGGCCAACATTGGGACGATGTCAGTGCATTGGGCACTGGGGGATTTTCTAGACTCTAAAATAGATTTAATCCAAGAACTCTCAAAATGGAAATATTTAACTTTAGGAGACTTAAGTCATTTAGTTAGCATGGAGCGTATCTAACAACCATTCAAATAATATTGGCACGTGTTTCATATGTGTTCTGAAACATACACGTATAGCTAATATCAATCTCCATTGTCTAGTGGAGCAATCTTTGTGGATAGACTAGCATCTACATTCTGGCTTTGTCACTTACCAACTGTATAGTCTTAGGTACCCTTGTGGAATATATTGAAACATTAAGTGTGTAGTGAGTGAGTTGACAAGCATGGAGGATTGTATGTTTTAGTGAAAGAGGAGGGAGGAAATTGGTACACAAGTAGCAGGATAGAGAGACAGAAGATAGACGGGTTATCAGAGGGCAGAGTAGTGTGTGCTCCCAGCCAGCCCAAGAGACAATTAGTTCTGCTTCCAAGGGAAGAGCCAGGGTGTAGACAGAATAATGCTGTTAGGGAATCCATTTTCTTGGGGAGGGTATTATATGGCAAGCAGTGGCTCTGTGAAGCACCTCTCTCAGTGGCTTGCAAACAGTAGATATTAACAAGTAGATATTAACAAGATATAATCAAGAACAGGAGCAAATTGGTTTCTAAGCTCATGTGAACTCCCGCCTAGAGAACCCCCAGAAAGCACTGAAGAGGTGTCGAGACCCAGGGGCCAAAGTGCCCCAGTGACACAAGTCAGGATTCATAACAAGTGTTGGCATCACACTTGTTCCCACAGGCTGGTGCAAGGCCTGCGAATATTCAGAATTCATTTTTTTTATACAATTGTAAGTGTCTGAATTCATACTAGCTGTCTTCTTTCAGTCTTGATAGAATCCACTTTTTGACTAAATGAGAAAAAAAATTAAGTGTGGCTCATGGCATTCAGTGCTAAATTCTGCAATGTGGATGGAGAGAGATAACAGCTTCATTGTGTGTTTGACTGCATCTTTCAAAGAAAGAAAAGAAAAGAACAGCTGCACTGCAGGAGTTCATATATTCCTGACTCCTGAAAGTTCGGTCCATTCAGGTCCTAACGTGTAACTGACAAAGATAAATCAATCCTAGGCCAGGCTTCTGCTTTCAAGAAAAGGACATAGATGCATTTTGTTTCTGATTTCAAATCTTGCAGCTTCCCAGAGAGGAATAATTATCGTTTTATTCATAATTCAGAGTAGTATCAACACCCCGCATGGGTGCTAAATAACAATAAAATAATAATAACAGGTTTGCTGTCTCTTGCCACTGTTGTCAAAAGCATTTGTTGTGACAAATTACAAGAGACCTGAAATAGCAGGGAATACACTCAGAGCATTTTGTATCTTGTTATATATAAGCATTTACCGTCTTCCAAAAATGTTATCCTGTCACATTGGTAAAGCAAAGGACTTCCCAAGAAAACCACCAGGGAATAAATTTTACCTTGAGTTAAATTTACCTTTCTACCTTAAAACAAGATTTGCATAATATTAATGGGTTTCAAATTATAAATTAGAGTTTTTAATGATTGTTCAATGGAGAGGCAGAATAGATAAATACATTTTAAATGCATGATGTAGTGAGATTTTCAAGAATAAAATTATAAAACATCAACTTCCTGCTTACATTAACATTTTATGATTTTTATGTGACAAAAATTTATAAGTTGTTTTTTAGTGACAAATGTATAAATCATCAAGTGTGAGAACTAAGAGATTGGTCTTTCCTTCTTTTGGATAAACAGGCTTTTTGAAATGTTGTAAAAAATTCATACACATCCAAGGTAGACTCTGGAAGAATGAAATTTCTCCAAATAGCTTACCAAAACGACTAACATTCTCAACTCCATCAATAATTGCTTTATAATCCAAATTTTCTTCTAATCCAACCTGTTAAAGAAGAATACGACATTCTAAAATTGGGATAAAATATTTGGTTAGCTGTTTAATAACATGGACATATTAGTGATTTCCATTTTAAGTATTCCAAAGTAATGTCCTCCAAATACACACTTTTTTTCACAGCAAGGTAAAAACAAAACAAAGAAAAACCTTTTAAATCTATTAAATTTTCTACCGAGAAAAGAACATTTTAAAATGCTATGATTCAGTCACTACTATATCATCATGATGCATAAAAATATTAGCAAATCTCGGCACCCAGAGAACAGTATGCTTGAGCTGGAAGTGAGGGACCCAATACATGAATACAGGAGCCCCCTTTAAACATAACCATCAAGGGGTTCTCTGTGAAAACGACCACCACTTATCATTCTACTTGTGAGCTCTTCTATTTGTCACAAAGCATGTTTTGAGATTTCACATTAATACTTCATGTATTAAAAAAGGAATTAGGTTAGTGCTACATCTATGTATAATGATTACCTCAAATAAAATGGATAAAGCTCTTAACTTTCCTTTTCCTTTCACCGCTTCCTCAAAACTTGAAAATTGGTCCGCATTAAAGCAGTAGATTTGCATCTGTAAATGTAACAATGATGACTTTATTATATACAAAGACTTCACAAAAATCAGGAAAGAGACACTAAAACAATTTACCAATTCAATCAATTCTCTCTGAAAAATTCCATAAACTGTATAATCCTACATTCTGCATATTCTCAAAACATTTTATCAATTACATGTACATACAAGTGCATTTACTATCATTTATTACCCTCCAAAGAGGAAGGAAATACAAAGTTAGACACATCTAGAACTGAAATTTCCCCTGTGAGATCACCAGTTGACATTGAAGTAATCATTTACTACAGCAATTGTCAAATGTAATAAATTATCAAATGTTATTTCAACTATTTTGCTGGAATTCTTTCAAATATGGTTGCATTGTCTCTTGACTGGACATGCCTTTCTTGATGGCCTGAATTACTACTTTTGGACAGTATCGTCTTGTGCTCCATTGATAGTGAAAATCTCAAGGGCTCTGCTTCTACCTAAAAAACACCAAAAGAGGTCCTTATTTTGTCTCCTCTCCTGCTGTGAGGCTATCCCTTGTTAAAGTTTGACTCCAGTTCCCCGTATCTGTCGATAACAGCCTCTACTCTCATTTATACTTGGGTGCTCCTCATGTAGTGGGCTTGGAAATCAGGCAACTCAGCTCATTTAGAAGTGTAATTAAGGGGAGAGCAGAAAGGCTGTGAGAAAATTAATGTGTTAGGGCTGCGATCCGTGAACTAGAGTGTGAAGCAGAGGGTGGCAGTGATCACCAAAGCCCTTCAAAGACAGGATTTGTCAGCTGACCCCTGAAGTATGAGCAGCTCAAAAGCAACAGAAAAATAGGCAGAAGAGAGACAAGTGTTCAAGTTAGAGGGACCGGCTTTGGGGAAGGCCGATAGGCAAGAAAATATGAGAAATGTGGGAAATGGGAAGTAGTTTGTTATGATTTCAGCTGAGCATATGTGAGAGAAGAGGAAAGAGACGAAGCTGGAGGGGTAGGTAGGGCCCACACCAGGAAGATCTGGGAGGCATCCCTGCCTGCAGTTTGGTGTCCGGAGCAAGGCAGTGGCTAGTCTTCATCCATTTCAGCTAATGGTGGGGGGTACTGGCAGTAGTGAGGAGAGACTAAGACTGGAGAGAAGACTAGCCCAGGGACATTATTTAATAATCCAAGTAAGAGACAAATGTGGTGTGAACTTTTTTCTGAACCTCCCACATCATTTAGGGACAGAACTGAGAACCTTTGACTGTAGAATGTGGGAGCCCAGGAACAAAAGGGCAAGTCAAGGATGCCCTTATTTCCCAGCTTGCATAATGGCATGGAGGGAGTTACAAACAAACAAATAAACAAACAACAAACAATACCACGGAGTAATGGTTTGAGGGACTTTTTAAGTAAGAAAAACATGAGTTTTAGTGCACAGATTCTGTACCATTTATTTTGCTGGTTCAGGACTTACGTTGGTAGGGGTTTTGTTTGTGTGTGACTTTTATCTTTTTTTCTAAATAAGTAATATTGTCAGAAAGCTACACTCTCAGAAGTGAGTGTTATGTGTTTAAGGAATTGACTTATTTCTTTGACAAACCCAATTTGATAACTGTGCTTTTTGTTAAGGATATTTAATATGTTAAAAATAAATTATAAGCTACAAATTTCAATTGCTTCTCCACATTACATTTTTTAGTCCTTTAAGAGATAATTCACTCTAGTCTTATTTGTTGTATTAACTATTTTGGATGATACACTAATATAGTTTCAATATAGGTAATTTAGAAACCATGGGAATTTCGAAGGAGAAAAGTCACCTATGTGCCATTGCCAAGAGAAAAATCACTGTTGATGTTTTCTTGATTTCCCTTAATTATTTTTACATTAGTAAGAATTCATTTTCTCATTAATCCTCATAATAACTTCATAAGGCAGATGCTACTACTCTTGTGTCAATTTCACAGCTTAGGTAAATTAAATAATTTTTACAATGTTATGTCTGTAACTAATAACTAAATGGTGAAGTCTGTATTCAAATCTAGTCCATTGGACTCAGACTCTGTACTCTGTCAATAATTAGTTTCCATGTTTTACAAAGTTAAAATAATAATACTATGCAAACTATTTTATATTGTTTTTTAAAAGCACAATATCGCTAAAAAAGTAAAAAACATTAAGATATTATGATGAACCTTTTTTTTGTGTAAATCATTCAAAAACATGATTTTTACAAGATCTATATTATTCCTTCATAATGTATTTAATCATTTCTTTTTGTTTCAATGTCACCATGCAACAGCTTAAACTCGTGTTTGCTTCTACCTGTCCCCCAAAGAAAGGAGAGTCTGTGAGATGGATCCTTTCAGGGACTTTGCTAAACCTTTGTGTTTGTACTTTATGCCTCCCTGTTTGGTCCCAGAAAGATGACTGGACAGTCAATGACAAGTAAGATTCCTCATGGAAGGAACAACTCAAGCCAGATGCAGTCGCATGAGGACCAACAGGAGAACCCACAGGGTTCACAGAGGTGGGCACAGCCCCCCACCTTCCTCAGGCTAAGGAAAGCCTCAGCCTGTGGCTGCATTCCTTCCCAACACCTACAAGGGAAGTGATTCAATGAGTTGCTCTCCATCTATTCATATGCATATAGGTTTTGTCCCTTGGGGAAATTGAGACTTATGGTCCAGCTGTCTGCAGGCAAGGATGATTGACTTAAATGGTTTCCTATTATGATGTATAGAATTCACAGATCTTGAGATTGACAAGCTTTATCTCCTTTATTTCCCCACCTAACTAATAAAAGTTATTGCTGCAGGCCAGACCAGGTGCCACAGCCCAGACCTTGAGGCTGCCGGTCCCTTAGCCTCCGGTCCCTTAGCCTCCGGTCCCTTAGCCTCCGCATTTAAAATCTTTTCATGGCTGCTGTCTTTTCTTAACCCTGCACCGCCCTCCTCGCTCCCCACAACTCTGGTAGTGCGGGACATGACAGTTTCAACTTTTTATTATTGTAACTAAATCTTTGCACATACATTTTTGAGCATGTCTGTAGTTATTTTTTTAGACCGAATTGCTACAAATTGAAATGGTGGGTATTGAGAATGAAATATTTGAAGTTCTTGATAAAAACAAGAAAACTATTTCCCAGAAAGTCTACCAATTTAGACCCTCTCCACACACATAGGCAAGTGTTTATTTCACCCCATGCTTGTTATTTATTGCAATTATACTTATTTTTCCAATTTTAAAGCTGAAAAATGTTCTCGTTTTATTTTGCATTTCTTTGATTCCCCAGTATTTTGATGAAATTTCCCCTTCTTTTTATACTGGGATATGGAAAAAAAATTTATTCATTCATTTACTCATCAACATTTATTAATCATCTATAATATGGCACTTTGGGTTACCAGGAAGTGGAAAATCAAATACAGGTGTTATTGAGCTTAGTCTAGTGAGGAAGACAGACATTAACAAAGTAAATATAACTATGAATTATAAAATTTGATTACAAATTAATACAATTATATGCTAAATGAAATCTCAATGATTTATAAAATGAAACAGTAACCAGTGGAAGTTGTGACTTACCTCGAGTGGAAATTTTTGTCCTTCTAAACTATGTTCAGATCCATCAGATGACATATTGCATTTTCCCCAGTGAAAAGTTATCTTGCTTGCTTTGAACACCATTTCTGAAACTCCGCCACTGAGACGGTAATCATTAGTGAGATTAATTTCCACTAAAAAAAACAAAATAAGAAAAAAAAATAAAACACACACACAATAAAATTGCATCTAAGTTTCTGAAAATAAAAATTACAAATGTCAACTACATTTTCTTCCATTAAACGTACATTAAGGAAATCATTTATTTGATAAAGTAAAAAAAGAAGCTGTCATTCTGGGAGCTGAACTTGTAACTCTGCACAATATACTTATGTATCTTTTTGCCCCAATATGAACTAAAACGAAAAACTTAAATGCTGTGGGACCCTGACAGCAGAAGACAGCCAGTCCACCTGCCCTGTTTGTTTGGTGTCCTGAGATTGCCATTCCCCCAAAGCTCTGCTTCCCAAGGCATTTGATGATAGTGAGGGGGCAGAGTAAATGGAGAAGGAACAGAAGAGGGGAGAGAGGAAATCCTCTTGGGCGTGCTCCCCCCACCTTCTCACTTTCAACTCATTTCTACTCCTTCTTTGCTGCTGCTTTCCTCCCGTCTCCTTATCCCTCCAAGCAGCACCCCAGGCTCCATCACGCTCCAGAACCTCTGTCCTAGGCTGTGGCAAGGCAGGCAGAACCCCATTCCCACCGAACGGGTTTTAGCCATCTCGTGTTTGAACCCTGAGTGGCAACTTTCAGAACCTTAAACTCTCCTAATTTTAGTTCCACATTAGATATTATCTGACTGTATTTTCTGAGTTGTCTGGAGATTAATGATTCTCTTGAGAGCCCAATGTAAGATTTTAATGTCTCTCAATCAGACTTAAAGAATCTTTGTTCCATTAGGCAGAAACCACTGGCATTAGGGGCTGAATCCAACATACTGGCCAGACAGCTAGAGATATAAACTTCCATTAGTAATAATAACACCAAACACAATAGCGATAATGGTTAATTATTTATCATTTTCGATGTTCCACAAACTACACTAAGTACTTTACAGGTACTAAACATTTGATCTTCACCTCATCTTAGGAAGGAAACACCATTATAATCCCTATTTTACAGATAAGGAAATTGAGTCACAGGGAATCATTTGCTCAAGTAACATTTTACCTGTTTTTCCAGTGTTATGAATGAATGTGTTTTCCAAAGATATTTTATCCCAACCCTGAAATTTAAGTTTCTTAAGATTCACATTTACTTGTGCAAGATCTTCATCAATATTGATAGGAGATTGTTTGGGGCTATTACATATTGGATATTTCTTTCCCCAGTTTTTTTGATTCAGGGCTCCTAAAAAAAAAAGACACAATAAGAAGTTAGTTTCTTAGATTACCACGCCAAAGCTAAATTTTATATTGTAAAGCAGTTAATTCATTCCATTAAAATATACACAAGTGTAGGAAAAAAATGGGACAACTTTCAATGAATTCACAAAATAATTACACCTAGATTTAGATTCCGAGTTTTAATATGATACACTCCATAAAAAGAGGCACATGGAACAACCACATCAAGTGTCGGGATCAGCACGGCTTGCTTTAGCCATCACACTCCTCCAAATCAACAGAAACCGAATTGTCATATCAGGTAGTCAGTCCTAGGCCAGGGTTCGAGGCTGAAAGGTAGTGGCCAGATGATCGTTCTGACTTCCTGACCATTCTCTACCGGGGTTAGTCGCCTTCAGAGCTTCTCTCATCACAGCCATTGAATGATTCGATTTCACTTCTATCTGTTCGGTCTTAGTTATAAAAACATAATCACCAGGCTCTCCTTGAAATAGTAGTATCTCCTTCCTTCTCCCCCCACCTTTTTTCTGGTTATAAAAAATCTACCAGATTTTACTGTTTAACAATCAGAAAAATGAAACAGGGTTTTCTGTACAGACATTGGCTTAGTGAATGCGCACCTGCTTCCACAGAATGAACAGTCCTCCAAACCCAAAATGCCCTGCGCTGTTTTATTTCACCCCTCCCTGAAACCGCAAATCATCTCTCATAGCCTGATTTCACTGGATATTATGTAGCTAGCACCCAAGCAGTGCTAAGAACCAGTATGTTTTATTTAAAGGCCTGTTAAAATATATGAGATGCTGCGAGTCCAAGCTGACAGCACAATTCTCAGCTTATATCCTTGCAAATGTTTTTCTTTCACAAAGTATGGATAAGGCCACGATTTTACACGGTTAATGTCCAGGGAAATTCTAAGTAACCAAACCTTCCATACCATCTTTGTCTATATCATTTACATCTTGTGATAAAGGAATCAGTGAGGATTGACTTCCATGCAAGCTCTCATAACGTGACAAAGCTGCCTTTGCATGAGGTAGCTCAGAACGAAGTAATAATTAGTCATACCATGCAACAGCCTATATAGCCAAGGAAAACTAGGTTCTTCACCTCCAAGTGAGGCATCTACCAAAGTCAACAGGTCTGAAAACTTGCTTTATTTGAAAACCCATCTCCGTTCCTAGAGAGTGCCTGAGTACCATATGCTTTACAAATGCACAGCTATGCACATGTCAGCTTCTAGGAACAGCTCTAATGATTTGAGTAATACTATGCTGATTTCACTGTAAAGAACACTGGCATATGGACAAGAGAACACTCCTTGTTTTATTAATGTCAGTGCAAGTGAAGCAGAGAGAGATACTGCAGCACAAATCAATAAGGCCCTTTGTATTGCTTACACATTTTAATACAGTGCAATACATTCCAAGGCCCTCAGGAAGAGTCCCTTAGTTGTGGTGGACAGAAACATAACATTGAAGTCTCTAGTAACACTGCATACGATTTATAAAGCTATTATTTCCCACAGCGTTTCATGATTATCTCTGTTTGGATTCTAAGTTGGCTTATCCACACCTGCACATTCAATTTCTGCCCTGCAACCAGATCCTCCTACAATCCTAGTCATCCCTGAAACGTAGACGGCATCCTGACGCATGTTTCCTCCTCAGCAAGCCCTTCGGGTCTACCTTCAACTCATATCCCGAATCGGACCATTCATTTCTCATGTGCACTGTTACCACTGCACCCGGCCCCTGTCTTCCTTAGCCTATGTCTTGACATTCCACCAGCAGCACTGCCGTCACCTAGGAGACGGTTAGGAGAGTCAGGTCTCAGCCCCACTGAGTCGGAATCTAATTTCAACACAATCCCCAGGAGAGTCACATACACATTACATTTTGAGACGCAATGGTTTAGATATCTCCAGCGCCTTCTCACCGGTCTCCAGCTTCTTCTCTTGCTCTTCCCACAATTCTGTTCTCCACTTACATAGTAGGCAGGATGCTGAGATAGCCCCCCAAATTCCCACACCCTATTGTATGCCCTATATAGTCCCTTCCACTTGAGGATGGGCAGGACCCATAAAAATACTGGGATAGTTATTCCCTTGATTATGTTCCATTGTATGGCCATGGAGATGGGGGAGTCCCCGCTGTGATTATGTTATGTTCTAGAAGGCTCTGTATTAGCACATTGGAGAGAGAGTAACTCCAAGTGTGAGAGTCCCCTGCTGGCTTTGAAGAAGTAAACTATGAGGTTGTGAGAGGGGAAGACACTAGGAACTGAGAGTAGCCCCAGGCTGACAGTCAGCAAAAACAAACAGTAAGCCAGTCACTAAAAGAAAAATGCTGCATGATTCCACTTAACAGGTGGTATCCAAAGCAGTCAAACTCATAGAGACAGACAGCAGAATGGTGGTTCCCAGGAGATGGGAGGACGGAGAAAAGGGGAATAGTTTAGTGGGTACAGAGTTTCAGATCTCCGAGACGAAAAAGTTTTAAAGATCTGTTTCACAACAATGTGAGTATACTTAACATTACTGAACTCTACACGTTGAAAATGGTTAAGATGATAAATTCTAGGTGATGAATTTTTTATCATAGTAGGAAAAATGGTTAGGGTGGCAAAAATAAACAACAAACAAACAAGAATTGGAGACCTGGGTGGATCTCAATCTTGCAACCACAAGGAAATGAATTCTGCCAATGACCTGCAAGAACTTGGAACAGGACCTTGTGCTTCAAGTGAGAACACGGCCCAGCTCACATCTTGACTTTAGTCTTAGGAGACCCTGAGTAGAGAACCCAGCTGAATGGTCCCTCCTCTCTGACGCTGGACCCATGGAACTGTGAGATAGTAAGTGTGTTGTTTTAAGCCACTGAATTTGTAGTAATGTCTTACGCAGCATAAGAAAACTAATACAATCAATATCCCAAGTAATCTTTTTTTTCTGCTTTTTACGTAATTTTTAAATTTATTCATTAAATTTATTGGGGTGACACTGGTTAGTAAAATTACATAGGTTTCAAGTGTATTACATCATCTATATCGCATTGTGTGTTCACCACCCAGAGTCAGTTCTCCTTCCATCACTATGTATTTGACCCCTTTTACCCTCTTCTACCTCTCTCCATTCCCTCTTATCCTCTGGTAACCACTAAACTGTTTTCAGTGTCAGTGAGTTCTTGTTTGTTTGTTTGTCTTGTTCCTTTGTTGCTTTCAGTTTTATATCCCACATATCAGTGAAGTCATATGGTTCTCTCCTTTTTTGTCTGACTTATTTCTCTTAGCATGATAATCTCAAGATCCAACCATGTTGTCGCAAATGGCAGTATTTCATCTTTTCTTATGGCTGAGTAATATTACATTGTGTGAATGTACCACATCTTTATCCAATCATCCATCGAAGGTCACTTTGGTTGTTTCCATGTCTTGGCCACCATGAATAATGCTGTAGTGAACACAGGGGCATATATATCTTTACAGATACATGTTTGTACATTAGATCATGTGCCGCTCCTTGGCTCAGTTCCCTCCAGTACCTTTTCATCTCACTTAGAATAAAATATAAGCCCCTTAGCACAGCCGACAGATCCTATATGATGTCACCACACTCAGCTGCTCTGATCTCATCTCCTCTCGCTCTGTAGTGATCATTACTCCAGCCACTCTGGCTTCTTTTCTGTTCCTAGAACATGAGGAGGCAGCTGCAGGGCTCAGCACTTGCTGCCACCTCTTCCAGGAGTGCTTCCTGAAATGCTCCGCCCCAGATGTCTGCAAGGCTTGTTCTCATATCTTCTTGCTCCAATCAGGTCTCTGCTCAAATGGAGAGGCTTTCCTGAACACCATCTGAAGTGCACTTCCTTCCCTTGGTCAGTCTCAATTCCCTCTCTCATTTTTGTTCTCCTAAGATATTATGTGTATTTATTTGTTTGCACACCCCAGAATCCAGAAAAAAGCCCTGATACATAGCAGATGTTTAATAAACATTTGTTGAATGACTAAATCAGACCAAAAAAAATGATGTCTTGTTTTATGAGTACGAGCTCACAGGGCTCTAACATGAAATGGCAACAGGAAAAAGGAAACAACAAAAAAAATTTCTAAATTCAACTGCAGGTCTTATTTGACTGTTTGTTATATGACAATTTTGTTGAGTATTCCCTACTAAACTTCTGCTGAAGGATATCAAGAAAGACATGGCATCCAAACTAAATGTTGTCTAACATTTGTCAGCACAATGATTCTGACTAATGAGATTATGTTTGAAGTTCATCAAATAATCACATTGAGTGTGAACCTAGTTTAAAACCCCTACTAGATCATGGTGCCAAGTAAAGTACAGGTTCAAAAAGCCTCCTTAATTTTTGTGATTAAAAGACAAAATAAAAGGGCCAGAATAGGGAAAATAATTTTTGTATAAAAAGGTTATAAAACAGAAAAAGTCCGTAAGACAAAATTTTTAGTGAAAAGGCTATACAACAGAAAAAGTCCACTTGAGTTTCTTTTTGTGCAAAGGACCCTAGAAACGAGGTTGTTTCAAATCATCCTAAGTAAAAAACCAAGGGAAGTAAACTAATAAAATATTAAAATTGTGCAGAAGGATAAAACACAGATCAAAGAAGCATTAACTATGTTTCACCTGTCTTTAACAATGAAAATTAATCTTATGCTTAAACATTATTTTTTAAATTCCCAAATTTATATTTTTAAAGTTGCAATTGGAGATCTCAGTCCATGAAATGGTTAAAGCCAGGATGATGTATCTGAAAGAGCAGGTGTACAGAATTCATGAGAACTATACTGTATCCACTGGAGTGTCATTAGTGAATGCGGGGGGAGAAAGAAATTAGGACGCTTACTGTAGTTGCAACACAAAATTATCACGCTGATTTGCCCATAAAGAGGAACACAGAGTACTAAATGTCAGCTCTTGAAAATTAAAATAAATTATTCATAGTTAGCCATTTATTGAGTTCCTTGAATTAGTACCATTCCTATAAATTTCCTGTGCTTACCTCTATTGGAGCACTTAACAGATTGTGTATTGTTTGTTAACTTCTCTATTTCATCTGTATCTTATTGCCAAACTCTGAGTCTGGCACACAGGAGAAACAAATGAAATGCTTGTGAAATAGTCTTTGTGCAGGTCATGAATGTATTCAATATTTACATACTGTGTACTCTCTATTCCAAACAGAAATGAAAGCAATTCTAGGCTTTGTAGGAGACGTGCATGAGTTCAAGTTGGTTGGCTTGCTTGTTTATTCTTGCATTCCAGAAGGTCGGGGGCATGTTACATAAGAAGCAGACAAATGCCTAACGGAGTAGATGGGTTGAAGGAAGGTCAATGTGCACATCCAAAGCACACACGTGGGCCCTGAGAAATGGGTAGAACCTTCACAGGCAGAGAGGGGAACCAAGAGCACGTCTGGTTGAGTCATAAGCCTGAGCAGACTCACTATGACAGAAAGGGGAGGCAATGCTCAGAGACCAGTTAGCAGTCCAGCTTAGTCCACTGAGAAAACCGTGGATACCAAGGAATTCTCCATATGGAGATGGAAAGGCAGATGGTGAGCAAATGCACCTGTGCAGGCCAATGGGAGGTAGGGAAGCTTTGCAAGAGTAAAGGAGCTCACGGCAATCTTACCAGAGAAGTTAAGCGGGCAGGAATACAGTGTAGGCAGAAATGGAGAGCCTGTATCATTAGTGGGCATTTTCACAGGCATCAATGATTCGTCTTCATTTGATTTTTACAGAATCCATGTTCAAGGTACTGAATGTTTATGTCTCCTCAAAATTCACATATTGAAATCCTAACCCCCAATGTTATAGTATTTCAAGGTGGGGTCTTTGGGAGATGATTAAGTCAGGAGGGCTGGGCCCTTCTGAACGGGATTAGTGCCCTTAAGAAAGAAACCCCAGAGAGCTCCTTCACCCCTTCCCTGTGAAGTTACAGCAAAAAACAGCCTAAGAAATGACCTTCACTAGACACTGAGGCTGCTGGTGCTTTGATCTTAGACTACCCAGCCTGCAGAACTGTGAGAAATAAATTTCTGTTGTTTACAAACTACTAGCCTGTGGTATTTTGTTATAGCATCCTGAATGGACTTGGACACCTTGTACTTGTTTGAATTACAGTATGTCTGTCTCTTATTCATGTTGTAATTTCAGCACCTTTCTTAGAATCTTCCACTTAAAGATTAAATAAACATTTCCTGAATGAATAAATGCTTCAATAAGATATCTACAGTTACCTACTCTTCACTGTCCCTGGATTACACATCTTGACCAATTCGTGTTCTACATAGGAACACATTTAAAAAAAAAAAACATTCTGTGTGGGGAAATAGTACTTCACCAGTCTCTAACATGAAAGTATTAACTGAGGAAAACTAAAGTTTAAAATAAAGAGGGAATGATTGACGAAAACAAAAAAGACCAATGCATGTTTTTAATATTTGGGGGAAAAAAGTGAGAAAATTATGACTATGGAAAGTAAAGTATTGTTTGTTAACTTCTCTATTTCATCTGTATCTTATTGCCAAACTCTGAGTCTGGCACACAGGAGAAACAAATGAAATGCTTGTGAAATAGTCTTTGTGCAGGTCATGAATGTATTCAATATTTACATACTGTGTACTCTCTATTCCAAACAGAATTTCCTTAATTTAGTAAGGAAAGTAAAAAAAATAAAATCATTCTTCTCACTTTTTTGCACTAGTCCTGTTGAGTCTTACCTTCCTGTATCAGAAAAACGAATAAAATAATTATAATATGTGGAGGGTATTCAGGAGAGATCCAATGAAAATTCATACATGTAAGACACATGATAAAAATCCCAACATTGACTTCTTTTCAAAGTTACCATAAATTGCTGTCATTTAACAAGATCTGAATAACAGTAGACTTAGAACTGAGTCTTCAAAGTCCAAGATATTAAGACACATGCTGCCTTTAACCTTAATGAATTTCTTTGCTAATCCAGATTTTGATGTAAGACAATGTTTGCATAGCTACATATTTACATGTAAAAATATTATTAAAAACCAATTATAAATGTACTGTTGAAGTGAAGCCTGCAGTAACGTTTCTAGCATCTGTTACTAATTGCCTCAAATAGCTCCATTCAAGATCCCATACACTGGGCCGCCCTGGTGGCTCAGGTTGTTGGAGCTCCGTGCTCCTAACGTCGAGGTCGCTGGTTCGATTCCCACACGGGCCAGTGAGCTGCACCCACCCTGTATAGCTAAGACTGTGAACAATGGCTCTCCCTGGAGCTGGGCTGCCGTGAGCAGCTGGAGGTTGGTGTGAGCTGCCGCGGGCTGCTGTGTGCTGTGGTGGCTGCTGCTGCGTGAGTGGCTGGCAGCCAGCGAGGGCTGCCGTGAGCTGCTGTGAGCGGCCGACCGGTGACCGACCGCCTCAGCCGGGGGGGTGTACAAGGCTCATAATACCCGCATGGGCCAGGGAGCTGTGTCCTACACAACTAGACTGAGAAACAATGGCTTGAACCAGAGTGGAGGGGGGGGAGGCGGAAGAAGGGGTGAAAAAAGAGATTCCATACACTATAAATCACAGCTTTATAGATTACTGTGTACTGTGGACTTGCTTTACATGTTAACAAAGATACCAAAAGCCCACATTAAAAAGTCACTTAAATATTATGAAGTTATTAGCAGTAAACATTTGGATTCAAAGTTCAGTTTATTCAAATATAAAAATGAAATAAATCAGTGTTATTTTCAATGAAAACGTAGCAGAGAATTTAGAACTCCAGCAAAATGGCAAGATGATATAATTAAGTAGACACTTTTCAGATGTGGCATTTAGCTCCTTGAGAAAGGGGAGCTTCCTCAAAAATAAGAAACTAAAACCTAAAAGTACTGGATAACAATCAAGAAGTGAGTTTATGTCACACCAGTAAATGTCATCATATAAGCTGATTGAAAGCAAAGAACAAAGATGTCTGCGATAACCTCCCATGATGAAAACCAGAACAAAGATGTCTTTAAATGCACAAAGTAGCATGCCTGTTTGTGTTTTTTTGGAACTAGAAAGAGCAAAGCAGTTGGTGAATGTCGATAATAGCTGCTATTAAAGCTGCACTGAAAGCAGATCAAATGCAAAAAATTTCAGAATGAGAAGCTGTTTAGTTAAGACTTTATTTTCTTCTATTATCTGTTCTAATGGGACACTCATGTGAGCATTTCTGCCTGGAAGAAAGCTGCCCCTCAGCCCTCTACCCAGAGCCAGACAATTCTTCCCCATGTGTCCTTGACACTTTTTGAGCTGCTGCCCCAGGGCTGGAGCTCAGATCAAGTGAGTCCATCAGTGAGTAAGTCTGTATGTGAGCCCTTAAGAGGCATACTTCCATAACTCCAGCAGCCTTCCGTCTCACTCAGCCACTATCTCCGCTGGTTTCCATGGCCAGAAGTTGTGGGGATTTCTCTTCCTGGCACTGGAACCCTGGGAATACTGGAGTTGGGCCAGAATCCCTCACTGCTTGGGGGGCACCTCTGCAACCAAGATATCCATCCTGATTTTCAACCACCACACATGGGTGTGGGACCAGCTCTTTCTGCATCTCCGTCCCTCCCTCCTACCAATCTTGACATGGCTTCTTCTGAATATCCTTAGTTTTGGGACTTCTGTTCAGCTAGTCCTCAGGCAGTTCTCAACGATTATTGTTCTGTAGTTTAGTTGTAATTTTGACGTGGTCATGGGAGGAGGTGAGCACAGCATTTACCTATTCCACCATTTTGACTAGAAGTCTTAAGAACATTTTAAAGATTCTTATTTTTAAGTAAGGCAAAGGATGACTCCCAAGATCCTGACTGGAACATACCTGGTGATTCATGGTATCAGTCACATTGTGAGGGAAAATAGGTAGAAATCTGCATCTGGTTTTGGACCTACAGACTTTGAGATTCTCATGGAAGTTCACTGGACAATCAAAAATATGGGTTTGGGAGCCATTGAAAAGTCTGGACTGGAGAACATCAGAATTGAAGTGGTAAGTTAAAACTATGGATGCAGATGAAATATTTTAATTAAAGTTGATAAGTGAGAAAAGGACCACTGGTAAGACATTAATAAGAGCACTAACATTTCGGGAGCATAAAGGATGGGGAAGCACCAAAAGAAATTAAGAATGAGTGGTCTGAAACAAAATTGCAAATTTTGGGGAAAATGATATCATGAAAGTCATAGAAGGATGGTCTCAACAATGAGAGTGTATCTCCAAGTAGGTATTATACTCATACACAGCACAGAACCCATAGAGTCATGATGGAAGAGTAACTACTGAATTTGTCGATTTCTTTACTCCAAACCCCATATTCCTAGAATAAAACAATTTCAGTGACGTGATGGGCCTGGAGTTCAGACTACAGAAGGCAGAAGAGTGAATTGGCAGTGACAAAGTTGAGTTAAGAAAGGGCTTTTAAAAACCTTGCTGTGAAGGAAAGAAGAGAAGGCAGCACCCAGAGACAAATACAAGGAAGAGAAATAGGTTTTTCTTAGAGCCCGAGAGAGACTGAAGCATGTACAATTTATTGAGAGGAAAGAGTTATGGCAAGAAGGGATTTGAAGTTATGGGATGCCCATGATCAAGGTCCCCAAGGGAAGGGACCATGGATGGAGGATTATTAACCAATGAGAGGAAAGGAAACAGAAGAAAATCAAGGAAACAGGAATTTCTATCTACAACTTTAGAGATGGGGAATAAGAAATTTGATGGTTCACACTACAGAGCTTCAGTTGGAGAGCAAGATCCCATCACATGGAGGAAAAGAGGCTTGAGGGCAGAGCCGACTTCAGTTCAATCCCAGCACCCCGGCTTACGGGCACCACTCACCTGAGCCTCAGTTACCTGATCTGTAACAGAGATGTATCATCTCTACCTCTCAGACTATGCAAATTAATTGAGAAGGGGGCTGGAAGATAGTAGGAATCTCCTTACCCCCCCTCCCTACTTTCTCAGGAAAACTGGAAGCAGGATCATTAGCTGTGGAAGAGAGGCAGGTAGGAGAGTGGGCTCCAGGAAGGTAGTGAAGAATGAAATAATGGACATTTAGGAGTGATGAAGAGTACCGAGGGTTCTGTTGATGTGAGAGAACATCACCTTGTAAAAGCAACACTCATAAATGTGTGTGCATGTGTGCGTGTTTGGTTTTGGTTTTGCAAGTTCCATAGTCCTGGTGGACAAGCAGCACGGGCAGGAAGTTGCAGTCCTGCAGTGGAGCTCGGTGGGACGGGTTGTGGTGGATGTATGAAAGGTCAGGAAACTGGAGCTTCTGGCAAGAGAGTGTTGAAGCCCCCTTTCCCTGCTCACCCCATCTCAAATCGGGTATGGGGAGACCAAAGTAATTTTTAAAAAAGCTATTACACAGTTACAACCACTGTGTCTTCTGCCATCTTTCATTTTATGTTACAAAATGATAGCGTGATAGAGATGAAGCCCAATGCTGCAGTGTTTCTACTCCTGTAGCCTGTAGCAAACATTCAATTAATCAAAATCAGAAAAACCCCAGCAGCTGAAATTGAACAAAGCCGCAGAAACCATGAAGAGGTCTTGTTGCTCTACCTTCCCATCCCCGACAAACCACTTCTAAAAAGGAAGAAAAGGCTTGGGGATTAGGGCATTAGGTAACGCTGAGATTAATGTTATGACCTTTTTGCCTGCCTGTTCCGAATGAGTCTACTGTGTTTTAATATTCAGGATTCAGAGTAAAGGCAATGCAAGCTGATTAACTGCAGAACTTTTTTGGTAATATTTGCTGTTAACTAACTAACCTCAATGAAAGGCAGACAAACGATCCGTGGAATGATAAGAGAGAAACAGAGTGAGATTTCTTTGCTGCTGCATTCTGGCCATCGCTGATGATATAGCAAATACAGAACCTCAAAAGCCCTGGACATTTCTCCTTGGTTTGAGGAATAAAAAATCTCTTGTGGAATAGCCCTGAAAGTGCCTTTGAGGCACAATATACTCCCCTGTAGTCATCAACTTTTCCTCTTCTCCAGTAACTGGTGAGCCAAGGTCTTACCCCAAAGAAGCAGCGGCACCATAGACACTGCTGCAGGTTTTTGGACAGCAGCACCTCCATCATGTCTGTACCCAATGCTTATTGTCCACATACTGGTTACTGAAGGGGCATGACAGTCGCTCTGATTTTCGCATTTGGTAGAAGGACCTGAGATTCAGAGTTGAAGTCTGAGACACAGATGTCACCTTCTAATCTTTCTATTTGGGCTAGGACTTCAGATGAATTTTTCTTTTTTTTTTCTTCTTTTTTTTTTACAAAGGGAGTTTTTTTTTTTTTTTAATTTATTGGGGTGACAATTGTTAGTAAAATTACATAGGTTTCAGGTGTACAATTCTGCATTACATCATCGATAAATCCCATCTGATCAATTTTTCTACAGGATTGTTTTATTTTTTCGGTTAAAGAGCATGCTGCCTGTAAGACCAAAGTTGCCGGCTTCCTTCCTGTTCTTCCTTCTTGTATGCATTTATCATGGAATTCTTTCTTAGATCAGATCTCCTACATACATGCTACTGGTCACATGCAAAGACTAACAGAAGCCGTGGATAAATAACACATTCATCGCTACAGCTAGGAGTTTTATATTTTGTATTATCTCTAGATCACTTCAAGACTTATTTCCATTGCATGCAACTTCCATTTGTTCACTCATTCACCAAATATTTAATGAAGTGGCCAGTGTGAAATAGAATATAAGTCTGGTTTAAAAGATTTGAAGATGAATAAAACAGCCTCCAGCATCAAAGAACTCATGTGCTAGTGAGGACCCAAAGCATATCAACAGTGAATTATAATACAATCTAATAAGTATGAAAGCAGAGATATGCATGGAGTACATGAAAGGTTAATGTTTTGAATCGATTGACGACATCGAGGCAACTACAACAGCACAACAAAAGACACTCATGAAAGAGGACTCCCAGAACTGCTTCAGAAAGTGGCAAGAACGATGGGATAAGTGTGTTTGAAGCGAGGGGAAGTATTTTGAGGGGGATTAATGGTAGTGTGTCTTTTACTGTAATAATTTTTATTTAAACATTTAAACTGTATTTTTTTATTATTATTAGTTTCAGGTGCACAAAATAATGTAATAGTTGCACATTTCACCCCTCACAAAAAGATAACCCCCCTCCAGCAATCTATTGCCCCTCTGACGTCGTATATATCTATTATAATTCCATTGACTCTATTCCCTATGCTGTACTCCATATCCCGTGACTATATATTAAATTATAGTTGACATACAATATTACTCAGCTTCAGCTTCAGGTGTACAGTGCAGTGGTCAAGCATCTACACCATCCATGAAGTGGTCTCCCTAATAAGACATGTGCTCATCTGACACCCTACAAAATCTTTACAACATTATTGATTATATTCCCCAAACTGTCTTTCATATCCCCGTGGCAATGTTATATTTACCAATTTATGTTGTTTAATCCCTTCCTTTCTCCTTCATCCCCACCCTCTTCCCCTCTAGCAACCATCTCACTGTATTTATTGCTTGATCACAACTCGTATATGGGGTAAAAATGGTTACAGAGTTGAGGAAAACAAAACTGATGGCAGGTAGATCAGTTAGCAATAGTTTAGGTGAAGAATAGCAAGGATATAAACTGGGGGAGAGATATGTAAGGAGAGACAGGAAAAGATAGATTTGAAAAAGAGAAAACAATTCAGGACCAGGAAGTTGATTAACTGTGGGGACCAGGAAGGGGCTGGTGAATGATTACTTTAACGACTGGCTTGGCTTGGGTGACTGAGGACGACAGTGCCACCAGTCAAGAGGCGCAGTTTCTATTCCTCCAGGGAACTGGTTGCCAAGTTATTCTGCCGTCCTCCATGGCCACTCGGCAACCATGCGTCAGTGTTGAGGGAAGGAGGAAGAGCCTTAATTCTCTGTGGTCTCCACTAAGCTCTCCGCAGAGAGCCCTGATAATCCCGCGGAGTAGCATGAAAGTGGCCTAACTGAACTCTTTTTGGGTCAATGCTCTGCCATGGGTGTGGCCAGAAAGGCATCACTGGATCCCAAGACCTCTCAGAGCATGGAGGCTAGTTACAGGGGACTAAAATAATATAAAAAAAATTTAGCCTGATGATTCCGTACATGAGAAATTTCGTTTTATACCTTACTCTCTTTGTTTGCAAAGTGGTAATAAAACACTGCTGTCACCAGTAGCAACACAAAGAATAATTTCATGGCAGCAGATTCCTTAAACATGTATATTGCTGAATAACAATGAACATCATGTGACATCAGCAATCATTTTGATTGCTCCTTATAGCGGAATAAATCCAGAAATGTTTCTTAAAAATAATAGAAAGGGCTAGAATTGAAAAAAAAAATTCCCCCAAAGAATTAAAGGCTGGTTTGTTTTCTGCATAAATTTATATTTTCCCAGTCTTGCTATTGTATCACGGTCCTTTCAAACCAAATGAAAGTTCTATAGACAGACAGGTATATGGATATTTGAAGGAAACAATGACATGATACATTTTTTGTGCTCATGAGCAATTTGTAATAAACAATCCAAAGAACCTGTGAAGTATAAAAGAAATAGATGACAAGAAGTTGTTACCCAAATTAAAAGTCTGAAATTAGAAAATAAAAAGGGTTTATGTGATTGTTAAACCAAACTTCTCTTTAAGGATAGCAAATTTACTGCTTGCTTTTTAAAATCTTAACGTTGACTCAAGAATTACAGTTAATTGTTTAAAATGTGGCATTAAGTAGCTCGTAAGAACCACATAGTCTATCGCTCTGTCTCAAGCCTTTCTATTTAATATCCACTTATTCTTTAATTAGTCTCAGAAAAACTTCTATAAACCGAGTAGACGTCTAAAACACTGGCCCTTTCAATTATTTTCTAACTTATTTCTTAGTGACGATGTTTAAATATGTTTCAATGCAAGTAATTCTGGTACACGACAATTTATCAATCACATAGAACAAGCTAGAAAGCCATTTACATTGCAAAGAGATGTATTGCAACTGCCCACGAAACTAGCAAGTGCTCCTACATTTTAAGTGTATACATAAAAAGGCTGAAGAAGAGAGAGGCTTTAAAGTAAAATGTTAGGATTCGCTGCCAAGGAACTATCAAGCCTAAATAAAGATAAAATATTAAAGTTGTCATGCAAGTCAACTATAATTGATTTCTAATAAATGGATTCTTAAAGGCTTATCTATTATGCAAAATCAAGATACACTTTAACGGATTCAACTATATCTTAATGTGTGTCTGGTACCTTGTGTCCCGCCCAGGGGAAGCTTCGTACCAGGCTTTTCAGTAAACAATCAATTTAAATAGATTCTCTTTTTTGGGGGGAAGAGTAGGTCCCCTGCCGTTACATGATGGCACAGAGCAGGGGCACAGGAAGTGACGCAGACACAGGGAAGGGGAGCCACTTGAGAAGATGCAGACGCCCTAAGGGGGAGTCAGGATTTCCACAGGCAGCAGATGAGGAAGGAGGAGGCTGACTGGCTTTTGAGCAATGCAATGAAATCTAGATCTTTGAAAGGTCAGGACGCCCCAGTGGACCTCTGTTTTATACATTTTAAGCTAATACCGAGGAATGGCCAAAATTAAGAAGAAGGTTTAAGCCAACAGTGCACTTGCAAAAGAAGAAAGTCCTCTGTTTGCTCTCGTTTGGTGAAGGCAATACCCACTCCTTCACGTAGGCCACTACCCAATAAGAAACACCACACTCCTAGGGATAGTCCAGACAATCAAATTCAGAGAATTCTTTGCAAACGTTACGCTGTTTCACTGCCCCAAAACAAAACTTTTAAAGGTTATATTAGTAATACCAAAACGTATTGCAAACGAAGTATTTTTTCTTCAGTGGTAGGTAGAGTTGAGGTTGGAACTATCTCAACTCCAAGAAGCCACCATTGTCCTTTGTTTAAGAAATCTATCTAAAATTTTGGGAGTTTCAAAGACGTTGACTCTATACCATGTCTCTGTAAAAATCAACAACTGGCTTAGCATGAAACGAATTCACTGTGATTTCTTTTGGTAGAACTCTAGAACACCAAAAGGAGGAAATCTTTCAGATCTAATTCCATCATAGCTCATTGTGCCTTTTACTGAATCACTTGGATTTCATAATCCTCTAAATAAAAAATATCTTTTATGAATTAGTCTTCTGATACCACGTTCAAGGAGCACCTATCTAGGACCTTGACGGGCAATTGAAAGGTGAATACTGGCCACAAATGTGTTATGTTTCTAAATTCAGCTTTGACTCTCTGATCCTATTCTCTGGACCTGTAGGCGTCTGCTACTTCTGGTCTTAGTTACTTTTGGGGGGTGGGAGGAACACTTCTAGATCTGAAAACACAAATATGAGTTTTCCTTCAGTGAGTCTAGGCTCTAGAAGGAGAAGACATATGAATAAACAAATGCAATGAAAATGACAAGGTATTCTCATAAAGACACATATCTATGATCAACTCCCTAGGGTATCAGGATTGGTTTTGAAAAGGAGGTGATGTTGAGTACATGTTCACTAAAAGAGGATCACTCCTGCTTTTTTACTCCATTGTAAAGAAGACAATGGAGTTTTGATATAATTGAGACCCTCTTGCCTGGAATCTTCCTTTGCCTCTTCACCTCTATGTGGCACTGGAGATCTATGCCCTGCTCTGCCAGGTCTGCGTCTCTCACTTTCTGATCACAGCTTGTCCATCACAGAATCTCAGGATTTGGAAAAACCACCCTAGTGAAATCAACCATCCAATCTTTGCTTGAATCCTCTATATAACACTCTTAATAACAGGGTTTTGTTGTTGTTGTTGTTTTGTTTGTTTGTTTTGTTGCCTCAGCTTAATACCTCTGATGTTAAGGTCTCTTTATCTCCTCCAATTTTAGATGTTCTGATGTTAGAAAGTCATTTCCTCTATCAAAGTAAGTTTTTCTTCAAAAGTAATTTCTCTCCAAATTGTATCTACTTGGGCCCATACAAAATGTTTAGTTATTTCCCCACATGACAGACCTGTAATTATATGAATGCTGATACTGTAGTCTCCTGAGCCTTATTTTGTCATGATAGAGTCACGTGTGCTTCACATACGTCAAGACTTTAACAGTTATTCTCCAACCTGTCTATATTTTTCGGAAGTTTGGCATCAGGAGCAAGGTACAGCATTCTTTAAGGAATGAAATATACAAATACGGATAGATGAGCTTTCCAAGCTAAAAAAGGTGATGAAAACTTTAGCATAATAATAACAGCAGCATTTTACATTCGTATGGCACTTTCTTTGGGAAATAGTATGGAATAGTATTGAAAGTTTTGAAGTCAGGCTGCTTGATTGAAAATCCTGGGTCCACCACTTATCGGTCGACTAATCATGGGTCAGTCTCTTTACCTCTCTCTTCCTCAGTATTTAATGTGGGAAAATATGGATCATATTAGGATGAACCTCACAGGATTACTGTGTGGCTTCAATGAGCTAACAGATAGAAAACAATGAGCACAGTGCTTGACTCAAAAGAAGGGATTGTGTACTCTCTTCATTTACCACTACACTCTCTTTCTCAGTCACTCCACTCTTTTAATATCTCCGTGCCTTTGACTCACCATGCTGGTGCCTGAAACTTGCACCCCTTATCCCTCACCAGCTGGCTACTGCCGTTCTTCAAAGCTCAACTGAAATATCCCCCTCTTGGAGAGACCCTCCCCACTTCTGCTAAGCAATTGTCTATCACATCGCTGTGTTTATTCTTTGCACCATACTTCTCGTGCTCCACAATTATTTTGTTTATTTATTTGTTTTTGTCTTTCTCTCCCTAATAGAATGTAAGCTTAATCAGAGCAGATATGTACCTTATCTGTTCTGTCAATTGTATCTACAGAGACTAGTTCTGAATGAATAAATTGATGAGTATTAGCTATAATTGTTATTGTATTTATTAGCATTTATCATTTCTCTTCATTCTCATGAGTGCTCCCTGAAGCAGGCAGATAAATGAACTCACATTTCCAGAATAAATAAAATGTACAGCAAAATGCATTTTACAATGTAAGGGGAAACATGGTCACTAAACTAAATAAATCCACTAAAACTCACCAAGCATTTCTAAGCAGCTACAGAGAATTCGGTTCAATGGAGCATGAAAAAATCCATTTCATGTGCCCCAGTTCGTCATATTAGGAAATTTCAGTATGCATATTAAAAAGAAACACTTATTTAGAGTTCCAAGTGATGCTATCATGATAGATCTATTTAATTCAGTCTGGATTTGGCCTCACAAACAAAATTCTTCTAATTGATGCTAAACAACCAAATCTTAAAGAGTTACAAAATAAATTCTCCCTGCAACATCCTGCTTTCATTTATTTTAGTTAGAATCCCTGGCAGACTTGCATAAAGAGAAGTTCACATTAAACGATGCATTTCTGAAACCCTTGTATTGTTTTCTAATCCAAATCAGTTCTATAGAAAAAGCATTAAACTCAATGTAGAATTACCCATTGAATTATCTCTGTTTTTCAATTAAAACCAGAGAGTAATTCAATAGCTGGAACTAGTGTAATCGAACCCCTGCTTTTGTAGGCATCTATTTGTGGGCTTTGTGACATTACCTTTTCCTTTCTTTTCTAGAAACAATTAAAATTTGCATGTATTCACCATGAGCAACACACACAACTGCAGAGCAAAATATAAAAGGCTCCCTTCACCTTCTGCACCTCTTTTAAAAGGCTAAGTCCTATTAACTGGTTGTTGTATAACCTTTCCTGTGGAAACAATTTTAAACCTATAGAAAGGGTTCAAGCACAGAATAAAGACATGTGTTTTTTTTTTCTTGGACCATTTCAGAAGACGGCGCCTCTGTGGAAATGCACGCATCTCCTTTTTTAGGTCTGATACCCGTGCAGGGCGCACCTCAGACCTAAAGCCCTTCTCACCTTGACCTTGCTCGGACATCCCACCTGAAGCTGCTTTCAGTGTGGACCTCCTCCTCATTTCATGCGGATAAACACACCCCAATGAACAGCCACCACCCAGATGACATCTTCCTCACCCTGAATGGGTCCCAACTCTCCACCCCAGGCAGCTCTCCTATGTGGACATTCTCGTTGTGTCACTAGGGCTCCGATTCCCTCTGCCAAGGCACCGTCCTGAATAGATGCCCTCCAGATCTCACTTAACACTGACACTCTGCTCACCATGCCTGGCCCCTGGCATGTGGCTCTGGACCACTGTTGCTCCATTCCACCGGCACATTTGTTTAGCTTGGCCACTCCTATGACTTTAAGCCTGAAATGGTCAGGAGAAATGAAATGGAAGAGAAATGAAGAGGAGAGGAAATACTCCAATCATTACATTTGTACATATGCACATATACCCATAATCTTTTTTCTTATTTTTCTGCATAAATGGGATCATGTTACACATGTCAAAATGACTTGCTTGCTGTCTCTAAACAATAATGTTTTGGAGATCACGCAATGTTAACATATGTAATTCTGCCATATTTAAAAAAAATGGCTGCATGGTATTTCACAGCATGGATATACTATAAATTGATTGTAACTTATGCTACACACACACACACACACACACACACACACACACACACAGAGTATAGTTCTCTAATTCCCTACTCCCTTATTCTTAGATATTGAATTTGATTCCATTTTTCCTTATTACAACCAATTAATATTTTTGTACACCAATATTTTTAATCTCACTATAGAAATCTCATCATATTAAAACAGAGTGACAAATTTTAGAGAAACTATAATGCAACAAAAACTTATTTGATTTATGGCTTCTAGAAAGCAGCTAAAGCATGAAATAACAAATGGAATGTCCAATCTTGTCTAATGAAAATGAAACTATTCTTTTATCTGGTATGATTGGAAGGACACAAAAAAGCTTGCTGACCAAAGTTATCTCCCTCACAAATTGGCCCAGTGCCTGAAATTCTTGTGAAATTATTCTTTTAAGGATTCTACCATAGAGGTACTCTGAAAGGTAAATATCTTCCCCAGAGGGCTTCCATGAACTTATTAGTTCCTATCACTGTATCAGGGTGGAGTTCATTGGATCAGTAAAACAATACTTGAGAATGAAAGATGAAGCTGTAAGGACAGAGTCAGCTTCACATTAGGCTTTAGGTGAACATTTGATAAATGGAAGAGAAGACAACTGGCAAATTCCTGAGGACAGGGTGTGACCTGAAGAGCAGGTCCTGTTGAGACAAAAAAGGAGGCACTTGGTAGTGGCTGGAGTTGTGTGTGGGATGGCTAAGGATTGGGGGAGGTTGCCAGGGAAGAATGCTGCCCAAGGAGCTGTTTCAGGGACTCAATTTTAAGTCAAAGCACACCTGGGTCATGGGGCATGGAGAAAGAGGACAAATTTAAAAATTTAGATGGCACCACAAGTTACAATTTGCTTTCATTGGTTAACCATAACTAGTTTATTTTTTGAATGATCTCTCTTCTAAGTTTTGTTATATAAAAATAAGAAATTATCAAATCAAATAAAATATAGTTAATTAACCATGGACAAAGTATAACTATAATCCAATATTCTTCAGCAATGTTACTTGAATGAAAACTTTACATTATTAGTTTTGTTAGTGCAGTCGTAAGTACTTTTTAGAAATATTAGGGCTATGCCAATGTTAATATAATTTTTAAGAAATTGTGTTAAGTCAATTTAATGAGTGTTGTGATACAATTCTGTTAAGGTTTGAAGGTAATTCAGAATTTTTAATTAAATGAAATTATATCCTTGGCAAGTCCATTTTGTCAAGTAATTAAATATGTTTTAAAATAGTCATACCTCTATTGTTTAAAAATAATTTTACTTAAATTTTATCTCTTCTTTTACAAAGAAAATTGTATAGAAAAATATCATTAATTATGTTATTTTGTAAAATCCAACATCCTTTAGGACTAAGTTAATCAAGGTAACTAAACCAGGCACATTTGTAGGGCAAAAAATAAAAGGATTGTTTTTGCTTTGAATTCTGTCAGCTGATAAGGTGGGGGGGCAGTCTGTAAGTAAGAAAGTTAGGGAGACACAAGCAGGTGAGACGCTGGGAAGAAAATGACCTGTGTGTCAGATTACAGGGACTGAGCAGACACACAAGGAGACTGGAGTTGACAATTTGGACACCTGACAAATTTGAGGTTTAGGCAGGTTAGACTGGGCTCTTCACAATCAAAGTAAGAGAATCATGTGTTCTCAAAAAGCCGGTAACAGACTCTAAAGGCAGTAAAAGTCATACCACCCCCTTTTCAGTTATCCCACCGTCCACTTCCTGTCCCAGGAGGGACAAAGACAGGGCATGAGTGGTAAGTAAGGCGTGCAAGATAAGGCTGGCAGTGGTGAGGCTGAGGGTTGAGACTGCAGGTTGAAGGTATCTGAACCTTGAAGAATAACACTCTCTGCTCCACTGGGCTGCCTCAGCCTTTCAGTGGCTCTGTAGATCCCAGAGTAGATTTGAGATGGAAGACAGACCTGGTTCTTCCATTTCTCAGAGGTCTTACATGGGAATTCTAGGGGTTCTATATGGGAGATGCTGAGTTATTTGTTAGAATTGTAACTCTTTCGTCTCTATTTTATTTATACTCTGGGTTAGTTCTCATTTTATGCTGTCGGGTTGAGACCTAGCAAGTCCAGGTGGTCTTTCAGAGTGCAACCATTTTACTCATGTCCCTACTTTACCAAGGGGATACCCTTAAATCTTGGGGCAGCACCATTTCTAAAGCAGTGCCTATGGAACCCTTTCTCCACCCTGTTGGGTGCACTCTCTTTTCAAAGAAACAATTAAAGAGCCATGGCAACTGATTTTAGAATTAGCATAGGAGATAAACAGCTCCTACATTCCACAGGCTCTCATGATGGAGGCTTTTAATTCCCTCTCAAACTTACATTCTCCCTCATGGTGTTCCTTATGGCGTAGCATTTAGTCCCGAAGATGTTCCCATTAGAACTGCTATGTCTGTGGCCATCACTACATACAGGAATATCTGTGGGGTGGGGGTAGTTAAAACCCTCCATATCGACCAACCATGGCTCTACATAACTGAAAAGTTCCTTAGGGATTTGTAGGTAATCACTAGATCCTTTCCTCATTTCTTTGGTTAGAAGGAAAATGCTTGTTTCAAATTTAGGACACTCAACAATGATTCCCCACTCACGCAGGTCAGAATACCCTCCCCAGGCTTCTCTGTCATTAGCAACCTGGTGTCCTGACCACCATCTAACAGCACACACTTGGTGGGTGGGGTGTAGACCTTTTAATGAGTGAAGGAGATGACACAGTCAGGGCCCGGTGCCTACTGAATTCGACTCTGAAGGTACTTCGCTATGCTTCATGACAAGAACTGGACCAAAACGACAAGCTGCTTCTTACAAACTTTTGAGAAAAATAATCCTTTCACTCAGACTAACATTCTTCCCAGGGTTCTGGACTGCAAAGAACCTACAAAAAAACCCACAAAGAAACCCCACGGCTAACAAAGAAGAGAAAATTACTTCTCTTTAAAAAATTACTGCACTGGATGCGGACACACTTGCCAGGGTGCTGCTGAAGGGAGGTCCCGAAAGCAAAGGAGGGGTGGACATGCAGGTTGCTGAGAGTAGTGAGAACCAGGATGTGTTTAGTAATTTCTCGGGAGTTTCCAATGTTGACTGACTCATTTGTAGGCAGGGAGCTTCAGTGGGATTCTTCATATAACCTGGAGGTGTAGTATAAATCCTCCCAAGCCACGGGACAAAATTGATTCGAAGGAAGTTAAAAAAATATATTAATAAAGAATTTGTAAAACTTTCAACTTCAAATTGATCAAAAATAATATTTACTTAAGATAAATATTAGACAAGACAATGGCTTGTCTTTAGAAATTTTGCAGTTGTTTGTTTACTGGTAGCAATGGCTTTCATCCCTGTAATTTTGGACTATCTCCAGAGGATGATAAACTAAAATGACTATACTCAACATTCACGAATGGGGTGGCATCCTCATGCAGCACGGTTTAACAAGTCATCAGGAGTCATTTCCTTTACCTGTAGATGCTGTTTCCGTGTTAGTTTAGGATACAAGCTCCACAAGGTGCACTTAGTCTTTTTTGTTTTCTGCTGCCAGGTAGGGAGCACTGAATTAAAATGTGGTGAATAAATGAAGTTATTATCCAAAAGTTCAGGCTCTACCATCAGCTATAAGATTTTCAAACAAGTCCTCTGCGAGAGGACTTGTTTTTGTTTTTTTTCCCCACAATTTCTATCAAAACTTAAAGATTTCAAATATACCCCTCCGAGTTAGAAAATAAATTTTAAGAAAATATAGCCTAATGATGGAAAATGCAACTTATATGTATAACACTAAAGTAATTTATCCCATGGGGTTGACATTAGTGACTTGGAAAGTGACAATTACACACATTACTCAATTCCAAACAGCTACTGAAAAAAGAAAAGAATAATAACCTTTAATAAACCCAAACCCATAAATATTTATATTCCATTTTTAAAGTTTTGGAGGTAGCACTAAATTACAACAGCCAAAAATCTTTTATTAACCACATAAGTTAGGATGAATAAAACCCTGGAATTTGGAACTTTAAAAAAAAAAGGAAAAAAGAATTCAGGAAGTGAAAGAGACAACCTTGAAATCATCAAGAGCCAGGGTTTTATGGAGCCAGGTCAATAAAAACCAATTTTAAAAAGGTTATGAAAAAGAACTTTTTCCTTAGAAATTGCTGGAGATAAATCTGTCTAGAGTAATTCAAGGTAAAGATGGCTTACGGCCAGACTCATTAGTGAAGGGTTCCCTTTGGACCCACCTAGGCTAGGAGCTTACCTCTGTAGGTAGGAGGCCCTTGTCTAGATGGGCAAATTAATGCAAGTTCTAGTAACAATTGTTTAAAAACTTAGCTCATCTGTAGATAGCAGGTTTTGAAAATTACTTTAAAATGTTATTATATCTTAAATAGAAGCAATAATAATATTCTTTCATGTCAATATATCACATCCGGGGAGCTTAAGCACTTTCACATATATAAATGTATTCATGCATATTCTTTCTCTTGTTTACTCTGTTATTCATTCATTCATTCATTTATTCCACAAATTAAAGCAATATAAGTAGAGATTGATCTAGATTCTGGTACCGTAACATGAGGTTTCCCAGATCAGCGGTAGGATCACCTGAGGACTTGTTAGATATTAAATTTGCAGTCTCCACATCAGATTTACTGAGTCAGAAATTCTGGAAGTCAAACCCAGCAATCTTATTTTAGTAAGTCCTCCCGGTAACTCTGGTGCACACTAAAGTTTAGGAACCACTGGTCTAAATTATAAACTATCTAGATTTAGTGTTCCCTTTATTCTTTACCATTATAATTGCTCCTTTGGCAATTTCATTTTCCCAAAAGGGCAAAATGTACAGTTTGAGAACTTTTCAATTAAGACAATGGAATTCCTTACTAATCCAGTATTTTATTACTTTTAAGATTAGATATAAAGTACTTTCACATAGTCATAAAAAGTTATTTTTAGTTGAATTATCTTCACATACTGTGAGCAAATATATACTAAACTATCTGTGATAATTTAGCATAAATCTTTAAACTATTAAGCAGATAAATAAATTTTCATTGATAACCTATGTATGATATGCAATCTTCCCAAGGTATGCAAACTTCAACATGTTTTGTAATCTACTGTAATATAGTCCAAATACGGTGGAAAAAATTGATATATTTACTTGGCAAAGTTTAATATTTATATGGCCAACAGCTGCTTGTTTAATTGCTTAACATTGGGAAAGTGGAAAGTGGTGTGATTGTCTATTTAAGGCCAAATATTAATTAGGATCAAATAAATATAGTTCCTTAGATCTCTGTGGTATCTAATCTATATAAACGTCTTGCAGTGATAAACTCATAAATGATTAAACAAAGGCCAGATCCATCAGAAGAATTTGCATTATGCCAAAACTTAATTTTCGACTCAATTTACTTTCAAAAATGTTGAAGTGTAAAAACACTTCAGCAAGACTCGGATTTTAAGTCAAACCTTTCTCGTGCTTACACATGAACAAACAATCACCATCAATGGAAGTAGAAGTTATTATAATTCACCAAAACATGTATATTTTGGGGGTAAAGGATCATAATTGAAAGTCACAGAACCTTCCCTCCAAATCTACTCTGAAGCCACACAGACATACCTGAACTGGCTTTCTTCATTATCCCCACAGAAATTACAGATGTGATAATTCTGCTGAATAGGAACCATCGAGGCTGCTCTCTAAAGATGAAGTGTCCTCCTTTCAAAAGACAATGAACTCTTTCACATCAGCAGAGACTCACCTGGGAAACAGTGACTTGGAGTGGAGAATCCCTTTTCTATAAAGAAGTCGGTAACATCACTGATCGATCTGCAGAGGAATTTGAGTTCTGGGGTGGGTGACTGCTCCGAAGCACATTTTGAGGGCATTTCAAGGCTATGGGCTACCTGCACCGTTGTTCTGATTTCTTTACAAACTATATTTTCTGGTAAATGATATAGAACACGTGACCAAGCTGGCAGTGATTCAGACAATCAACTATGAGAAACAGATTCTCACTGAGCTGGGATAATGATCTGCTCAGAAAGGACTGAGCAGATTGGGCCACAGCAGAGACGAAAATTAAGTTGTGTGATGCTTGATGTACCCTGGATGGAATGCTGGCTTGACTGAGTCCCGGTGAAGTGCAAATGTATAATGACATGGCGATTTTTCTAAGAGACTATTACTCACATTTACACTAATTACAATTTATCACCTACTCCTTAAGGGTATAAACGATTAATATAGTATTTCAGACTTTACTGACCAGTAAAGTTCACCTGTTACGGTCAAGCAGACATGGGCCCAGATGCTGGCCTCTCAGATACAAACACCATTAAATCATTAAAGAGAGAGGAAGTATGAAGAAGGGGCAGAAGACTCTGTGATGCAAAACAACTGCCTCATCAGCCACAGAATAAAAATTAATTTGAATAATTTTATATTATATTAAATAGAAATTTAAACCCCTTACCCCAACTCGACTATAAAACAAATACATGTTTAGTGTAGACAAGGTAGAAGATAAGGACAAGCAAAGAGATGATGATAAAAGGCACCCACAATACCACTTTTCAGA
Organism: Rhinolophus ferrumequinum; assembly: GCF_004115265.2. NCBI lineage: Eukaryota > Metazoa > Chordata > Mammalia > Chiroptera > Rhinolophidae > Rhinolophus > Rhinolophus ferrumequinum. Next base: position 22,173,202 of record NC_046309.1, read on the forward strand.
AATAACTGCTCTTAACACATTCCTTAAAAAAGACACATGCAGAAAGCAAGAAAAGACAGTAACAAAGACAGTGGCTTTGGAGCCAGCATTTTAAAAATATCTACATAAGAATTCAGAATCTAGCAGCTTTATGCCTTATGGTATTACCCATATCACTGACATAAAAGAATCCGATGTGGCCATCAGGATACTGGGTGGGGGGGCGGGGGGTGGAGGGGATGGAGCGGGGAGTGCTGGGAGTCAAGATGAAGGTTCAAGTTTCCAGTTTCCTGCTCACATTGTGACTACACGAGTGACTGCATCTCTGTTTCTCCAAATATTTGTAAAATGCAAACACTACCCGCTCCGCAGCTCTGTTCATTCATTCCGTGAACACTTGCTGAGCACATATGATGTGCCACAGTCTGAGAAAGAAAGGATGAATAGAACACAGGACCTGCCAGCCAGGTCCCTGTGTTATGTCAGTACCTGAAAACGAGGGATGTGTGCCTGCCCCGGGGGCAGCAGGAATCAGAGAGGCTTCGCGTCTTGAAGGAGGGGCACAGGTTTGGGATTCAGGCAAAACAGTGGAGAATAACTGGAATCAGAGAGAACCTGCTTTTGAAAACGCCGTTATTGCAGTAGGCAGAGGGAAAGATAATGACGGTGGATGGACAGGTGGGCTGGAAGCAGGTGATGCAAGTCACCACAGGCCACTCGAGAGTCCGTTTTTCATTCTGTAGGTGAAAGGGAGCAACTGAAGGGATTCCAACAGGAGAACATAATCATCTCTCTACTTTAGAGAGATAACAGTGTGGTGGACATAAATCTGGTACAAAACAGGCTCTGAATATCACAGAAGATTTATCTGACTTTAAATGACATCTTTATCGAGCACTTTTATGTCCCAGGCACTATGTTAAGTGCTAAGTAAGTACTGACTCATTTAATCCTCGCTTCACTCTTTGAGCCAGGTACTAATACTAGCTCTTTCTACAGATGAGGAAACTGGAAAGAGATGGAACCTATGGAGCCCAGCTTTGAAGGCAAGCGGTTAGACAGTCTGACCCTGGAGCTTGTCCGTCATCAGACAAACTACTGTGTTTCCCTAAAAATAAGACCGGGTCTTATACTAAGTTTTGCTCCAAAAGACACATTAGCTAAGGCTTATGTTCAGGGGATGACATCTTGAAAAATCATACTAGGGCTTATTTTCTGGTTAGGTCTTATTTTCAGGGAAACACGGTAGTAAAAGAACCTCCACTAAAAGCTGCTGCCTTAGAATACGGCCATGTCCATAATCTTTCACTGTGAACACCCTGTCAAGTCATGTGATAACGTGGATTAGTCTTGCCTTCTCAAACCCTCTCACTTGGAATCTGTAAAACTTCCCTCTCCTCATACTCCTCTCTTTTGGTCTCTTTTACTGGTTCCTCTCCCTTCAGTCTACTAACTAAAATATTGATGTAAAATCATGTTTAACATCCCTCAATACAAAGTAACTCAATCACTAAACATATAAGTCACGGCTAACCAAAATATGCTGTAAATTTTCTTATCCAGAATTTTGGATAGGACAAGGATACCAGTTAGGTCAGAATTAATTCATGGGGCTCTCAGAATTTTGTCTCGCCACATTCCTAGTTTTCTGTCCAAAGGCTGGAAGCCTGTTACAGAAGCTGGAGCACCGTGATTTCTCTCGCACAGTAAGCACAGCTGCTCCCTTTGGCTGGAACAATCTTTCACCCATGTTGGATTAGTCAGCTCCTACTTAGCCTTTATCTCAATTTAAAGTCCATTTCTCTGGGAAGCATTCCCTGAACCCCTGAAGTGATGACAGGGTGGGGTGGGGGGGTCTAGACCTGTGTCACCACAAGCTGCCATTTGGGCACTACCACATTTCATAATCATTGTTGGCATGACTGTGATGGCTTCCTTTTCTTACCCCATCCCCGGAGCCCAGCAGTGTCTGGCTCATGGTTTATACCCAAGAAGTATTAGTTAAACAAAGAATCTCAAGACTTTAAATTTTCCTTGGTAGAGGACGACATAATAACATTCAGATAGAAGAAGGGCCAAGGATGTGATGAGAAGTTGACTCCTTCACATTCTAACACAGATTAACTGAACCTAAAAAATCTTCTCAAGAATATATGAGGGCAATGTACGCATACATGCGACTGATATTTAAGAACAGACTTTCAGGGTTTTGGAAAAGAGAATCTATATGCGATTTATGGAAATAGTGCTACAAGTAGCTCTTATATCCTAGAGATACTCATGAAATGAGAAAGGGTAGGATAGGATAGGAAGCATGTGAAAAAGCTCCATTAGCCATTCCCAGTTTAGAGATAATCATAGTTCAGTTTATGCCAAGTTTTGGATTTGCCCTAATGCTGATTTTGGGTGGCTCTAATATTGTTTCAATTTCCAGGGGGCAAAGGGTTATAAAATACAGCCTTTCCTGTTTTCCACTTCATTCTAATTTATAGCTACTTCTTGTCTTGTGGGGACAGAGCCCCAGAAAGCAGTTTCCAGGCTCTCGGCCTCATGTGGAAAGGTGCTGGCTCAGGTAGTAGATGGCCATCAGCTGTGGCTGGTTGGCCGTCAGCTGTAACCATTGAGCCATTGGCCACTAATATAACTGCTGCGGCTATGGAGGGAAGTCGAGGAGACAGGAGGAGAGAGGAGGAGACTGAAGGAGAGTGGAGGAGAGTCGGTCGGTTGGCAGCAAAGTGGACAGCAGGTCGCACGTCGTGTAAACCCAGCTTCCAGTGAGACCATAGTGGTATGACTTCCCTACCTATGGCTCCGTGGGTGTTCCTTTTTGGCCTAGCCACATCCTGCGTTCTTGTGTGGGGAGCGGGACCAGAGACCCCGCCGGACGCCCCGCATGACACTCTTGCTCCCAACTCACTTTACATTTTTTTGTGTGTATCCCTATTTGTTACAAGAATGATTTGGATTGGGTCCCTAAAGTTATGTTATTACTAGTCACAATTCCTCCCAGGTGAAATTAATTCTATTTCCCAATGAGACTAAAGGAGGTAGCGTAATAACTACCAAATATTTATTGGGTACCTACTATGTGTGAGGCTCTGCTGCAGGCATGGGATACAATGAAGAAAATAAAGCTTTGCCCTAGGAGCTTAGTTCTCTGTTTCCCCCACCTTGACTTAGATACAATGCATTTACCTAAAACGTTAGCCACAAATTATTATTGAGATAAAAGCAGATTACAGAGCAGGGCATTTAGTAAGAGGGCATAAAAATGTCTGAAAGAATAATTAGGAAGTGTAAGGACAAATAAACCTTCAAAATAAGAGACAATTCTGTTGAAGATAGGGAAGCAACTTCTCCTCCTTTTCTTAGAGCATTTACTTTAGAAATCTGATCATTGTTAAGTATTTTCTCCTGCCTTTGAAAATTATCTAAATCCTTTTGAAAACTCCACAGACCTTTTGTCAGCTTTATGACCCAGGAATGTCTCTGAAGGAGTTGGGAGCCATCTCTTATGAAGTGTAAATGGGAAGGAAGATAACGCACCTGTCTCCCCTTTGTGGGAAGGTAGGAGCCTAATTCAGGTGGCTGCCTTGTTCCAATTTGCAAAGCTACCTCCTCTGTAAAGATATCAGGTTTGTTTTTCATCCAGATAAAGCTAAGAAGCTAACACAGGTGGTCACTCCAATTACCAGGTAAACTCAGGACGAATTATGTAACAAAAGATGCTGTCAAGTCCTTACTTGAGGACTAGTCATTGTTTATCTTGAAAACATGTAGGTATATCGTGGGTTGTATCTGCTTGACGATATAAGGGGATGAGATTCCTTTTCGTCTTTGCAATCTCTTAGTAGAGTGTCTTGATGTGTATCACATTTTGGTTTGATGCTTATTCAATAATAAAACTGCTTCCTTTCTCTACTGCCTTTGTGAAGAGGATTTCTGGGTTGGGAGATTTTATTTTTAATTATATTTATTCAACAGAAGACGTCAATAGCAGTTATCTCTGGAGGGTTAAATTTCAGCCATTTTACATGTATACTTATATATAAATAAATTTAAATATTTATAAATATTTATATCTATAAATGCTATATATAATATTTATGTGTTTATAAGTATGTTTATATTTATAAATATTTACATATATACTTATATAAGTAAATATATATTTGACGTTTATGAACATTTGTTTTTATATAATGAAAATATAAGTGAAGTGATTTCCACATGGGGGAAAATAAATACCAGATCTTCACCCATGATGCTCAGCATGATAATGGCGCAGATCTGTACACTTTGGAATCATAGATTCCTTGGGGGAAATAGATCAGAAAGGCATCTATAGTCTTATCACAGTCTTCTCAGCCTGGGCATGGTCTCTTCTTTCACCATCTGTCATCAGGAAGTATTCTGTTAGAGAGCTGAATAGTATCCCCTAAGGCCATGAAGTTTATGCCATGTGGACAAGGATCTGATTTGAAGTCCAAGGTTGCGGCTGCTTCCTGGAGACCATCACTCACCTCCCAGGCTACCGGCAGCTTCTTCACTAGACTGGATGCCTGCGATTCCACGGGCCTTCTCCACGCATCCGCCTCGGAACCTTTGGGGTCTCCTTCTTCTCATTTTTGACTATTTGAGAAGGAGCCCAACCTTGGAGTTGCTTGGGTTCTGTGTTTCCAGCAAAGTGTGGTGCAGGCATTTGGGAGCAAGGGAGGCTCTGGGTGGGGAGTGGCCCAGCAAAGCAGCTGGAAACATCACTTTTAACCTGGTACCGACTTTAACTGATGCCAGGCTCCACTCTGCACTCAGCTACTGCTGCCGGAGTTCTTCAGGCCTCATCACTGCCTCCCAGGGGCTCCCTGCTTCTCTCTCAGTTCTCGCTTCCATCAGGCCCGCCTCCCAGGTTATCAGACACCTCTCTGAATCTACCTCTAAATAGAGTTCAAGTTCTTTCCCCTCTCTATGAAACCCGAGGCTTATACAAGTTGAAAACTGAATCTGAGCAGCTGTTATAAGTTCCTGCCATATTCCATGATAATTATGACGCTCCTTGCACGGTTTATAACAGTTGGAGGCTGGTGTGCCAGAGGCCACAAAACTCCAGCCAGAAAAAGTCCTAACTCTGGCCCAGTCAGGGGGTCTCTTACCTGAACAAAAGCACGTGGTTCAAGCAGAAACATAATATTCATAGGTAGCAGAATAGAGAGCCATATTGATTCAAGGGATAAAGAAAATAAACTCTATCAGTCCTAAATATATATGAATATATTTCCAAATCATTTTTGTTATTCTCTGCTGCAGTCATGAAAATGTAACTCACTTAATAAGAAATCTTTCTGAATATAAGAAGTGACTGATTTACTATTTTTCATCTTTTGGCTCTTTGAAAATCTTTGGTTTAAAGAGTCTGCATTACCATACAGAAAACAGGAAACTAAATAACTTGCTCTCAGTCCTTAATGATTTATAAAATAGGAAGGTGACATAGGTCAGCTTAAAATAATTGCAATGGTATTTTTGCCTAAAAATTGAAAACATTTAAATGAATTTTGTGTGACAACACAAACTGTGGCCTGATCTTAGATGTTTTTATTTACCATGCAGTAATCTCTTGTTTTTCTTTTGCTGGAATATGTATTTTACAAACTATTGTACTCCAGAGAAAAGAACACAGAGAGTGAGATAAAAACAAAAATTCCAGAAAAGGAAAGAACAACATACGAGCATGTAGGCATGAAAGCAAAAAGTTTGAGCATGACAGAAGAAAAACAGCCCGATTTTTGTCTTCTCGAGTTGCCATACGACTTGTCCGATCCCATTCAAGGCTCTACTAGATGCTACCAAAAGGGAGGCTGGACAGGAGAATCTACACAATTTTAACTTTGTTCACAGCACTATACTCATTAGTAAATAGTTATACTATCAGATAAATTCAGCAATGGTTATTTAATTGTGATGCTATTTTGCAGCCACCTTTTATTATTATTTTCAATTCGATACTAAATGATAGTTGCAGACACATAAATAATGAGGTTTACATCATTTAACTGAGCCCTATTCAGCCTCTACGATGCAGCATACTCTGTTCATCAAATTTAGCATAGGAAAAGTTTTCCCAGAACATAAATTTTAGCTAAGCTCTTGAACATACACAGATGATAGGAAATACCTGTCTATAACGTGCATTCAAGCAAATCAACTCCTAAATCCTTTTCTGAGATTATCAGATACGCCCAAACTTGTTTAATCTGTTTGGGCTCAAGTTAAGACATTGCCAAATAATAATCACTTGGATTTGCAGTGAACCTGCTCAAGAGCTTTCCTACAACATTTACTTGATCCATGAACAATTAAGTAGGGCATTATGAAAAAGTTTTTCAAAGAAGAAAATACAGAACTGTTCAGCGGACTGGTCAGTCTGCGTGTTAGTGATGCCTGACATTAATTGCTGTCTCTCTCTGCTCTGGTTAGATGCCTGTGACATCCTCTCACAGCAACTCAGCCAAGCAAAGACCCTACATTCTGACTGGTGAAAACCCAAAGCTGTGGTTCTTACCCAACTGTCTTGGCCTTCTGAGCTAAAACGAATCTAAGTATGTTGAAAACGTTTTGTTTCCATATACTTCTTTAAAAACTTCACACAATAGAAACAGTAGACAATAAACAGTGAATGTCTCCTGCCTCTTTTGGCTCCCCATAGCCCCATTCCCCAGGGGTAACTACCGTATTGCCAAGAGGTAGGTGGTATGCATCTTTCCAGGCCTTTCTTCTATGCCCATATATAGTGTTTTTGTTTCTTTGTTTTTCTTTTTATACAGAAATGAGATAATTCTATACATAGAGTTCTGGAACTTGCTTTTTCTCTCCTAAGTTGGAAATGGTAAACGAACAGTCTGTTGACTACCTATAAGGAGTGATGATTCAAAGAGGAAAATACAATATATTAAAAATACCAGTTTCTGAAGTAAAAGAGAGTCTGGATGAGCCAGAAATCAGCCATTATTCTACATGAATTGAAATTTTCTTTCTGAGTTACATTTAGCCTACTTTCTCCTAGGTTAAGAGAAGTACAACACTAAGTCTAACTATATCCAAAAATCAATGCCAAACATCAAACCACAGTCTACACGACCTTATATTATGGCTCTTTAGTTTGCCATAAGTAGTATCTTCTAGGCTATATATTTGGAACGGAAATACTATTTAGACTGGAAATTCTATTTAAAGAAACAATTTGGTATTTAAAGCCTCTCTCCTTCTGGGTAATTCAGCCACGTGTCTAATAGAGACACATGTGTGGCCTTTCTTACTTGTATCTAATGAAACCTTTTAGCTAAAACTTTAAAGTTGTCTAGTTTTAAGAACTTGAGAACATATCAATATAAAATTTTGAATTTCAAATTGCTTTAAAGTATGGTGAAAAAGAAACAACAGAATATTTTTAGGAGTCCAGAAAATGAAGGCTATACTTCAATAGTGATTCTTCTAAGAATGAAGCAGTGAAAATCCATCCACTACTGATGATCTTATGGTGTGAAGTTACAAAGGTCTAATAACTCGAACAGAAGGAAGATTTTAACATCTCATATGACAATCGTGGGCTACGTAGTCATGACATCAAACAACGAAAGACCAAATAACGTAGTTTTTACTTCCACTGAATTGTCTTTGTTTAGGCATTGTCATAGAAAATGTAAGCTTAATAGGAAGAAGAAAATTCATTTTCTGAAATCCTTAAGTGAATTGAAGTTACGAAAGAAAGAATTGGATTTTTGTGCTGATATTCCCAGATTTATGATTCACTCTTTTGTCTCAGTGTGACAAGCATGCCTTGCTCACCTTGCTATAATAACTTTAAAACTGGGACTGTCAACTGTATTTACCAAACCTGTCATTTCTCAATGTAATTATAGCCTACATCCTGAATAGAAAAGTCATTTTTAATCTATGCAAAACAAACCAAAAAAAAACCACGCGACTGAAAGAATAATACCATTTCATCTTCCACCCTCTCTTTCCCACCCATTCTGGTAGCCTCCAGAGATTTCTGTTGTGTTTTCACATATTATAATTGTGTAACCTTTCATAAAGAGCCTCAGCCTAAGTAATTTCATTTCAATAATGTTTGACGTGCTGTATAATATTTTTAAATGGCTTATGGTAGAGCACTGAGCTCTCTTACAGACATATGTTATGATGGCCCTAGTAATTTTTATTAATAGAATTCTGTATGTACAAATATTCAATGGCAAGTCCTTCCTTCAGAGACTGCAGCTAATCTGACAAATTTAAATGCTAACACAACACAAGGAAGACCAGGAACATGTAACTCAACAAGATAAGATGTTATGAGTGAAATTAGGACTAAATGTGGTCAAAACCAATTTACTTCAACATTCATCAATTAGTTAAATTTAAAAATCTTAAAACAAATTTATTCTTAATTTTTATCCAGTTAGAATAGTTTATCATTTTCTATGTGGAATAATAAGCATACAAATTGAAAATACTAAAAAATACTAACAACTTTTAAGTACTTGTATTAAAAATAAAAAAAGGGATAATAAACTTTATAGTGAATAATTCATATTTTAAATGCTTGGCTTTGGTGTGGTGTGCTTGGGAAAGATATTCATTTGGATAAAGACTTTCGATTGTTTTCTTTTTGACACTGCAGGAATTCAGACAAAATAATCAATCCACAGTCAGTTTGAGCTAAGCAGTCGTAAAATGTCCTTATCTGAAACTCCATCCTTACCCTAACTCTGGAACCTCCCCTTTTGAGACCTAGCATACCTCCCCCCACAGCAAATGACATTTTTTAATGAGTCTATCCCTTTAATCACTAGATTGTCCCCTAAAGGCCCTGAAACCAACAGGCCTTAAATTAGAAGGAGTACAACGCAACTAGATTATACAGCAAAGATTTGAAAGAACTGTGCATTGTTTATGCATAGACTCATCCATGAAAACCTGGCCACTCTATAGGTTCCATGTCTACACACAATTTCCGCCATTAAAAGGAAGAGCTCTGTGGCTTCCTCTTAAGATAACAGGATATGCACAGTGGTATCTGCATTGGTAAGTAAGAAACCCACTGGTAAAACTGCTATCTTCTCCTGACTGCATGAGGCACAACCAGCTGCTCAGGGGCCCTGATCTGCTGGAAAACACAATATTACCGCTCCACCAGTCAACACACATTGGTGGGGAGAACTGTAATCCTCTCTCTCCCTAGGCCATAGGTCCTCCATTTTCCGATGCTAGGTTTTGGGAGAATGGAGTATGCATTAAAACTTGTTTTTCATTTTACTCATCCCTGGTGAATATTTGAGTTCTCTCTCTAAAGGTTTATTGTCTAGAGGAATATAACCTGCTTTTAGTTCTACGTTTTATTTTTAACCATCCATTATTTTTAGATATTTAAGCTACTATAAAAATGACAATAGATGAATAGACACGTTGATATAAGCCTTCATTTGTATTTTTATCATTTCTTTATTAGAGAATACTTCAAAATTCTTAATACACACAGCCTAATTGCTTTCCAGAGGGGTTACACTAATATATAGTATAAATGAATGACTATCCAACTGAATGCTAGCCAGGATTGATGATTATCTTTTTGAAAATCTTTACTAATTTGATAGCTTTAAAAATGACATTTTACTTTAATTTGTTTTGATTACCACTGAAGTCCAGATTTTAATTTCTATTATTCATTTGTATTACCTCTTCTGTGACATGAGTTAAATTAGAACATGGAATATAATCAAGATAGCCATCAGAGCAAGAAAAATGAACAAATGAAGGCATAGCTATGTGGTGGGTTACTTGCAGATAGGTATGAAGTAGATCTGTATGGTATCTGGAAGGACCTGCCCTTAATTTACCCATTTATAATTGTGACCCCTAAATCTAAGGAATACTGGGTTTTCATTTTTAACATTTTAAATTCTGAGAAATATATAAAAGCAAAAGTTATCTATAATTCCTGCATCACTTTTAATTATTTAAATGCAGTTCTTTCTCATTTTGTTCTTTATATTCCACATAAAGTGAAATCATATGGTATTTGTCTTTCTTTTTCTGACTTATTTCACTTAGCATAATACCTTCCAGGTCCATCTGTGTTGTGATTTCAGTCTTTTTTTTTTTTTTTTAATGGCTGAGCATTGTTGGTGAGATTGTAAATTGGTGCAGCCACTATGGAAAACAGTATGGAGGTTCCTTCAAAAATTAAAAATAGAACTACATATGACCCAGCAATTCAATATCTGGATATTTATCTGAAGAAATCCAAAACACTCATTTGAAAAGATATATGCACCCCTATGTTCACTGCAGCATTATTTACAATAGCCAAGATATGGAAGCAGGCTAGGTGCCGATCAATAGACGACTGGATAAAGAAGATGTGGTACATATACACAATGGAATATTACTCGGCAATAAAGAGTGATTTTTATATTCTTCTTTGTGCTTGAACGTATTTTCTACAATGACTATTTACTACTTTTAGAAGGAGAACAAAAAGACAAATAAAATGCACGCCTATCTACAAAACCCGTAGTGCTGCTCCCTTTCATCTATACAATAAAGTTCAAACTGGTTAGGCTCATGTTAAAGCCCTTCTAATCTGAGCCCATTTTACCAATCCAACCTGAGCAGTACCCAACTTCATCACTCGGCTCTGCCTCAGATGGTCACCAAGCACGTCATGGTCCATCCAGACTCCACTCATGTTCTTCCCATCGGGCCTAGACCTTCTCCTCTCCCCTAGGGTTTCTGATCATCATTTGGTTGTTACCATTTTAAGCCATCTTCAGATACTCATGATGCTCTAAGCCACGTCTAGCAATCGTGCAAAACCATTTTAGACCCTGATTCCAATAAGAGTAATTGTAAGAGCAGAGCAAATTCAGAGCAAAAAACCCATCGATATTCGTTAAATGAATTAAAAAAACCACTACTGTGATTATAACAGCAGGTAACATTGCTTGAGAACTTGCTATTTATAAGAAGGCACTGTGCCAATTTCATTTATCTTAATGCTCAGAACAATCCTCCGTTTCAAAGATGAAAAACATGAGCCTCGGTTGATGCATATTTCCCAAGGAGATATTACAGCCAGTGCAGATCTGGGATTTAAACCCAGCTCCATCAATACCAGTATCTCTACATGAGCAAATTTGCTAGGCCAAGTCAACTAGAAATCATTTTGCATACGTTTGTGTTAGTTCATCTAAATAAATATCCACATAGCAAAGTTAAAAAGATGTGTTGAGCTACAAAGTTTCCTCTTACATATAAAAATAGATAAAAAGCCAATAAAATTTTCTGCTGAATCTCATTATACAGTAATGTTTACCTGTATAGGACCAGCCAATCTCTTCAACAAGTTTTCTCTGTTGTCGGTAGTATCCATAAGCCCAATCTGTAACCAAGAAAAACCAATAAATCAACGTGTGGGAAAACATGTTTAAATTTAAAAAAATGTAAGATGTGCAAATCGTGCCTATCATAAATGGTTCCAGATCACTCCTTTCCATGTTATCTTCTTCCCAATGTCTCTTCACAACTCCAACCACCACTATTATGAATCCATTGTTCCTGGTCTCAGAGTTAGTGTAAAATTTCAGGGGGCACATTTTAAGAATGCTGAAGTTCCGGCAAGGACAAAGCAAATATTCTGGGTAAAGCAGAAGCAACCTAGAGGGGTTTATCCCAAAGAGAGACAGGGGTCAGAAAGGACAGCTTGTCCTATCTTTAAATTTTCTTAACATTCCCTAAGTCTAATGCTTAAAATTCTATTGATTATCAATACTTTTGGGTTGACAAAAATCCAAGTTTTATCTGTAAATGCTTCTAGGAGACCCAGAGATTATCATTTTTTGAAATCTGCTTCCTTTATAATACAAAATTAAATTAGGTGCCTTGAGGAAGTGAGAATATGTCAGCTGGGAGGAAGGTTGTGTTACACAGTGCAGGTAAGCTTGTCCCCTGGAGGAACAGAGATGCCTGAGTGGGGTCACGGGCTTCGTCAGAGTAATGATGCCTCACGACTACAGAGAGAGGCTCTAGATTTAGAACATGGGGGAAGAGGTACAGAAAGGAAAGTGGGTGGAAGCCTGTGACTCTGATTTATAGTAAGATGATATATTTGGTCTATCTCCCTGTTTCTGGCACAGAGCTCCTAAAACCTTGGAATTCCCTGAGAAGAGAGTCATAAATGTGTCTTTTGTTAAGTCAATGAGGTGACTTTTGGACCCCCACCAAAGGACGGGAGCTGGTTGCCATGAGAGCCACCCCGTGATTAGAGGGTTGGAACTATCAGTCCCTTTTCCCTGTAACCTTTGGGGCGTGAAGAGGTTGAACCAACGGCCAATGGACAATGATTTACTCAAACAAGCGCATGTAATGAAGCCTCCATAAAAATTCAGCAGAGGATTTGGAGAACTTCTGGGCTGGTGAACACGTGAAGATTTAAGAACAGCGGCACACCTGGAGAGGGCATGGGAGTTCTGAGCCCCTGCCCCATACCTTGTCCTAAGCATCTCTTCCATCTGGCTGTTCCTGTTGTATCCTTTAATAATAAACTGTAATCTAGTAAGTAAAATGTTTCTCTGAGTCTTTGAGTTTAGCAAATTAACCAAACCCAAGGAGAGTTATTGGAACCTCGGATCCAGAGCCAGTGGGTCAGAACCACAGGTGACAACATGGACTTGGTGACTGGTGTCTGAAGGGGTGGGGACAATCTTGTAGGACTGAACCCTAAACCTGTGGGATCTGATGCTATCTCCATGTAGATAGTGTCAGAATTGAGTTGAACTGTCAGATACCCAGTTGGTGCCCAAGAATTGTTGACATGGGAACCCGTGCCCCACAAGTAGAAATTGTTCCCAAGAAACTTTTAAAGGCAAAATTTCACTCTGCAAAATTAAAAATTTTGCCTGAAATCATACTGGCACCCAGGAAATGAGAATGTTATGATTTATCCTCCTCTTTCTTGGGTCATTGTCCCTTAATCCCAGACTGTACTAACATCAGTACTACATTTCAATTACATTGTGGGTAAAATAAATCTGTTGGAACTAGGTTTGGAATCAATGTTGAAAAAACTGTTTCTGTAGAAACGGCTGTAGAAATAGCTAGTTAACAAATGAAGTTATAAAATGTTATTCATAAATTGAGGTTCTGTCAATACAGCCCTCATTTGGGTGCAAGAATTATTTTATACTATTCTATACCATGCCATGCCATGCCATGCGATACCATACCTATATTGATCTTTCTCATCAGTTGGTAAAAGAAACCATTTCTTTTTATTCTCAATAAATAGTTGTTTTCTACTTATTGAGAGTTCCCAATTTTAGGGAAGTAAATATCTAAGGACAGTTCAGAAATAATTTTCCTCTCTTCCATGTCATATACTCTCTGATTAGTATGTCATATACTCTCTCTGCTGGTAATAAATCACTGCTAAACTATTTTATAAAAACTGAAAAGCAGGCCAGCTACCAGAAATACACACTCTGCATCCAAAGATTAATCAAAACATACCTTGGAGAAATAAGAGTTTTTTGTTTTAAAAATTTTATTACATGTAAATATTGGTAAATATTCCACTGGCCATGGAGCATATTTCAACACATATTTGTTTTTATAACAGCTTTATTGAAATGAAATTTACGTATCAGATAATGCACCATTAAAAGTATGCAAGTTAATGGCTCTTAGAATATTCACAGAGTTGTGCGATCATCACTACAATTTTAAAACATCTTCATTGCCCCCCAAAGAAACCCCATACCTTTTAGCTGCCACCTCCAAACCCATCCCCACATCCCCCAGGTCTAGACAACCACTAATCTACTGTCTCTATAGAGTTGATATTCTAGACAATTCATATAAACAGAATCACACAATATATGGTCCTTTGTGACTGGCTTAATTTAGCATAATTAATGTTTTCCTGGTTCCTCCATGTTGTAGCACGTATCAATACTTCATTCCTTTTTATTGCCTAATAATATCATTTTATGGTGACCAAAAAGGCCTTAACGTTCCCCTCAGCTTGAATAAATTTTGCACTGGCTTCTTGATCCTAGGCCCCTGACCTACCCTTCTTAGAGTTTAGAAAACTTGTAATTGTAAATTCTCTCTCTGCCCCTTTGAGATGTAAATCATTTTCCACAACCATGGCAGTTTTACTACTAGAAATATACTTCTCAAGGACATGGGAATCATCCCTGTGAAATGTAATCGTCAGAGGAAATAGCACCCTTATCTCCCAGTTTCTGTGAGAGTGTAGGAGCCTAAATTCATTGGCGTGCATGCTCCAAGTTGCAAAAACTACCTTCTTTTTCTTTGGAGAAAGCCAGTTAGCAAACACAGATGGCCTGTGATTTCTCCCTGAATGTCCTGCAGTTACTTTTCCACTGGGGCTCACTCCAGCCTTTAAAAAACCTTATCCCCTCTGCTTCGTTGGAATTGAGTTCAGTCTTCATTCTGGCTTCTCTCCCAATTACAATAGCCTTGAATAAATTTTCCTTCCTGCTTAACTCTGTCCAGTGCAATGCAATTTTCGTTTTGATAATCGATATACCACACTTTATTTATCCCTTCATCACAGATGGATACTTAGGTTGTTAACTCTTGTGGATATTTGCTTTTCTACTTAAAAATTAAATATTAGGTTCATTATTTATTTTTCAAATAGAGTTGTCCCATAAAATGATTGCCATTTATGATTAAATTCTGGGGATGAGTGTTTCTTCATGATCAAGGAATATATCCACTTAAATGTTAGAAAAAGGCCTCATTTGACTCAGACTTTAACAGGCAAAAAAAAAACAATTCCTATTTTAGAGATAAGGTAATTGATGTCAAAGAAATATAAGTGGCTTGTATAGGTAGTGACAAAAATAGAAACAATATGTGGCTCCTGCCTCCAACTCCACTGAGCCTTCCCCAATATCAAGGATTCCTAACTAATATTTGTTAGGAATTCCTGAGCTAATATTTGTTACTCTGCTAAGGTGCTTTGCTCGAATAGGAACCCCTATAGCATGTAAACTTTCAAGATAAACAAAACAAAACAATACACCTAGAAATTCACCAGGAGGAATTATTTGGATATATAAATTATTGAGAATTGACTGTACACCTGATTGGAGTTGCAATTTTCTTCTGAAACTTTGCACTGACCGTAGGGAAAAGATTTATTGTCATCTATTATATGTTTTAAAAATAAACATTTTTAAAATGCAAGACTTTTTCCTGTAAATGCATTTTGATGATTTCAGATCAAATCCATACAAAGCCTACATTTAAAAAGTATTATATTGAAATAAATAACACAGTAAGCTCTTGTTTTAATGATTCGGTCTGAAAGATGACAGCAAATATCAGCAGATTTTCGCTTTCCTTGTAGGGCTTTAATGCTACACAATGAGCATTTGTCCCTGGTTTTTAATTACTTACATTAAGAAAGCTTTTTTCAATACAAGATTCCCAGGTGTTGGTAGTTCTCTTCAGTTCCTTTATGTATTGTTCCCTTAATTGTTACTTCAAACAATCCGTTACACATTCATATGCTAATTACATAGTCCTTGGGCGTGAGAGAGTACCCCACTTTTAAAATTCTACTCAGTAGTCTGATAGATGAGATGTGATAGCTCCAATGAGCAAGAAAAAAGAAGCTACGTTCACTGTTTTTTGTTGCATTATATACTTTGAAAACCAGTAAATCCTATATAAAATACAATTTATCAAAGTGCTTACACATTTTAAAATCAAATAAAATAATGAAACAGATTTTTTTCCCCCATTTTTTGTGGGTTTTCGTTTCATTAGTTTTTATATTTGGTTTCTTTCCATTTAAAAATATTTGCCAGGTCTGTTTTGGTGTGTTTTGTAGTGATAAAACAGAAATTTTAGGAATGAATTGTACATAGGAAAATATATATTAATAAATATTTTTTATGGCTACTCTAAAATTTGTCCTAAAAATATTCTTCATGAAGTCACTTTATGACCTGCTACAAAAATTCGGAGAAATTTTCTTTATATTATTTCAGGTAATCTTAAAAGTTTCTGTTTCAATATATTCCATTTTATACCTACCTTGAGCACCTGCATATATGCAAATATGTATATGTATATGTGTACATACACATAATCTTTTATTTCACTTTATACTCAGATAATGAAAATCAAAGTTTTGATAAGCACCATATAGAAGATATACATAAACTTAGCTTTTTTTTTTTGCTCATGTTTTTAAAACAACAACAAAACATCAGGGTGCTTATTTCCTACTAAAACTATCATTATAAATATTTCAAATTATAAAAATGCTTGATTTCACCTTTACCCTAAAGATATTCTCTGCTTCATGTTGATTAGCTTGCATCCTACTTATCAGCTGTATCCAAACATATAATCTTGCAGCAGTGCTCAGATGAAACGCGCGTGCGCGCACACACACACACACACACACACACACACACACACAATGCCACAAAGTGGGCAAATATATGACAGGGAGAAGAAATAGAGTGGTCCACAGAAAAAGAAACTTTGGGTAAAAAATAACCACAGATATATATATGTTTGAAGTCTAGGATTCTAAAACTAGATTTTTCACTTCTCCAAAGTAAATGATACTAGCATATTTCACGTCCTTTAAAAGAAAATCACTAAGGAACTTCAGAGGAGGGGGAAAAGAAGTCAGTTGATGGTAGAAATCTGGAAAGGCAGAGAAGAAGGGATAACATTAGAGGTGACTCTTTAAAGCCCTTGAGTACAAGACTCTGATGAGGAGAGACGTGGAGACAGGGATTGACGCATTCAGATAGAGGAAGGGCATGAGCACCAAGCAATGGCAAATTCTGGAACCAAAAGTTGGCCTCTCGTGTGCGGTCTGCACAGGTCACTGGGGACTTATTCTTGGTGATGGCTCGTCTAATACAAGAGTAATGTCCATTTTTGTACTGTTTTCATCCAACTGTCCTTTTATCTGTAACAGGAATACATTTATTTTAAAAACAGGAAGGAGATGGTCTGCTGAGCTGACTGAGAAGTGTGACTATATTTCATATATTGAGTATGTTTTAAAGGAAAATATTAAAGAAAAGTGTGTAATAGTCAAATAAATATTTCTAATTGAAGTGAAAGAGATTGGGGGTGGGTGCATGAAGAAAGGTTAAGTGGCTGATAATCACTTGGAGAAAAGCCTGGAAACCTCTGGGGACAGTCTAACCATCTTTTACTAGAAACAAAATAATAAAAGTCCCCTCTGAGAAAAGAAAAAAATAAAATCAGAAACATTGAGTTAAAGATCATGTGTGTGTGAGTGTGTGTGTGTGTGTGTTGTAGAGATAAAACTAAGATTTTTTAGGAATGAATTGTACATAGGAAAATATACATTAGTAAATATTTTTTATGGCTACTCTAAAATTTGTCCTAAAAATATTCTTCTTGAAGTCACTTCATGACCTGCTATAAAAATTGAGAGAAATGTGCTTTACATTATTTCAGGTAACCTTAGAAATTTCTGTTTCAACATATTCCATCTTATACTCACCTTGAGCACCTACATATATTCAAAAATGTATAGGTATATGTGTGTATACATATGATCTTTTATTTCACTTTATACTCAGATAATGGAAATCAAAGTTTTGATAACCACCATATGGAAGATATAAACTTAGCAACCATATATATAATTTTCACCCTAAATTATTTGTTTTCCCATTTCAGCTGCTTTTCAGTGTTAGAAAGAATTTCATTGGTTTTTCTCCCCTCTGTAAAGATTTGAAAATAAAAGTACTGTTTACAGTATCAAAACTTAAATTGTAACTTAATGCCAAACAGGAGGGTAAATTAATTCATATTGTTAAAGGTAGGGAATTCTGGAAAGAGATGAGTTACTAGAGTCCAGGTGACCTCTTTACTTAAGGATAAGGTTAAAAAGAAAGTAAATCTTTGAGACACTATACTAAAATAACAACAACAACAACAAAAACCAACTGTACACTTCTCCAGGGAGATGGAAAGATTGGACATAATGGATAATTGAAAAGCACAAAGGGAACCCTTTCTTCCATATGCTTGTTTTGATAATCAGACATCTAATTAAATACATATTTCTCATAGGACTAAGGGAGAGTTTGGAGGGAAGCAATTCGATTTTATTGTTCCTTAGACACTGAGGACTGTGTATGTTTCCCCAGAGAGGATTTGTATGTTGGCAATATGTCTATTAAATCTATTTAAAGCTTTTCAATAAAAGCTCAAAATATTCACAAGCTTGTCTTGGTGAAGTAGCCAGTGTATTTTCTTGTACTTAGGTATGTGTTTAACCTAATGTGATTTATCTATATTCCTAGAGTTGAGGTATTTTTCTGTCAAAAACATATTAATAATTTCAATCTTTATTATATGAGCAATAATACATGCCTGTTTCATATAAATTAGAAAAATAAAGAGAAATAAAATGATTTTTAAAATCACCTATGAGTATAATCCCATCTCTTATGAATAACCACACTTTACAATTCTGTGCGTGCATATATGTTTGTCTGGTTATACTAATATATATAATAAATTTATGATTTACGTAAATTGAATTACAATATTTCATTATGTGGTGACTTACTTTTTTACATAATGACAAATCACTGATTGTTTCTCACATTAATAAATATGGTTTTACAGCCTCATAACAATTCATTTAAAACATTCTCTACTTTTTGAATATTAAATAAATATTGAATATTAAAATAAAAAGTGGATTTAATTTTGGGAAATTTATTCCTTGGGCTTAAATGATATGAGTGACAAAAGTTTCCATTAAGCTTGTTTGAGCTTTATGTTTAAAATAAAGTCTGGGGCCGGCCTGGTGGCTCAGGCAGTTAGAGCTCCATGCTCCTAACTCCAAAGGCTGCTGGTTCGATTCCCACATGGGCCAGTGGGCTCTCAACCACAAGGTTGCCAGTTCAATTTCTTGAGTCCCACAAGGGATGGTGGGCTCTGCCCCCTGCAACTAAGATTGAACACGGCACCTTGAGCTGAGCTGCCGCTGAGCTCCCGGATGGCTCAGTTGGTTAGAGCGCGTCCTCTCAACCACAAGGTTGCCGGTTCAACTCCCGCAAGGGATGGTGGGCTGCGCCCCCTGCAACTAGCAAAGGCAACTGGACCTGGAGCTGAGCTGCACCCTCCACAACTAAGACTGAAAGGACAACTTGATTTGGAAAAAAAAAAAAAAAGTCCTGGAAGTACACACTGTTCCCCAATAGAGTCCTGTTAAAAAAAAAAAATACTTATTAGAAGAGCTAAAAATAATACTAGAAGTTGGAAGAGAACTGAATTTGTGTAAGGAAAAGCATATAAAAATTGGTAGAAAACACAGAATTCATCAAAGTATAAAAATAAACTACTATCACATTTGAGTTCTGTATTAGTATACAGCATTTCCCCGAAAATAAGACCTAGACGG
Source organism: Rhinolophus ferrumequinum (assembly GCF_004115265.2). Classification (NCBI taxonomy): domain Eukaryota; kingdom Metazoa; phylum Chordata; class Mammalia; order Chiroptera; family Rhinolophidae; genus Rhinolophus; species Rhinolophus ferrumequinum. The sequence goes on from NC_046309.1 coordinate 22,192,691, forward strand.
ACAATCAGCTCTAATGTGTCTTTTGGAGCAAAAATTAATATAAGACCCTGTCTTATTTTACTATAATATAAGACCGAGTCTTATATAAGACCGGGTATAATATAATATAATATAATATAATATAATTTAATACTGGGTCTTATATTAATTTTTCCTCCAAAAGACACATTAGAGCTGATTGTCCGGCTAGGTCTTATTTTGGGGGAAACACGCTACTATTATATACTGTTATATTATTATCTGAACAATAGTGTGTTATTATTTAGGAATCTAAATAATGTTTCTGTTGTGAAGTCTTATGCTAGTGTGCTTTCAATGAAATCAGGAGTAGAGCAAAAATGACTGCTGTGTGGTTCTATGATTATTATCACTCAGGAAGTTCTAACAACTAGCATACTAAAATACCCAATTAGAGGGTTCAGTGGGGTCCCATTCACATTTACCACGAAAAGCATAAAACACCAAGAAGGTACATAAATAAAGACATGACTTATTATTAACATAAAAGAAAACGTGAATAAATAGAGACATCCTTAAGTGGAAACACTGCATTTGGGGAACACATCAGTTCTTCCCATGTCAATGAACTCAAGGTCAGATCTCAATGAGATGTTTTTAACTTGCAAAGTTATTCTAAAGTTCTGATAGAAATTGAAATGGAAAATAATAATTAATAAGTTAAGAAAAAGAGTGAAGTAATGGGGGCTTGGTCAACGAGTTCTTAGAAGATAAATTGACAGGCAGATCAATAAAGCAAAGCATATAGCACTAAAATTGGACCTCGGATAGATATGAGTTTAATCCATGATAAAGGAAACATCACAGCCAGGTAAGGAAAGTATGAAAGTTCAATTTGGGGGACACTATTTAGTAAAATAAATGAAGTCACACTTCATGCATGTATCAAAATAAAGTTCAAGTGGATTAAAGACTGAGTAAAAAAGGATTCACAAACAATATAAGTGAATATTTAACTTATTATAAAATAGGGAAGGGATTTGTATACATGAACGAAAGAAATCAGAAATAAATATTCATAGCTTTGATTATATAACATTCAAAACATGTACAGAAAAATGTTTAGTGAAATGCAAGTTACAGATATTAAGCTATTGGTAGCTGCTAAAATATACTGAACAAATATAACAATAAATTCCAAACATATAGAATTCTTACAAACCAATAAAGGTAAATACACGAGCAGACAAGTTTCAAAAATGCAAATATAATTAAATAATTAACCTATAAAGAAATGTTAGACTTTAGTGGGTATCAAAGAAACAGAAATTAAAATAATACTGAGATAGCCTTTTTCCAGTTATCAAATTGTCAAAGGTTTGTTATTTTTGTTTTCTTGTAATATTCACTGATACACAAAACATTTTGATAAGCTCTTTTAGAGATAAGCTTTTTTACAGATGTAAGTATGAACTAGTATAAATTTTCTGGAGAGTAAGCTGGCAAGAGTTATCAAGATTCTTAAAATTCTTCATATCCTTTAAGACAGTAATTCTATTTTAAGGAATATATTTTAAAAGGTTAACAGAACACAATGCCATGTACAAAGATGTTTACAGCACTAAAACTAACAATGGAAATATGTTAACGTACAAAAAATGGGGGAAGTTTAAATAAATTATGCAACGTTCACAATATGAAATGTGAATTCATTGTTTCAAAAATATTTATGTTGAGAAATGCACATTATATAAAACTTTATCAATAGTTATGATACAATTTTTAAAATATTACATATAAAGAGGATGTCAAAAAAATGTATATATACCTTAAGAAAGAAAAAACTGTATTAAAATTATAATGCTCATTATACACCGACAACAAAAAATGACTACAGGTCATCTGTACACATTTTTTTGGCACCTCCGGTATATTCAGAAATCTCAATTTTTCTGCATGGTGCCATTGAGAGTGATTTTAACTTTTTAATGTGTTCTTATGCTGTCCATGTATTTTATGAGTTTGTATTAATTAAATATTTAAAACATTTAAAGCATATGTGCCCTTCTGAAAGACTATCTCTGATTCTACAGGAAAACAGGTTACGGTCAAGAGTTTCGAAAACTGAGTAAAGAAAACTGGGTTTTAATTTTGTCTTTACCCAGAAAAAACCTTGAAACCCATTTTTCTTTCTTATTTTGGATTTTAGAATCAAAGCTTTTCCTTATTCCCAAGGGATCGCATGAACTAGCCAGCATTAACAGTATTTGTAAGTTATGTTTAGGAAATCAGAGCCAAGCCTACACATGGGAGGCAACCTGAGCAGTTTCAGTACCGAGAAATTAACAACAAGACCCACAGCAAAATAAGCAACACAGTAAACTCTCAGACCATCTTACTGGCTATGATGATTAGATTGTATGAGTCGTCTGTTTTTGGGTAAACTTTGACACAGCCTTATTATAATTTGTGACTTACTTCTAAAACAAGTAAGATAGATCAAATGAAGCCCAAACACACATATCTACCCATTAAGCAGGAATATCTGGCAACTCTGTGAGTTGGCAACCTGTTCTGAAAGAGGTGTGGACCTCATGACAAAATTGCTGCCAGTGTGTTGACTGATTCATTATTAGTTGTGTCTGGGCAAGGCAGACGGATGTTCTTGATTTCATTCCCAGGTGATAACTGAAAAATTCGCTTTTGTCACATGTTTCATGTAGACTTTTTTTTTTACTGGTCTAGAAAAAAGAAAGCTTTTATTCATAGGAAGCATATTCATTATAATAAACAGGCTGATGACTTTTCAATAAATTTTTAATGATGTTAAATATTTTTGATTTGCTTGGGCAATGCTTCAAAAAGAAACCAGGGTAAGCATGGTAGATCAGTCCAATTTCAATTATAAATATATATCAATATTTTGAACCTCGCTTCAGTGATTCTTAGGGTCAGAAATCTAGACCCTCCCTTTGAGTGGTAACCTTGGAGAAGTCACATGTGTTTGCTGTTATTTCTACAGTTACAAAATGGGGGTGGGTATCTCCTGTCTAGTTAGAAGGATACTGTAATAAAAGGGCATATGTTAAACCATTTTGAGCTCTGTAAAAAAAATATGCTTCTATCAACTCATATTATTTCGTAAATTTATTTTTCAAGTATTAAGTTTTTTCTTTCAATAGTGAAGCAAAATAAAAAAAAAGAGTGACATTTCTATCATATGCATAGCATATCCTTGTTCAGTCACATTATTCATTTGTTTAATGTTGCTGTCTGATTTTTAGACTAAAGTATTCTTTACTTTTAAAGTATGGACACCCACCATATACAAATGGAATATACAAATCCCTATATTCAAATGTTTAACTGAATCCCAAAAGAACAGCGTGAGTACTGAAAAACATAATTAATTTTAATTAAACTTAAAGGGATTATCCTTATCTAATTTCCGAGAACATTCCAAAATGAATATATTTTAACAAGATTTTCAGAACGTTTAGGCTTTCCTTGTTTCAGAAGACTTAAGGCAGTTTAGGATCATTATTTATTTAAAACTTCGTATGTTTACATTTTAAAGAAGTTCATTTTAGAACCATTTTCCCCACTAGCAATTTCAAGAAATTAAATAGTTCGATGACATCCTTAATCAGTCGGCTCTCAGTTGTTAAGTACTTACCTATGTTAGTCACTGATTTTGTTCATAACTGTATTAAAATGATTTATTGCTTTATTGATATAGATGTTTCATTGCCCCTAGACAATCAGGGTATAAATATTCATCATCTTAGCTTGCTCTGTTACAAAGCTGATTTAAAGCAAGTAAAAACTGCTCATCTCCTATTGGCTCCATTGCTTGGGACAGTATAGACTTGTTCTATCTGGGTAGAAGAACCATTCTATTTGCTTCCCTTTCCTCTGCTTGATACTCCCCCCACTACCCACCCCACCTATGCCTCTACTCTTTGCAAAGCTTCTCACTGCACTCTTATCTTTCTCGTAGACATGTGCATTCTTCATGGAACCTGGTGTCTCCAGGATGTCCATTCTCTGAACCACCAAAGTCCACTCTAAGAAAAGAGGAGTCCGTTCGATCACCAATCACGACACACTTATCTTCAAGTCTTGCCCTGGTGATCTAGCTTGACCAGCGACAGCACTGGGTCTTACACTAGGCCCACTGTTGCAACAGTTTTTCCCAACTTTTGCCTGAAACTTGAAAGTGCTCTGCAATGGCAGATGTTCCAAGATGCTCATTTAGATTGTGTAGATATAACCCAAGTTTATTGCACTCAGAGGAACACTCTTTTTAAAAAAGCATTCCTGTTCAGCAGATAATTAATAGCCTTGGAGAACAGAGCTCATTAGTTACTTTGTACACACAATCACAAATGGTTGGCTGGGGGTTGGATATTATTTATTTTGGAATAGTAAACTCAGTTGGAACAAGTACATCTCTCTCCAGGTTTACTGTTTGTGAGGATGTCAAGAGACTCACAAGGATGAACAAGTCACTGCAGGGTTTCAAGCTGGATGGCAACCAGGACTCTGCTGGCATTCTGCCCTGGAGTTACTGGGCCACTGGGACACCTCAAGATAATTAACATAGTCCTGCAGTGTCGGACGTGATAATGGTGCTGGTTACATGGAACAGAGGATCTTACAACAGACCAAGGGTCATCCCCGCACCTAAAGGGAAAAGAGAAGTTACTTTTTTATGAAGGGATGTAAGTCTTAAAATTTATATATATTAGGAACACTTAAGATATTGAAATAGAACTTATGTTTTTCATTCATATATTTTTAAACACCTAAGAGGCTATACTTTTCTGAAGTTTATGCTTTTGCTGTTAATTTCATTTTTTTGGAGGCAAATGTTTAACTTATAATCTATTATATGTCTAGCCAAAGACACTTTGATTGAACCTGGAAAATAAAATCTCATATCCACTTTATGCTCAAGGGAATTCTATTTTATTGGTGCCTTGAGTTTTATAATAATAATAATAATAATAAAGTGGAGGGCCTGAATAGATCTATGAATAAGAGAAATGCTACAATCACCACTCCAAGTTTACCTTTAAATATAGAAATGGTAAACTTTTGATTACACATACTACTTTTCTCCCATATTTACTCTTTAAATGGTCATACGGACTGGATGTAGATTACAGGAAGAAAAGGCAAGGGCTACATATGATGTGATCTTACATGTTTGCATTTAGCGTTAACATCTCATTAAAGATTTTATGTTCATGTTATCTAGTTTACAGGGACGTGCCTCCTACAATGGCTCAACTTCTCCAGGCAACTTTGCCACTCACAAAGCAAAAACCTATTTTTCATTTGTGACACTTTGAAATCATAATGGAAAGAGATTGGAACAAGAGACGGGGCCAGAAGAACTAAGGACGTAAATCCTGGCTTTTACATTTCCCAGCTGTGGCCCTTTGGAAGGGTCGTTTGTCCTTTCAGAGCCCCAGTGCCTCTATCTGAAACAAAAAGTCTTCCTGGTCTGATGAGGTAGTTTGGGATCCAGTGAATTCATTCGAGTGTGTTTATAAAGGATAAGACAATATATTAACATAAGTAATAATGTTTTCATCTGGGAAGTAAACTGAACCCTATTTACACATTATTTTATAGAATGAACAAGCTTATTCCATGTATTGATAAGGCAGGAGTTTTTTCTTTATGTGCCATATGAGGTATTACTCAATTATATTGTTTAAAATGGTTCTTATATTGCTTACTATCTCTGTAGGCAAGTCAATGCTTGTCTTTAAGTCCCAATTCCCGTATCTACAGAATGGGCATAATATCAACGTATGATTGGGATAAAGCACACCTAGCTATTAGTCCAGATAAATATTTATTTTACGTTTAGAGTTCATCCTGCAATTGCTTTTTTTCAACTTCATCAATTTTACTGATTCATCAACTTTGCGAAACAAAAATCTTAATGAGTGGCAAGTCATTTTCCATGAAGATACTTTCAGATATATGTTCACTGAATTCCAATTCAAGGAGAGGTACACATTTTTTAACCTATGTTTTTATATTCAGATTTATTAAATATCATACACAATCAGACTGAAAAGATACAAAGAAGCAATCGATAACAAATTTTAATTTAATTAAACTGACGTAAATTCATTTAAAAAGCTAAATAGTTACAAAAATAGCTTCAAAGCAAATGAGTAATAGAATTCTTCTTCTATCACATTAGCAATACCCAAAGTTTAGATTTTGACATCCTCAACATACACACAATTTATCATGAATCCACAAGAAAGTGAGAGTCACAAACACTATCCCACACAAATGGATCTAAGATAGTCAACTGTGTCTAATGTAAAGGAGAAAATTTGGGGCAAGGAACTCCAATGGTATCAAAAAGTGCCAGTGGATAGTTGAGGAAATTGACCAAACAACCATCAAGAATCAGAAAGAACCTCAAAAATAGCAATGGACTATTAAATGATGTGAAAAATGGCGCTCACTCTTCAACAGAATCTTAAGGAATTCATACAGATGAAAATACTGATGAGATGGCATTTAAAAATTAAATTATGTTAAAGATATTTTTAACAAAGTAGAAAAACATTTATGTTTCAGAAAGATTTTATCATAAACTGCAGATTTTTAAAAATATCTTGGTCTTTAAAGGATATGTTTTAGTTACTTAAAAATTTCAATTCTGTCCCCTTCCATCACAATGGTGCCAAATGGAATGTTTATGTAGAATTCATTTAATAGTAAGTGGCTTTATATTAAACTGTAAGCACTAGAGACCCATTACTTAAAATGGCCCTCTTCATGGAGTTTGCAACCTAACAGCATAATGTTTACAGTTCTTTAACAGTGTCATTCAAGTTCATTAGCAAGCTAAAAAAAACAGTGACTACTGAAATACAAATAAACTACCTTTTTAGACCTCAGAAAAAATCGCTTACAGAAACTGTGAATTCCTTCCATTTTAAATATCTATGTACCTCCAACTAACCAAAATGTCTCGCTTCATATATTTAAATGAAAGATATGTTTCCTGTGAGGATGGATTTCCCAGAAGCCTCTCTGGTATTAGAGCAAAGAGCATTCATTGGCCAAGAGGTTTGGCATTTTCCAAGGAGATCCCTGCCCGACCTCTTGAGATTATGTGCTGCTTTCTACCTGAACCGTTCTAGTTACTCCAGTGGCTGGAGAATCACTGTTCGCTCCTGCTCAGGGAGGGTCTGCTGATTTGGGGTGGTGTTCCTCACCAGGAGAACTGGTGGTGATACCCATCACCTGGACTTGGCTTTTCCATCTCCCTCAGAGCCTGTCGGTCAGCAGGAGCGTGTACGGTACATCATGACACTCTAGAGGGCCTTGCTCATTCACCTCTCCTCAAGGGAGAACGACCACTCCCATCTCCCTGGCACATCCAACAAAAATTAATGTGATATGATCAGCCCCTCATATAATGTTGTCCTTAATGCCCAGTCCACCGAATTACTTTTGGGAAACCCAGCAGTGCTTTTGGATAGAACAAGAAAACCCTGGGATGTTTTCATCTGTAAAACCAGCATGGTGCCTGGCGCAAAAGTGAATAAATGAATGAAAGTTAGGAAACTCACCACATGTTCAGTTCTATAGTCAGGAGAGGTACCGTGAGTATCCAGTCAAAAAATCTTTCAGGACAAAAGGCATCGAGGAATTTATTCCACCGACTTCAACAAACCTACTATGTTCTGATTTTAATCATAGTTTTCATTTTGGTCTTGAAAATACCACTGACCACCCAGGCCATTTCAGAAACAAAAAAGATTAATAGATGATTTACGATTTTAATGACCTTGTTTCTTTGAATTCAAGGCATGTCTTGAGGATTTTTCACAAAAACAATCGATCCTTTTCATGGCTCAATGCTGCTGTAACTTCCTGCGCACACAGAGCAGATTACCATGGACACACACACCCATGCCTTTCCCACCCTAGAGCTCCAGAAGTTTACATTTGAGCGCAAGAAGAAAGACCAGTGGCGTCTTTTTAGGCATGAAGCTTACTTAGGTCCTTAAACAATACACACCTTTGTAAGCAATAATACAAATCACTACCAGAAATTTCTATCACGTTACATTTTTTTCTATACAAATTAAAATAGCAATGCTCCAAAAATTCAGATAATATCAAGCAACCACAAGTCAATGATTTAAGACAGAGGTCAACACATGTGGCTAAGAAAAGCAATGCCAGGTCTTTGTCTCTCTGAAATAGATGTCGTATATAGAGGTAAAGAGGATAAGGATGCAATTTAAAAAAATAAATATAGTCTGTGTGGCAAGATAATTCCAGGCAGTAGTTCCAGTGTTTCCTAGTAACTCACTTGGATGATTTTTGCCCAAACTTTATGATTGATTTCCTGAATTGTTTATTTAATTTGTGCAAATAATTTGAGCATTCTTTTGATGGGCTATTATATAATTTGAAATTCTACTGTGTTTCCCCGAAAATAAGACCTTACTGGGAAATAAGCCCTAGCATGATTTTTCAGGAGGACATCCCCTGAACATAAGCCCTGTCTTATGTGTCTTTTGGAGCAAAACGTAATATAAGACCCAGTCTTATTTCCGGGGAAATATGGTACTCTTATTGTATGGTATTGACAGTACTCAATGAAAAACAAAAGAATGAGAGAAAACTTTCCTCTTTACCTCTATCTAAGGTAAGAGTATCGTTCCACTCTCCTTGGATAATCCCAAGGTAAACTTGCATTTTACGTGCCGTGTGTGTTGATTTATAATATTTATAAAATGAGGGCAGGTTAAACGTAACATCATTTTATCAAATACGTATTTGCTAAATAAAGGAATTAATTCAAAGACTGTATACACAGGTGATATAAAAACATCTTGGGATGTGCCAAATTTGGTACATGGGAAGTGCCAAATTAAGGTAAACATCCAGATATCTCATCTACTCCAGGTAGGTACCTTGCTATTGATACAGATGCAAAGTTTTCAGGGTCAGGTCCCTGAGTGCAGGGCTTCTCAAGCTTTTTCATATGATGACTCAGTTAGAAAATGACAAATTTTTGCAATGCCCTGGGCTGATCCATAAGAGCTAAAAAGATGAATATTAGACACAGCTGTCACCCACTAGCAACTTCGTACCTCAGACCCCTTCTCAGTCATTTTGCTGCCATAGCGCTCTTCTCTCCCTTCTCTGCCTCCTTACCCATGCCCAATCCTTTTCATCCTTCGAGTGGTACCTTAATACCACTTCTTCAAAGAAATCCTTTCTCTTATGACTCTTACACAGAATTTCTCACAATCATAATTGAGTAATAACTTGTGTAATCATTTTTGATATTTATTTACTGTGTGAGACGCCTTATTGTGTGAATGCCTTGAGAATCTGAAATGTGTCTGTTTGTTTTGCTCAGCACCTAACCTAGACACAAAGTAGATACTAAATAAATATTCATTGAATAAATAAACTACAAATTTAGGATTTATAATCTCAGAGAAATGTTCCCTGCCACATAGAATTCATTTACCTCTCTCCGGTCATCAACATTTTCCAGACCAGTGACTGTGCTAAGTCTCTCCCTTTACTAATAGGAGCTGACCCAACATTCTCTTATCACCAAGAAAACAGAAGCCATTGCACTGAAAGCATTGCAATGATAAGTTCCCTCGTCTCCACCCTTTAATTACCTTTAACCCTCACCATAAACCTCTTTTCCCTTGTTCTCTGTGGGGACACAGAGAAAGGTGTCCCCACACTTTCCCACTCTCCTTCCTCCTCTAGGATTTATTGGGCTTTAATCTCTCTTCACTGGATTGATTTCTTGGACTCTTGAAATACACTCAAGCCTGGTACTCTAAAATTTCTCCTTCCCACGACCCCTCTTTACCAAATGCACTAAGCATCTTTGATTGTATATGTTATCCTAATGGCGGCTGTTAGACTCCTTCCGTGTACGTACACCTGTCTATCTCCCTTCTGTCTGAGATTCACTGTAAGAAAAGAAACCAGTGAATTCTTGGATACTCTCTAATACCGGGCACAGAATAAATGCTCAATACATATTTAAGGCAAAAATAAACAAAGGATCAATAAATATATAATAGTGCAAAGCAGTGCTAAACCTGTTATCAACTTTAGAAAAATCTCTTATATTTCCCATACTTGACTGACAGCTCTCAAAGAACAGTGGATAAGGATGCAATTTGATAATGAAATGCTGAATTCGGTCATTTAACATTTCTACTTTTTCTCCTGAATCCTTCTGTTCTAACTGGCACCACAACCTGCTGCCTAGGTGGTATCCTCAGGTTTCCTCCATTCTGATTGCTATTTCACTGGTTGCAATCTGAACTCCACGAATCCCCCTGTGGGTTTCTTCCCTTGCTTTTGGTGGAGCATTGAAGCACATTCCAGCAGCTTCTGAGAAAAAGGGCACGAGATGAAAGTTTTAAGATTCTCTATGATGAGATCGTCTTGTTCTAGCTCCACAATGCTAGGTTGAAAATAACTTTCCTCCCTAATTTTCAAAGTATGTATTGTTCTTTTATCCTTTAATTTCCAGTGTGGATATTAAGGAATTTGATGCCTTTTTTATTCTCAGTCCTTTGTATATTGAGTCTGCTTATTTCCCCCACCGTGAAACATTCAGAATCTTTTATATCCAGTGTTTGAATTTTCATAACAATATGCCTTTGGTTTGGATTTTTTATCATTGACTATATTGGGTCTATTATGGCTCTTTCAAACTATCCTGTTTTTCAGTAACAATATTTTCTTGCTATTTCCTTTATAAATTTCTCTTCTTTCCTTCTGTTTTTCATTTTTCTGAAACTTCTATTAGTTAGATATTTGATTTTCTGAATTGACAATCTACTTTTAATTGTCTCCTCTTTCTTATTGTCCATATCTTTGGATTGTTATTCTTCTTTTAGGAAAATTTTCTACCTAATATTTGATAGTTTATTTTAACCATTATTTCTTCATTATTAAAAAATAAAATTCTAAGGGCTCTTCATTTTTCTCTTATGCTATTTTTAAAATATCTTGTTCTCATGTTGTGAATGCAAAATCTTCTATTATTTCTCTAAATAAATAATTATAGATTTTATAAAATTTCATTCTATTTTCTGCTTTGTCTCAGTTTTTTCTGAGTTCCCCCCTTTTTTTTTTTAAGATTTTATTGGGGAAAGGGAACAGGACTTTATTGGGGAACAGTGTGTACTTCCAGGACTTTTTTCCAAGTCAAGTTGTTGTCCTTTCAATCTTAGTTGTGGAGGGTGCCATTCAGCTTCAAGTTGTTGTCCTTTCAGTCTTACTTGTGGAAGGCGCAGCTCAGCTCCAGGTCCAGTTGCTGTTGCTAGTAGCAGGGGGCGCAGCCCACCATCCCTTGCGGGAGTCGAACCGGCACCCTTGTGGTTGAGAGCCCGCACTCCAACCAACTGAGCCATCTGGGAGTTCAGCGGCAGCTCAGCTCAAGGTGCTGTGTTCAATCTTAGTTGCAGGGGGCGCAGCCCACCATCCCTTGTGGGACTCGAGGAATTGAACTGGCAACCTTGTGGTTGAGAGCCCGCACTACAACCAACTGAGCTATCCGGGAGGCAGCTCAGCTCAAAGTGCCGTGTTCAATCTTAGTTGCAGGGGGCAGAGCCCACCATCCCTTGTGGGACTCGAGGAATTGAACTGGCAACCTTGTGGTTGAGAGCCCACTGGCCCACGTGGGAATCGAACCGGCAGCCTTCGGACTTAGGAGCATGGAGCTCCAACTGCCTGAGCCACCGGGCTGGCCCCCTGAGTTCCTGTTTCTATGCTTATTTATTTGTTTGTTTTGATCACTTTCATGCTGGTGGCATTCCTTAAATATATGGTCACTTCAGACTGACACTTCTTATTTATAAGTAAACATGAAAATCCAGAGCAGATGTATTTGGTGAATGAAATCTGTCCAATGATATGTTTCACTATAGAGTGATCACATTATAAAATCGATTTTCTACTGTGGAGTTCCAAATATTCATATCTGTTGTCCACATAGATATGAATGCTTTTGGCATTCTGAGAGCACGATGCAGGAATGCATTACATCTGATGCTCAGACTTTCGGTTAATTCCCCTATTCTCTCTCCATTATTCATCTCTGCCCTCTGCTAGCATGAGTTTCCAAGGCAAGGTATAAAGGGGAAGATGAAAGTTTAATTTGAAAATAGAAGAGCAAGCAAATTTATTCAAAACAACAAACAACCTTAGCACACATGCTTAATACATAGAATAATCAGAAATGTCACAACAATACTAAAGCCTAAACATGTCTGCTGATATCCTGCAAATCATAAAAAAAAATTTCCATTGAAATCCTCAGGCACCAATGACTATTCCATGAAAAATTCAACACTATGGATTTTTTTCATGTACAAAAATAATTTGCTCTATATTTGCACTCTGCCAATCCTGATCCAAGACTATCTGACATTTAATTCAAAAAGATAAGTAGCATTATCACTACAATGTTATACATGGTGTTATTCTAGCCTGAAAACTGCTTGTCTGGGGACGTTTTTAGGTTCTAAATGGCTATTTAGTGACCTATTTTAAAAATCTCAATTTCTTCAAATTTCTAATTTTTAAGAGACGTTTACTTCAAGTATTGTCACTTGTAATTAAAGGGTAGTAGAAATACAGAAAAAATCATTACAGAAGTACAGGATCCACTCTAGAGCAGAGGAGCTATAAGACTAGGGAGAACTAGTATATGCAGCCCCATTAGAAAGGCTGGATGAAAAATAAATCTGATGCAGAAATTAAAATATGACATGGACAGAAAGGAACATAAATATTGGATTCATCAGCATTTTTAGAAGAAAGAGAACAGAATAAAACTAAGAAATAGATATGTTGTATAGTTGATGTTCTTTCCCAATACAACTGAACCACACATTTGATAAGATCTGCTATTTACAATGCACTAATTCAACTGCTACATTAGGGGGTGAGCTACACCGATATGCAATTGAATACCTGTTGGCTAATCCTGTAAGATCGTGATTATGTGGTTAGATCATAGGCAACTATCACCAACACATTTCACCAAAACCCTGACGTTACTCATAATTGTTCAACTGGAAAATGATTAACCATTCCTAATTTAAAACATGGTAGCCTCTTCCTCCACAGTTATTTGGCAGCCATTGACACTTGAATAGAGCTTGATATGACCAAGACCAAAGTCAGGCTCAATTCTGACATCAGCCATTTAACTTCTCCCTGTTCTGTACCCAATGATTGAATGCCTAAATTTGATTATCATTTTGTGATTGAGCAGACACATGAGTAGATGAATCAGTTTAAACCAAGAGCATGTAACCTTTAAATGAGGACTCGGTGTATTTTATTTGCATTTGAAAATAGTCCCTCATAAACATGATCTGAAAATTCAAAATTTCATTTAATTAAATATTTGAAAAAGAAAAGTATATTATATTTAATTAACTTTAGTTTTGTGAAGTTTATAAGTTGAAAAGTTAATATATAAATTAAATTAGATTGCTAAATATACTAATTTCTATATTCTCAAAACATCTTGACCTCAGGCCTTTCCACAGACTTTAATGTATAAACACTGTAAACCATGAGAGAATTGAGGCTATCTGCTAATCATTTAAAATATTCTCTTAAACTTTTGATTAAATTCAACCATGTGAAAAGGTAGATACTGAGATCACTCTTCAATTATGGTCCTGGTCCATCACTAATAAAATGTAAAATCATTCAGTATATACATATCTCCTAACAAAATTATGGTAGACTTAGGGTTTTCATTCATAAAGTATCTGTTCCTAGTTGTCTGGCCAGAAGAGATAATTGAAATAAATATCTTGAAATTATTTTCCATATTTAATTCATTTTGAACCCATTAATAGTTGTTTGTTATGGTGTGTAGTTCTTTAGTACAAGGTTTTTCATAAACATGTCACTGTTTAAAAATTATTTTTGACCTGTCACTGTGCATTTAACTATGGCAAAATAATATTACTCCAGTTTTTTATTAATGTGATATTTGTGAATACAATTATACAATTTTTATTATTTTTCTTTCATTCTTTTATTGAATAGTCACATTATTAATTATTGACAAAATTGAACCCCTATGAACAGTGTTTATTTAGATAATAAGATATTTAGATAAAATATTCACACATAGAGACTTATTTAAGTTTTAAATTCTCATATCTGCATTATAGAATTTAAATTGGGGAATCATTTTTTGGGAAAATCTCTCTGTAGACATAATACAGAAATATACCACTATATCAAATTGATATCTTAAAATTGTAGTAACTTTTTATTTCATTAGCATAGTGAATGTAACCCAAGTTTAACTTCCACAAGTATGGACGATAAATTTCATTTTTCAATAGTGTGAGTAAAACACGCAAATTCACTATTTTCATTGATATCAAGAAATGAAGAACAAGCAAGCTACTCTCCAGATGATGTCCAGAGAATGCCTTTGGTATGGTTGGACAAGGGTGTCCTTTGATAGAAGATTGTATAAAGAAGTTGCGGTATATATACACAACGGAATACTATTCTCCAAAAGAAAAGACGAAGTAGTGCCATTTGTGACAACATGAATGGATCCTGAGATTATACTGGTAAGTGACATAAGACAGAAAAAGTTGAGAACTATATGATTTTACTGATTTGTGGTATATAAAACTGAAAGCAACAAAAGAATAATAAAAAAATGAAGAAACAAAACTCATAGACACAGCCAATAGTTTAGTGGTTACCAGAGGGTAAGGGGGTGGGGGGTGGGAGATGAGGGCAAAGGGGATCAAATATATGGTGATGGAAGGAGAACTGACTCTGGGTGGTGAACACACAATGTAATATATAGATGATGTATTACAGAATTTTATACCTGAAATCTATGTAACTTTGCTAACAATTGTCACCTCAATACACTTTAATTAAAAAAAAGAAAGAAAGAAAGAAAAACTCTGCCACTTCCCATGCCCCAGCTAAGAACTCCCCTGGAAATGCAGGGAAAAGGCCAACTACCTCAAACCCCAAACTCAATTTTTGAAAACTACATACCAAGTCAGGTACCCAACAAACAATACACAACAATCTTCAACTTGTTTAGAATTCTTTATAAACCATGAAGCCTAATTTGAACTACAAAAGTCTACCTCATGATACTGGATCTAAAATACTGAACTGTATCTCAGACAGCTATAGATTGAATAAAATGGAAATGGTTTCATAAAAAATCAAATTCCCTTTACTTAACCTCCAGTACATTAGTAAGAAGACAATCCATATAATTTTATTAAAAACCGCTATTAAACATAAAAATAAAATAACCATGTTGGATATCAGAGAGTGATTCATACTCATCCACATGCTTAAATCTGAAATTTATGTTTTGAATGCAACAGTTCACAATGCCAGACAGTCTTCAAGTTCTGATAGGTATTTAGTCAACCACAGACCCTGTGCTTTTTGGAATAACTGTTTCTTTTAAATGGAGAAAGAGCCCTTTTAAAACTGTTATCAGCAGGTTAATTTCTAAGACCAGAGATTCATGAATAGAAGTTTCCTAGAGAAAAGTACCACTAAAACATTACAGTGAGGATAAGAGTATTACCACATATATATAGAGAAACACAACTTTTATTTGAGAAGCAACGTCTTATGTATTCAAGGTCCTTGTGCCCTTTGTGTAGTAGACACAATTGACATAGAAAGGAAACCACTTGTTTCTGCCAAAAATCTAGGAGAAGGGTACAACATGTTGATAGGGGCAGGGGAGGGAGAGTGAAAGGGACACGTAATGGTAAAATGATTAGGAGAACCACCAGGAAAATGGTGAAGATTTACTTGTAGCAGGACCACATAGGAAAGGTAATATATTTCCAAGGCAGGTCTAAATTTGAATGCATATCACAGATTCATATTTTTTCTTCACATTTTTAAAGCCCAGATGCCCCCCGTTTGTGTGTGTGTATATATAAAGACTGGAACAAAGCAATCACTGCATACACTGAGTATATCTGCATTGTTGGCAAAACTTTAGATTCAGATCTTCTTCTGGATGTGAAATCTCCTTATGAATGCCAATGTTCATTTCTTATAGAAATCCCAGACCTTTTTTAATGATTCTCATGCCCTCACACTATGTTTACATGGCTCTGTTGTAGGCCAAGGTTGGGAAGTGGGGAGAAGCACTGGTCAGGACCAGCAACGCACAAGGCAGTGATGAGCCACCCCATGTCTCTTTTCCAGGACTCGCCTCACAAAAGTCCGAGGAAGTAGCACCAAGCGCTACCGGGGTGATAGTTGATTATAGCAGGATGTGTTCTTCTGTAATCCCTGAAGAAGGTGCTGCTTCCAATCATTGGTAGTTTTCTACAGAACATGGAACTCTTAGGCACCTTTATTTTCACCCAAGGACAAATATCTGCAATTATGAGGCAACAAGAAAAGTCTTCCTAGGCATCCTGTTGCAGAATTAACATCCTGTTGCAGAACAGTTTCTTTGCCTCAGTTCACATGTGAAGCATATCTTCAGGCTCAAATCAGTAAAAGAGCATTACGTGTTTCAAAGGTAGACATAAATCTACATAAATAAAGTTCACTTAAGAAAAATCTTCAACTAAATATACTAAACAACTTTAGTACGTAGCAAAAATAAAATTATTGTGATGCTAAGGACCCATGTATAATACTTAGGTCCATGTGAAAGCTGAAATATTATAGTTAAGGGAGTTATTTTTCCAGGTAGTTGAAGAAAATTGTGCTTGTATTTGTTAAAGTAGCCCTGATATGAAAGTTACATTTTCTATCCAGTCAAGTTCTCATTATTTTTAGATATCAAACCATAAATTCTAGAAATTACAGAAGTTATTCTTTGAAAATCTATGAACTCTGGAAGCTATCCTATCAAACTTACCGGACAAAATTATCTAAGTACCTTCTGATTACAAATACTATTAAAATTGTACTAATAAGAAATTAAAATGCCTCCCTGCTTCATGGGAATGGTAACAAAGTGTTAAAATTATTTAGTGTTCAAATGTAATAATCAAAATATTAAAACTCAAAATAATTATTATAGTAACTATGGTCCCTTAAGAACATGCTGAGTACAATGAAACCAGCACAGGAAGAAACATATTAATAGTAGATGTTCTCTAAATGTCAGTTGAAGAGTGAATGAATGCATGAAATAAGCACAAGAAATTAAATTCAAGGATTTGCTATAAGTTAATGTGAAATGTATATAAGATGCTGCTGCAGTCTTTAACTTACAAAAAGTAGTAGGTATCTGGACTTTAACAATTTGAAGAAAAAAGAAAAAAATGGAAATTCATGTGAAAGACCCTTTTTGAATATACATTACTTTTTCTGTATTATTCTGCAAAATGATATGCCTTGAAGCCTCCATTGATAGATCTCCAAGTAATTTCCCATTCTGATTGACTATATGTTTATCAAGAAGGTGTGCTTTCACTTCCTCCCTGAGTAAGGAAAAAGGGAAATGGAGAGACAAGGGAGGGTGAGCTATTTTTCCTGTACCACACTCAAGAGGCTCACTGCCAGCTGAGCGCACCCCAGAAGGAGGAGAGTGTAGGGTGAATCACTGGTGGTGAGGCCCGAGATGGGAGAAAGAGGACAGGAACCAGGTCTCCAGGTCTCTCTCCCATGTCAGGGATCCGTGCAGTGGGGACATGCTCATACGAAGGAAGCAAACACATGCCCCCAAAGAGATTCAACTTTTGGACCCACCAACGGAGCGCATTTGCCAGAGAATGAGCAACAATCAACAAAGCTACGCTCACTAGAGTAATCCTGCATTTGTCTTCCTCTTTGATTCTCAGATTAGAAGAGTGTTTCGGAGAAGGGGGAAGACGCCAAATGGCCAATAAACTTCCTCTCTATACTTCAAACTCCTTTGGCCGGAGCTAAGGGATGGGTGAAAATGAGGTTTGAGATCGATTTTTCTCAATGGAACTGGACTTTTACAAACCAAAAGTGATGAGAAAGTTGTGGAATCTGTCCAGGGCTCCTCCATTGCAGGATGTAAAAGTAGAATTCAACCTAGCTTGGCTGGACACGATGACTGGGTAAAACCAAAAAGGCTTACCTTTATACTCCTCTGATTTGATGCTCCTAAATAGTTACAAATTTACTTAAGAATGAGCAACAGAACCCTTCTTTTCCTTCCTCTCGTCTTTAAAATCGAGTAATCTTTAACCATTCAAAGCAGAGAAATCTAGTGCTATAACAATATGTCTGTGATGAAATTAATCCCTACCATTTTTTCACTGCTAAAAAATAAAGATAAGAGCTTTTTAAGTACATAAATGATACTGTAGTTGGTAAGTTGTAACTGAAGAATTAACAAATTCATGCCTGCCAGAAAAAAAGAATATGTATTTTTGTCAAATTAAATAAATTCATTTTTGAAGTCACCATACAATGTGTTATATGATGATTACGCACAAGGAAGAGTTGCCTAACCTTAATTAAATGACACTATCATAATTGGCATTGTATCAGTACCAAGTATGTACAGCAGCAGTATTCTCCAGAGGCAAGGGACTGGACAGTCTTGTTTCCTTCTGTATTTCCAGAACTCAGCCCAGTGGTCTAACACATAATAAGTACACTGTACTGAATGAATGAGTACAGCATTCAAAATAGAGAATTTACGGTAGGCAGTGGTCACCACTGGTTTTTCTTTCTCCTACACTAGTAGGTAAATCTGCTGATTTTTCTACATTATCCTACATGGCTACAAATTCCAGAAGAAATACAAGAAGCAATATTCTAAGGTTTTTGCTCCACTGTGGGCATGCAAGAATATTACAAACAAACCTTCATAAATGATCTAAATTTAAAAAATTAACAATAACCTTTTCATGACATTGGATTATAATAGGTGAAAGAAAATTCAAGATAACAAATTACTGGAACAAAAAAATCTTTCATTCTCTGATAAGCATTTATGTGAAGCCTCTTAAAATCAGTAAATAAAATCAAAGACCAAGTAATCAATACTTTTTAAAAACACTCCTGCAATAAAATATCAAAAGACTAATTATAAACAAATTCAGGTTTGATTTGTAAAATCCTTCATCAAATTTTAGAATATGATAAATAACAAAAATATTGTTAGGTAACTATATAATTCCATAATATTCATTGAATCATTTTTTTTTTCTCTCTTAGGTTTTTTTTTTTTATTGTGTGCATTCCCTTATATCTTTTTTTTTTTAATTTATTGGGGTGACAATTGTTAGTAAAATTACATAGATTTCAGGTGTACAATTCTGTATTACATCATCTATAAATCCCATTGTGTGTTCACCAGCCGGAGTCAGTTCTCCTTCCCATTGAATCGTTTTTTAAAGTGATTTTTGTTTCCCATCATATACTGGAACAAACATGCAGAAAAGATTTTAAGATTTCATTGTTCTGTTTCCCCAACTACTACCCATTTTAACAAAATACATCTTTTTTTTTTTTGCAATAACTTTTACCTGAAATTAGCTTTTATTACATCGCTCAGGAACTTTACATTACATTGCCTCATTCCTATTTTTAGTTTTGTTTTCTCATGTTGAATAAATTGTGAATATGAAAATGAGATTTCTGGCATGCATGAATTATGGATGGGACTTCTTAAAATGGTGCTTTCTTTACTACTTTCATTCTCAAGAAGAAGACACTATGATCCAGAATATAAGAGCATTCATGGTGGTAAGTAACATAAACAGAGAATTGGGGTGCATACACAGCATCACATACTACTGAGATCGTCCCTGTCCTTTGGGCTCAGACACTTTAATCCAAGCTCTCCTACTTACTGGCTACATGGTCCTGGGAAAGTTATTTGACCTCATCATCCTTTGTAAAACGGATCAAACAAATCTTATAGAGTTGCTGTCACAATTTAATTACATGAAAAAGGGAAAACACTTAGCAATGCTTGGCACACAGGTCATGTATAAGAAACAGTGACCATCATGCTTAGTATTACTTTGCAGGTAGAGATTTCACCGTTTTCACTTTGTATCACAGACACAGATCACAGGGCTTATCAAAAAATACATAAGAACAACTTCTGGCTCCCGGTAGGTCCGTATATTCCTATGCCCTTTGACCAATGCAAAGATTTAGAGCCCGGCAGGGAGAAGCACTGAATGGATTGGGGCAATGTGCCTTCCTCTTACCTGTATCCCAGAATGAACCAATATATCAAGGCTATTTGCCGGTTCTCTCTACAAACAGATACAGAGACCCTCAAGATCGTTTGGCCCATTCAACATCATTCATGTACCCTGTGGTGAGCTAGTTTCTGGCACAAAGGAATTCCCAGACTAGACTGAGAAGAGAAATGTGTACACGATTACCGTACAATGGGATCTCAGCAATGAGAGGCCCATCCGAACAACACGATTTCACAGAAGAGGGAGTGGCCTTCTCTCTCAGGACCGTGAGGAAGGCATCAGCGAGAAGGTGAAGTTTGCATTCTGTTCTGAAGCTGAGAGGCGTCCTCTGGGTCATACTGGTTTCCTGGATTGCCAGGGCTTTGACCCTGGTTCACACTTACAATCGTCTCTTTGGCCTCTAGTTTCACTTCACCCTTTCTATTTACCTTCTCCCAGGTGATGTTTCCTACTTCCTTCCAGCTCCCAAACTTGACCTCTTCACTCTGAAAACCAAATACCTGACACCTGGTACCTCAGGTTTCAATGGCTGCTCTTGTGTCCTGCTCTACCTCAGCAAATGGCTGGCTCACCTCTGCTTGGACTTTGGCCATAAAAGTGTCTATGGACTGGGCCTGACTTTTCTTCAGCAGATGGATCTGGGTCTGTTCCAAGAGCAGTGCAGGCCCCAGTGTTTACCCACTGAGAAAACAGTCGTCATTGCTATTACACAACTAGGTCTTGAGTCACAAATGATACTTCCAGAACTTGCCTGTACTTTTAGAGCTCTCTTGTCCCAGGCCCCACAGACGGTCTTCAATAATCCATCCAAGGTTCCCTCAGTCCATATACACCCGGGTGTTTCACGCTCCCAGTGAAAGCTGCCCTACCACCCTCTCCCGGCGGGCACAGAGCTACAGAGCCTCCCAATCAGAGCTGGCCCTTGCCCAGACCTGAAGCATGAGTCTCCCTTCCCCTCCAGCCCACAGCCACCCACTGTCTCTGAGCTTCAGCTCTCACTCCCAAGAGCTCCAGGACCCAAGCTTTCTCAGGAGAGAGAGGCCATCTGAACGAAACCATATCCAGGCCCTAAATGATCATTCTGTTCAAATGAAAGCTGAGCTTTCAGGAACTTTAAAGATAAAATTTCTCATAATGTGAAAAACAAGAGAGGAACTTGTTCAGATAGCAGAATTTATCTTTCCTAAATTCAGAGTGGTACATGTAAAGTATTAAGCATATAATGAAGCAAGAAAGGTGCAGGAAATGTATTTCAGAGAAATGGAAATCATGTCTGACTGTATCTCCAAGAAGTTAAGAGATATTTTGAGGCATGCCTGAAAATAAATGTAATCAGTTGGAACTGAGACGTGACCTGCAATGCCTAATAGGATTTGCAAAGAAGAGAAAGAAAATAGAGATATGTCGTCATCACTATTGTTTTAGTCTAGTGAAAACCAATTGTACTGAAGGACTTTGAAGCTATAATGTTTTTAATATCCTGGGACTTGAATGTTCAGACAAGCTGAGAGAAAGAGATAGAGAAGAAAACAGTAATGACAGGTTTTTATCTAAGAAAATTTGAAATACAGCAATAATCTGCAGCTTTAGGATAATGCATACACAGAGGCAATAGACTGGCCTTTCTGTTCTCTCTATAGCATCGCCTCATGTCAACTCCTCATGCTGTCTCATCTTTAACTGTTCTGTTCCATGCCTTCCTTATTTCTCACATACACTCCCTGCATTAGTTTCTCCCCAGAGGCTAATCAACCAGAACTACTTAACTAAGAACTCCCCGCACTCTTTGGTAGATGATAAGTATATGAAATACTTCCCTTTGTAGCGAGATGTATTTATGTTTAGAGTAGCGTGGACCTCGTTCTGATGTATAAATCAGCAAACAGAGCATTCAGCGGCACTTCTTGGGCAGATGTGTCAGTTTATTCAAAAGAAACACATTTTAAGATGATTTTTTCTTCTACCCAAAAGAAGTGGAGTAAGATAAGTGAATTTGCACTATTTTTGTAGGGAAGAAAAACAGCAATTGAAAAAAAAAAAAAAAAAAACACAAAAACAGAAGGGTGGACAGCAAACTTCAACTTCCCAAGCTCTAGAAAACAATATTTGAAGATAACAGAGATGAGACCTATTATACTATAGTTACCCAAAATAGCAGATGGGAAAACTTTGAAGAAATCCCTTTAAAGCAGAGATGTCTTCTAAATATACATGACAATACCCTTTTCCGACTGGGGAAAGATCTATGTCCTGTTTCTTTCAAATTCTTTTATATGGACCATAGACCATGAGACAACCCATCAAATAATTAAGAGAGATCTTCTCTGATGGGAATTCACTAACGAGGGTGAAATCCATGAGAGCTTCACATATTCTGGGATGTCTCCAAATACTTATATGGTTTATTGTTTCAGCACCGGAAGGGGCCATATCTCTTGTTCTACATTTTCAGGTATCACTTTAAACTACTATTGTGTTTAAATATACAACCAATGGATGTTACTCTCCTACTTTACTGGGAAAAAAATTCTTATTGTTTTTTTCACTGAAGCTAGGTCAACCAATGGATCCATTATAATATCGTAAGGTTTTAGGGAAAATAACGAGTTCTCAAAAACTCTAGTGGAGTGATTAGATGAGTAATCAATACATGACATGGATAACTTTGCCTCATATACCATCGTGCTACTTTGTATTTCTGGCTACGACAGCCACTTAGTGTTTCTGGATTACTTGCTCTTTTTGCCCAGGGAGCAGTAACTGTATTTACTGCGTGTTGCTTGGGAAAGCTGTCGTGCCCAGCTCTAGGTGGACAAATATTGTGAGATCGGTGGAGAGAGGTAGGAAGACCGTGGCTCAGGCTGCCATCTCCATGGGGAAAACGAAGACAATCTTCTCGATAGCTAAAGGGAGGGGTCTTGGTGAAATACGGGCTTTAAGAAAGGCAGTGACAGAGCGGGCAGACTCGCCAGCCAGACAGTATTGGGAACAGAGGAATTCGCAAAGGGGGGTAGAAGAACGACAGTGACAAACGTCCACACTTCTGAAAGCACCATGGCAGCGAGAAACCTGAAATCAAAAGTATCAATGTAAAAGAGTTAAAGATCTGGTTCTGGAAAAAATCATGTTGTACTTTTTTCCCCCAAAGAGATTAGTGCTTTGAAACGTGTATGCTAAGGTATATGTCAAACCTTAACTCCTACCACTATTCTGCAGAAAGCCATTTTTACAGAACAGTCCACGGGTTAAAAGCAGAGGCTTTGGAATCAGCCGAGCTGGGTTCAAATCTTAGCTGTGACTTTCAGGAGGCTAAAAGATAAATAAGAAGAACAACAAAAATAATGTCTATCACAGCATTATAAAGATTACAGGAGCACACAAATATAAAGGATTTGGTACCATGAATGTCTCAACAAACGGTTATTACTAATAATGAAGAAATTAAGCAAACTAGTGTCTCTTCACACAGTGTCTACTGCCAACCTAGACATTAAGGCGAAATATCAATGGAGGGAAAAAATAGATTGAAGTTGTAGGTACAAATTCTACCCCACAGAGGCTGTTGCCCCAATCCCTCAAAAATATCTACTCTATACCAGTTACAGAATCACTGGTGTTAAAATGCTTGTCTTTTAAAACGTACCTAAGTCATTAATTTTGGTCATTTACAGACCAGTATGCATTACATTGATTAGACAATCAGTGATGAAATATGCAACTGAGTAGTCAAGATAAAGAAATAGAGATTTGGTTGAGAAAAGAGGTAGAACAGCTGACTAATTAGGGAGCCTAGAACACCTGGCAAAAAGCAAGACCCAAAAGAGAGGTGCAGAAAGAGCAGATACTGGCCTTTCAAGTGCAGCCTCAAGTACAACATGCATCTGGGGAGGATGGAGGAAGAATACAAGAAGATGAAGGAAAGATGCTAAGCTAAACTTCCTTTTCTTTGAGATCTGCCCGAGTGTCTAAAACACTGGTTCTTTTGTGTTTCATTGAAAATTATTTTCCTAAACAGTTTGATATACAGACTGTAGGTTGCCAATTCCTTTTATAGCCTTTCCTCGGCCAGTATGAGTCATCACAAAGACTCTGAAGTAATCCTTCAAGACAAAGATCTTTATTTCTGAAATCAATAGTGTGTAACACCAGAAGATTCATAGACGTGTACCAATGTTTATAATAAAACAACTTTATACGCTGAGCCTTCACTGCAACATGTGATATATAAAAATCTCTCCTTTCTCCTTAGATCACATTTCCTTTAAAATACCATTGTTTTATATATCTCTCAATAAATATCTTTAAAAAAAGGAGCATTGCTATTTTTGGTGCAAGTGGTCTGCAAAATTTCTAAGCAGCTTATGGGATCAATCCATAACCTCCTGGGTGTCCCCATTTCTTAAATGACTAGAATTCCAATACCTGTCTCCAAAAAATATATAAGTATGCTTATCCACACTGCAGGACATGGCCTTGGCAAAACAAGACTAGAAGAGAAGAGAGGAGACACAGGTCTTATTTATTTTCCTCATTACAGCCACAGCCAGACTTCTTTTACTTCAATGCCTATTCTTATGGGTCCCCAAACCATGGGTGCATCCCGTTTTAGAAGAGAAACAACATATCCTTTCTAAGCATTTGGGTCTCAAAAGAGCCTACGATAAAAGAGATAATCAATTTATGAAAATAAAAGCCATCAGAGAACATATTTCACTTCAGTCCTCTACAGTCTAAAAAAGGGATTATTATTTTTAAAATTAGGGTGATCCTTTCATGCAAGAGTTAACTATCAAGACATTTAGGCTCTCTTTTAGTTTTAAAATTGATTTACTTTCAGAGTGATAAATCCCAAAAAGCAACATATGACTAAAACAGTGAACATAAACAATACATCCTCCCCCAAATCCAATAAAGTGTATCAAAACCCAAGGGCACAGGGGAAAATCTGAAACGTGTGTGTGTGTGTGTGTGTGTGTGTGTGTGTGTGTGTATTCTTAAGATAAAGAGTTTTAATGATCTCTAAGTAAAAGAGAAATATCTTGACGCAGGTGATTTGTGCAAAAAGCAATTCACAACCAAAGAAATACAGATAATAGTAACTACAGACGTAAGTGTTTAACCCCATTATTTATCAATATATAAATGTAAACTAAATGCAAATGAGAACAAGAGTGAGTTTTCTTTATTTTTTTTGCCCCTTAAATATTAATGGCAAAGGGACTCTCCCATACACCAGTGACAGGAGCATTAGCTGTTATCTGCTTCCCAGAGGGTAGTTTGACAGTGTGAATCATCAGCCTTAGAAAGATGCATCCACTGTGGCAAAACCTTTTCTTCTGATAATTTATCCTAAAATAATAATTAGATAGTAAGAATTAGGACATGGACTCGAAGTCAGAAAGTCCTGGATCAGAATCTCATGTTGTCCAATCATTTATTAGGCCTGCGAATGTGACAAAGCTATTTAACACGTTCCTATTTAACCTTTTAAACCTTTTAAAGAAAACTTGCATCTTGACTTCCTCAGTTATATCCCTGAACGAGGATAAAGAACAGTAGCTACCTAATAAGATTATCATATTTAGTGGAGAAAATACATATAAAATATGAGCATACTTTGTAGCACCTGATAAACATTCAGAAAATCTTGGCCATCATTAAGAAGCTAATATTATAAGGGAACAGATTTGGAAGTATGAAGATGCTCAATACATTGTGAATAACAAAAAAAAAATCTGGTCAGAGCATAGTTTAATGGAATACTATTTGACAATGATTGTTAATTGCACCCCCAATAACCATGCTCCCCTTTCTACAGTAACAAAATGTTTAGCTGGGAACCTGGCTATCTGGAATATTCTTTAAATTTGCTAGTTTTCCTTGTGGCCACAGGGATAAGTTTGTGCAAAGTGCAAAGTACAACTTCTGCATTGTAACTTTCACGAAATGTGAAAATGTAGGCCATGCCATTCCCGTTTCCCTTCTCACTGACATGGCTGTGAGTCATCCAGAACACACAGGGAAGAGGATAATACCCCAGAGATGATAAAAGGACTTTGAGTTTTTAAATTTGGGGGGACATTTTAACTAAATTTATTGGGGTGACATTGGTTAGTAAAACGACATAGGTTTCAAGTGTACAATTCTATAATACTCGTATATCATCCATATATTGCATTGTGTGTTCACCACCCAGAGTCAGTTCTCCTTCCATCACCATGTATTTGACCCCCTTTAGCCTCTTCTACCTCCCTGCTCTCCCATTACCCTCTGGTAACCACTAACCCGTTGTCAGTTTTGAGTGCAGACCATCCCCACTCACTTTGTAGGACAGCGCTCCACCAATCTGGACTGACAAGCAAAAGAGAAATAAACCTGATTCTTACTCGAGACACACAGTCATTTGGGGTTTCAACCTGCAATCAAACTCTATTCTAACTAATTAAGTAATTTAAAATCACAGTGTTTAATGACATGGCAAATTATTCACTTTAAATTCAAAAGGCAGATCGCTAAGCCATTTGTATAGGGCAATCTTTGTTAAACATGTATGCTTCCCTCTCTCTTTCCCTCCGTGTGTGCGAGCTTAGAAAAATGTCAGGGAAGAGGTAAACTAAAATGTGAAAAATATTTATCTATGATGGAATTATGCATATAATGTCTGAATATTTGTAATGATAATTTTATAATCATCAAAAAGGTTTTCCCAAAGAACAAGGAAATCCATTATCATGCAGAAAATACGGTATATGTACATTTTTAAAAATCTTGAATTATTATTATCTTTATTTGGCAAATCCCCAATGCTTTATCAGAAAGATTGGATTGTTTTAAGAGTCACTGAGTACACACACACACACACACACACACATGCATATATGTGTATATGCATGAGAAATGCTTCCAGGACTCTAAGATATGTCAGGCAGAATAACTTTGCCCTTCAAATAGTGAAATAGAAAAGCCAAATTTAATACTTGTGAAATACTCATGTTAAATATTATAGTTGCAAATACATAATTTTTTTTAACATTCTTTTTATTTATTCATTTAATTTTTAAAATTAGTTTCAGGTGCACAAAACAAAGTAATAGTTAGACATTTATCATTTATATCCCTCACACTGTGTCAACCACCCTCCCCCATCCACTATCCCTCTGACATCGCACACAGCCATTACATTTCCATTGTCTCTATTCCTAATGCTGTACTCCGCTTCTTGTAAATATATATATATATATATATATATATATATATATATATATATATATATATGAAATTGTAGTTGACATTCATTATTGTTCAGCTTCAGCTTCAGGTGTACAGTGCAGTGATCAGGACAAATACATAATTTTAATGTATTTAATTATTTCGACTATGGAGAGCAAATCGATATATTCTGAAGGTCTAATGTCTCAACCAATAAGAAGCCTGTGTCCCTTCCTTCTACCAGGAAGGCATTGCGTTTTGAAGAAACCAGGGTACTGCTCTACTCCCATCACGCCTGCCTTCTTTTCGCAGCCTTTAAATATGCTGGTTCTGGCCAAAAAGGAGTGGGTGTGGCTGGAACTTTCCAATCTTTCCTCAGTAACACTAAATGCCATACTATAAAAAAGCAGAGCCTATATATTTTATAAGAAATAAGGTTGTGATTAAATAATTTTAGGTCATCTAGGTTTCATACGTGAAGAAGAAAAACAGTTCAACATATATGTGTCTTAGTACAGAAAACAGTTCACCGACATCTCCTTTAAATGATTACTTCAAGGAGAAAGACAAGAAAGATAAAATTATGATATATAACAACCAACTGTAGGCTGTACAACATAAAAAGTAATCGAGATATATCTTACACAGCTGGTTGCTGAACCAATTATGAATGTCCAAAGAAAATATAAAAAATAGTAACAGCATTGTTCTGGATTTAAAACAGATCTGTATGGTTACATGGTGACTGTTACATGGTTACCACACCATGCTACAGTAACAGAGACAGTGGAGGAAGCTAGTTGGTGGGGTGCAAGAAGGCTGTCGGTGGGGAATGCATTTCACGTCTGCTGTGGCAAAGAACTCAAAGGAACTTCTCTCTTGACAAGTAGAGAAAAAAGTTTTATAGCATTCTACTAGTGAACATTAAAGAAGAATGAAAATTATGACCCAGGAAAAGATAAATGCAAAGACTAGACAATGCATAAGGCAAAACCCAGAGAGTCTGTAAAATAATTAGGAGGCATATATAGGAAATAACACAAGACGAAGGAAAGATGTTGAAAAAATACACTAAGACTTCAGGTAAAACCAAAAATTGATTATATGATGTTTTCAAGGGTTAGTGAAAAGATACATGAAACGTCAAAAACAAAAGGAGAGCTTAAGATATACTTGGCCATACAAACTAAAGAAAGACACAGTAATATCACCCAAAATAGAATTCAAGCAAAATCAAACAAAAAAGGATAAAAAAAAAGGAGGTTGTTTGATTTATTCATTCAATAAATATTTACTGAGTGCTATTCTGTGTCAGGTATGGTGCTGAGACTGGGGCTAGAGAGTGAACCAGCCCACAAATCCTCATGGGGTCCTCTCGCTCTGGTGGAGAGAGACAGAGAGTAAAGTAATTGAAAAAAATACATATAATGATACGTACTAAGGAGAAAAATCAAGAGAGGACGACAGAGGGCATTTGGGGTAGGGAGGTTGCACTCTTACAACAGGGTGTCCAGGAAAGTCCTCAATAAAAAGGTGACACGGAGCAAAAACCACAGGGGGGTAAGGGTAGACCATTAGGAGTTACAGAAGACAGGCTTTTCAAACAGAGGGAACAGCAGTGATGCAAACCCGAGGACAATGTGCCTGCGTGACTTAGGAGCAGCAAGCAAGCCAGGGAGGCTAGAAGGGAAGGAGTGAAGGGAGTGGGGAGCAGGGGAGGCCATGAGAGGAGCACAGCTGACTCATGAACAAGGTGGGGGCCTGGGCGCCAACCACCAACCATCAGAAAATTTCATATAACTTTTGACTCCCCCAAAACTTAACTAGTAATAAGAGGCCAGATCATTCAGGGCTTGATGAAAACTGTAGCGATTTTGGCTTTTATTCTGAGTGAGACAGGCAATCGGGGGAATGACGAAATCTGCCTTACAATCTGGCTGATTCGTGAGGCAAAGCAGAGAGACCAGTTGGGTAGCTAGCGCTTAACAACCCAAGTAAGAGAGGATGGAGGCTTGGACGCATGGGAGCAGTGGTTGGAGACTAGAAGAAAATAATGTAGGAGAAGTTTGCTATAGATTGAATGTAGGTTGTGAGAGAGAAGGAAGAATCAAAGAGGACTTCAAGATATTTGGCCTGAGCAACTGAAGGGGAAGTTGTTGATTGAGACAAAGATAAAGTCATCGGGAAGGAGATCCATTTTGGACAGGTCAAGTTTGAGAGGCACATTAAATACCTAAGTAAGCAGTTGGATATGGGACTCTGGAGTTCAGGTAAGAGTCTGGTCTAGAGCTATAAATATAAAGTCACCCATGTAGAGAATATAGGGATGAGATAACCAGGCAAGTTGTGTAGACAGAAAAGAGAAGTGTCCAAGGAACAAATCTTGGGGACTCCGATGTTCAGAAGTTGGGAGATGAGAAGGAACCAGCAGAAGTGCCAGGAAACCAGGAAACCAGGCATGTGTGGTGTTTTGGAAATCACGTGAATAAAGCCTTGCCAGAAAGACCAAGTGATAATTGTCAAAAGCTACTCGTAGGTCAATAAAATGAGGACCAAGGACACTGACTATTGGATATAGTAATGGCGAGGACACTAGTAGGATGGATGAGGTCTTTGCAGTGGTAGAAACAGAATCCTGGTTAGAGTGGGTTCAGGAGCCAACAAACAGGAGGAGAGTGAATGGAGATGCTGAGGATAGAAACAACTTTCCGAAAGCTCAGCTGTAAATGGAAGGAGAGAAATGGGGCAGAAGTTGAGAGGATTTTTTTTTTTTTTAATGGTACAACTAACAGCCATTAATAAGAAACACCCATTATTTTAACCACATTTATTAATTGAGTTGTATTAGCACGTTAAGCTAATAACTTGAAAGACAACAACACTTTCATTATGAATGAATATAATGCAAAAAATTAAAATTCTGTTGCATCCACACAGAGCCTTGTTTCCAGATAAGAGGAAGTCCTTCCAAAGTCATTCACAGAACTCTTACCTACATTTCCTCACCTTATATTGCCCCTTCTGCTTTTGTAAAGAAGACAATTTCTTATCAAAAACTTCTGAAGTCATAGTAAGCTTTTCCAAAATCACAGACTACATGTAACTTTATGATTAATACCACCTCCGAAGGACCATAACCATAATGGCTGAATTTTGGCCAAGATGCATTATACTGTTTAATTCAGGTCTCATTTTTAATAACTAAAATAACTAAAGCCTCTTTAAAGAGCAGGATGAAAATATTGCATCCCTTAAATATCAATGTTAAAATCACCCAATTCTTCTCTCTGCTCATCATTTTAAATATTCAATAATTTAATTCATTCCCTATATACTTGTGTTTTTAAACCTGATTTCCCCAAAGTAAGTCCCATAGGAACCTTAATCATTACTTAGTACAACTGTTTGCCAATTCTTCATCAGATCAAATACTGCTTCTTGTAGCTATAATGTAATAAAACATTAAATAGCTTTTTAAACTTTAAATAACCTGTTTAATGTTCTATAAGCATCACTATTTGTTTTAACAAGTATTCTCTTTTTCAGTGTCTTTTAATTAAACATCTGAGTATTGTGATTATTGTTCTGAGATGCTTTGTTTTCTCTTAACTTTGTATTTCTTCAATTATAATGATTACATTTTTGTCCTGGACATATTAAAACAAACATTTCAAAATAATTTTTAAATCACCTATTATTTGACATTAGCACAATTCACACTAAGTTAAAAACAATGGCTATTTTTTCATTGAAGTGATTATGTATTTTAGTGGATCCTTTATCCTCCTCTAACCAGGATAAATTTCCCTGAATTGGATTTTCTTATCATTGTGGCCCAAATGGAGAAATTGCAGAAATCTGAACAAATAATTTCTATATGCTTACTAGTCTCATAAACATTTAAACTATAATTATTGAACAGAACACTATTAACTTCCATAGTATGCCACTAAATATTTGCCCATCTTGATAGACTTTTGGTTTCAGCAATCTATATTTTCCTACTTTCTTCGTGCTTTACATGTCTTATTGTGGACCCTCCAGGTGCAGTGTAAAGCAGGTCTGCAGTTCAAAGAGAAGAAACTCTGATTCTTGTCAAAAAACATAATTTCAGAATGTCCCTCATAGCCCCCCAGGCAGAGCACTCTGCATTCTCACATTTTTTAAGACTTTAAGGTATAAAGAATACAGGCTCTCTTTTCCAAGGAAAATGCCCTTAACGCTACAAATATAAAATTTATTCTGCTCCCAAATTTTAAAGCACTGGACCCACGATTCTGGCTGACAATACAGCTATTGACAGCGACAGGTGACCAGTGGCTGGAAACTCCACCGTGCTTTCTCCATGTCTGAATCGGACAGGATCTCACGTATCTCAGATCTTGTTCTTGGTGAAAAAGGGATAAAAGGAACTGAGAGAAATGCTGTTGGCTGGCACTGGCTGGGGTGCTGGAGGGATGAGGAGGTGTTAACGGGAGGCATCCGGTATCTTTTTGTTTCATTAAGACCCTGGCTTGACAGGAAACAGGGGAAACTTAGCCATAGAAACGGTGCATCCGCTGTGGAGCCCAGCAAGTGGAGTCTCCCACCGCTACTTAGAATAAAGAAACTTATAGTCCTCTTTCTCTCATGTTTCTGGCCACGGTCATCTTTCTTCCCTTCTTCTGCATTCACTATTGTACTCTATTCCAATCACCTAATTTTCTTTCTTAAAAGTCTCAATGCCAAGGGTAAAAGCCCTTAGAAAGTGGTCCATAATAGTATGCCAGTTAAGTTCAAAATCTATATAAACACTTGGACTTGTTCAAACGAGAATGTGATTTGATTGACCTACTTTAGTTCAGTTTTTTAAAATAAGAGGGACTGAGTGAATTTGAGGGTGAACTGAATTCTAATTCAGAATGCTGGGAACAGGATCCTACGTTTCTTACTCAGCTGAAGGGAGTGCTGCATGAGTTGAGATGGGGCAAAATTTAATATTTGATAGATCCTATTGTATTTTCTGTTTTTAAAGTGACTTCTTTGGAAGGAACTTCTTTCCTTGATTTATGTCTTAAGTCTATTTACTGAGCACCTACTAGATAGGCCAGGGGTCTTTAGAGCCCAGTGCTTGTATCTCGAGACCAGACTCCTTCAAGGTAGAGAGTTCAGGAGATAACTGAAATGCAACGTGAGTCAGTTTTCCCTCTCTGTAGCAGGAACAATGATGTGTTAGAGGAGGTTTCACAGTGGATGTGAAGGATAACTAGAAATGCAAGGGGCCACAAGCCACGGAAGAAAAAGGGAAAGCTTAAGCCAACTTGAAGGGGCACAGGTGTGGAGGGTCAGGTCAACTTGGACAGGCAGCTGACGTTCAGGTTTTGAAGCAGCATGAAGCCTTGGTAAGAGCACCATATGACATCAAGAGTTATATGAACCTATGGGTCCTTCCCAGTAATGAGTAGGAACAAACAAAATCCCATCTAATGTTTTCTCAATGGTTTCCGTGGATGGACACCAGTAGTCCTCTATTGCGTTTCATTACTGAAGTCAGCTGCAGAAGAATTTCTTTCTGAGAATTTCAGAAACATACTATGTAAAAGGAAAGTCCTTCTCCTAAGATGCAGGATCCTAAAAGCATTACAATATCTGTTGCTACAAACTTGCACAAGCTTTCTTAACACTGACCTTAGATAAGTAGTAATTTATGTTAAGTAATGACTATAGCATGTTTATTGTACTTTTCACATTTTGGCAAGAGAGCAGGTTGGTTTGCTAGGTTCATAGAATTTTCTAGGCTAATAGAGGATGTATGTGTTGCTATTTTTGTGGTTGCGCGCGCGCGTGTGTGACATTTAGTGCAGTGAAACTTTCCAGCTGTGTTTTGATCAAATACACATTTGATATGTGTATTTAGGATTTATAGGTGACTGAGCAAGAAGATATGCAATATGCAAAAAACCCTTCATTCTTTATTACCGACTAATATAAGGATCATGCCACAGCTAATCAACAGGAACTTACACTCCAGCCTGTAAATCCTAAATGGGATTATCTGTGGACACATTCCTGAAACGGCACAGTCTGGCATACTGGACTGTAGCAGAATGCAATAAACAAGCATAATTACTTCCACACAAAATGTCTATATATCAATGTTTTTTTGATGACCTATTTTCAGTGAGTTTCTCCAGTAATTCAATCATCCAAACAAATCTCCAGCACACTGTGTACTGCAGTCTCAAAGCCTCACAATAAAAAAAGCCAGCACGCCCATGTATTTATAAGGGAAAACTCACTTCATGGAGATACACTTTCTCTGCCAGCAGTCAGAGAAGACCCAACCTGCATCATGGTACAAGGGTTTATATGCTGTTATCATTTGTAGGGAGATTATTTACTAAATATATTCTTATCTTCATTTGCCCGAATGCCTTGGAGTCTAATACAACTGAATAGTTCACCATGTTTGTAAAAACTAACAGTTGTTTTATTTTTCCAAAATGACAGATGCTGTAGAATTCTAATTAAAAAAGGTGGAGGAGTAGCTGCCACCTGGTAAAGCTCCCACCAAACAGGGAACTGGAATACTTGCTTGCTTTTTTATGATGAGTGTTTTATCATTTTTGGGGGGGGATGGAGGGCTTGGTATAATATTTTGAATAAATTACTGAGGAACAAAGAAGCATCTTGTGTTTTCTAGATATCTTCTGCCAAGAATATTAAATACCTAAAATGCAATGAAAGATTAAGATGAAAGTAAGTTGGAATCACAGGCAACAGAGAAGCATTATGGGATATTCTCTTGTGGGATGGAGGATGACAGATTGCGCTGCATCTTAAAGTATTTAAGGGCAACATGCACTAGCCATTCTTGGCCAATTAAAAGTAATTTCATTCTTTGTACCTCTTTCCAGGAAGAATCCAATTTGCAGACAGCATTGACATGTATGTCCAAAATTTGTGCCCCATTTTGATAGATTATTAGCCAAGAATCATATGCAAATTTACTCATTCTTTGAAATCTCAGCACCAAGAGCTTACCTTTGTCACAAAATAGCAGCTGCCACCACCAAAAATTAAGCCTCAAATTCGTACAGATGTAAATATGGAAATTATTGTGACATTTTCTTAGCAGTAGGTGTTGAAGAGGACATACAAGATGAGCGTTTTAACACACATATTTTGCTTATATATTTTGCAAAATAATACTTACACTATTACTTTGAATGTGGTGGGGTAAGATATTTAGGAGAACAAAACGCATTTCAGCCTAGAGAGGCAAAACACAACCAACTTCTGTGTTCAAGCTTCTCTGTGAGTGAATCACCTGAAATGAGTAATAAAGGCTTATCTTTTTGTTTCTGTATATAGCAAAAACAAAAAGGAGGCAACACCAAAGTGGCTTAAATTATTGAATGAAAAAGTACATGTTCCAAGTTCAAAAGGTGGAAGTCCTGCTCCCCGTCTCACAGAGACATTTTAAAATGAATTCACATCTTTATTTTGTCTCTCCTTTATATGACTTTCTACAGACTTAAAATCTGACTCATAGAATCCAACATTTATTTCATTATTCTCTATTCTGGTAGGCTCCCACCAGAGTTCATTTTATATCTGCAACAAGATGAACTCCTCAAAGAGAAAAATGATTCAAATCCAGCACAGTGTCGAGCAAACAGTAGTTATTCAATGAAGATCTGATGAAATGGGTTTTATTGATCTCAGGTGGACTCCACCCCTTTGGAGAGGGACAGCGCAGTATTCAGGTCACAAGAAGAAGCAGACCTTCCTCTTCTTTCTTTATGTTAGAGGCAGGAAAAAGTCAGCCTCAAAATATCCAGGATAATTCTTACCATGAAACGTAATAATTTTCCCAAAGAATATCATCTTTTAACAGTCAAAATAAGGCAATATCAGTTTTGAAAAGCAGAAAGACAGATATACTATATATCCCTATTTATTTACTGTGGGTATATAGATGCATATATATGTATATTATATATATGCATATATACATATAGATATATTTATATATAAAATACTTATATCCATATATTATATGTATGCATATTTCATGTAATTTCCCCACTCCAAAAGCTATCACAGGCAACTTTACCATAAGCAAATATTACTCATGAAGAAGCCATTCAGCCTAACTTCCTAAATACAAGTCTTGCACCCAACTCGTAAGGTACAACATAGCTATATTTGTTCATTACACAGGGAAAAATGCGCTTACATGTCTATCCTTGACAGTCGCCACTCGATCCCTTTCCTAAACTCAATGATTCAATAATTTATCACTTCATGCATCCATAACGTATCTTACAGGATATACAGAAGATAAAACCCTATCAAATTTTTCACTAATTAAAAGAAAAAAAATTGCTAAAAACAATTTGAAGGAAATTCTGGGAAGCCTATTGTACGGACTGTTTTCCATTGCACTGTTTTTATGTAAGACACAAATTGCAAGCAATTACAAGATACTGGTTTATGCCATATGAATGTGATAGCCTATGAGCAATCTGAAATTGAGGATAGTAAGAAAGCCTATTAATTGGAAGATAGCTGACTGAAATATCGCAATAGTACTTCTGCTCATTTCAAAAAAGGCAAATATAAGAATTTTTAAGATGAATGAGCTAAATAGTTTTGCTTTTGTTTTTTTAAGTTAAGACTTGATACAATTTAGCCTGACACTAGGAATATACTCAAATCTTTCCAATCCTTAGGGGAAAGAAAGTTTTTTTTTGGTTCAGCTGTGACGTAATTTCTACTAAAACAGATAAAAATGGATCCTTTTAAGCACCAGCATTTCTTATTCTCAAGGCACCGTGTTAATCAGTTCAGAGGAACTCTCTAGCTTCAATTCCTATGTCTTGAAATAAATTCAAAGTTCCATCATTCAATAAATAATCAATCTTCAAACCACCATCTTCTATTTCTCTCTTCTTCCCTTCCCATTATCAGCTTCTGCGGAATTGTATGTCTGAGCTGCCTCCATGTTTCCTTCCTGGATATTTTCTAACTCTATAGGTCCTTGCTGTATCTTCCATCGTTTGAGGACCACCAATGACTCACTCTCTAGAGAATGGCACCACGTCCTAGCAATTATACTGATTTCATGTATATCAAATGAGGTAATTTGAGTACTTGTTATACATGTAAACATCATATAAAAAGGATGGTATTAATATACCTCCAAATGATGTATCAAATGTCCGTTTTGGCTGCTGCAACGTAACAGCCTTATAACTGAGTTTCCTGATTCCTAGTCTCGCTCTTCTGCAATCCGCCTATACACTGATACTTGAGTAATCTTCCTAAAATAACGAGATCTACTCAAGGCATTTCACTGCTCAAAACTCTTCAGTAGTTTCCCATTATATATTGGACAAATTCCAAACTCCAAACCCTTCAATTAGCCATTGGAAATCATACCTAATTTGACACTTTTCCACTACAACATCCCCTCCCGACATGTCCCTCCCTCCAATCACCACACTGTCATTCCCATTCCAGGCTTCTGTGTATGCCATCCCTTTTCCACTAACGCCTCCTTCCTCATCAGGGACCCCTGAAGCCCCATCCACCTACACTGCTGGGTCTGTATTCAACCTCAC
The DNA here is from genome assembly GCF_004115265.2 of Rhinolophus ferrumequinum. Classification (NCBI taxonomy): domain Eukaryota; kingdom Metazoa; phylum Chordata; class Mammalia; order Chiroptera; family Rhinolophidae; genus Rhinolophus; species Rhinolophus ferrumequinum. The sequence goes on from NC_046309.1 coordinate 22,229,712, forward strand.
GTCCTACTAGAAATCCTCCCAGAGGTGAATTTAGCTTACACTCCCATACAACTCTCACTTTCATAGTCTGCAAACTCTGCTACATATGAGAGCTATTTTGTGTATGGATCTTTCTCTCTTGCAAAGGCTTAGCAAACCATGAGGGAAATAGTCTCTCTGGGCAGATATTTATCGTAAGAAAGGTGCCCAATAAAGACTCACTGAATTGATTTGTACTTGTGTCTTCACCATTAATAAGAACATTAAAATAGTTATTTGGACCACCTGACAAAGTTCTCCACTAACTTTTAAATGAAGCTATCAGTGCTTTTCAAATATAATAAAAACAAATATCCTAGACCTGAAAAATAATGAAAATGTTATTTAAAAATATATACACAAATAAACTGCTTGAAATAAAAAAATCGATACCTGTATCTTCTATCTATCACCTAACAGAAAACAATAACTAATTCTAACCAACTATGCATGGAGAAAGAAAATAAGACACAGGAAAGCAAGAAAATGTGTCACCCACAAAATGAAAGATATTATGTGCCTATGCCCTGGTAAGTGCACTTAAGACTCCCATCTCAGAGGCTGGTTCAGTTATCCTCCCACCTACCGACAGACTTGAATCTTTGGACCAACTCCAAGACTGTCTGGCCTCCTGAAGTTCCACTGGCTTGTAAAGACTATGAGGTCAATCACTATAGTCCATACTCCTCCTTCTAGGGTTACTCTGAAACTGAAGCTGCCTTAAGAAGAGGAGAGAGGGATGGGAAGCTTTCCCAGGCCTCTGTTCTGTGGCCCTAGCTTTGTTTTAGGATAGCATGAAACTTGCCACTGAATTAATCAGTTCAGATAAAAGGTCTAGTATCAAGCCCCATCTTGAGGTAAAGATGGTAGAGCTTTAAGATTCAAGAAATAAGCCGTCCAGTCAGTGCCAGTGACAGAACAGAAAAATTAAAGAGTAAATGCTAGCAGGAACAGCACGGAAAAAGAAGGAAAGAATGATTCTGCAAGAGAGGAAAAGGAACTGCACGCATTCTATGAATATTTTAACAGAAAATCCTTCTTTCCTATTAATTAATAAATTATTCTTTCCAAATATATAAAGACTATCTTTCCAAGGAAACTTGTAAAATATTTATCTCTTGTCAGTGTGTACAGGAATTGATTCGCGCTTATTGAATGAGACCCAAAAGTTCACATTAACGAGGACCTTAAATAATTTCATTTACTTTAATATCTGTGTGCAAATATGGAGAGAGAGAGAGAGAGAGAGAGAGAGAGAGAGAGAGAGAGAGAACCTGCCCATTTTAACACACTAGAATTCTTAGGCACAAAGAAATGTTAACCCATACTTTTAAATTATGTTAACTACAAGGCTCCCCAAATTATATCACAGTAAAAATATTTTTAAACAATGGTATCAAAGGCATCAAAGTTCTCCCTCTCAAACTCTTCAAGATGCTGAGCAATATTGAGGGTTTTTAAATCTTAAATTCGTGATTGAAGGAAGTGAAGATGAAGAAGAATAGCCACAAAAAAGAAAGAAAAAAGAAGAAGAAAAAGGAAAGGAAATGAGTGAGAAGAACATAAAGCAAAGATCCTAATAGAAGAGCAAATCTTTTTTCTGTTTTGAACTCCTGTGAGCATTTCTAACTCACCCCATCCCCCGTTCCATTTGAATTCAACTCAATTTGAACATTTGCTGAACATCTGCAGTGTTCAGGACTAAGCTAGGTGAAGGACCTCATCTCTGGGATTAATGATAAAACGAGAGACCAATTCCAAATGTAACGGCACCGTCTGTCACTTATCTGGTTTCCAGAGCTGCCTCAGGACTCCAGCACCTCCTATGGCCGGCTTGGGAAGAGTTAATCCAAGCTGACGGCTTCTGACTTGACTAAAAAGTTGCCATGGGCTTAAGATACTTCATTCTTCATTACTGACCACTTCTTACCTCCACTACCCTGCCCTCCCTAACAGGTAAATATGCGTGTACACACACACACACACACACACACACACACACACACACACACTGACTTGATGCCCTGGCCCCTGGGACACATCCAAGCTTCACTGGTGCCAACTCATCTAGAAGTAAATGCTCATTGAAAATTGCTCCTGCAACTACGAGTACACATGCAGGAGCTCTCGTGGGGGCTCTACTTCTAGGGCACAGAGCGTGTCTGCATTTAGGTGATGCCTACGACCACGCGCCTTCCGAGACATCGGAGGAAATGGAGGTCTGGTGCCAGAAGTGGCCCTCGCGATGGACAGCTCAAAGTGACTGCGGACCTGACTCTTGGATTTGGATCAGAATCAAAGGAAGGACAGGTCACATGAAACTGGCTCGTGTCAAAAGCAAAAAGCGACTGCTGCCTTGGAACCTTCACAGTACTCTTTCTGTATGACCTAGTGCATGGAATGTTCCTGAAGCACCTACGATAGGTGCTGAGTCCAGGAACAAATGAAACAGTCTTTGCCCTCAAGGAGCTAGTCTAGTGGGGGAGATAGACTGGAAATGTTACAGTGAATGTGGATAACGTGCTGTGGGAACAGAGCACTCGCTCCTGAACTCACAGCTAATGTCCCCTCTTTGAAGATGGGTGTTGACCTGTCTACAAAGGCCACAGAGAAGCCATTGAACTTTCTTCACCTACGGCCGCCACAATGTCCCTGTGATTTTTTTGAACAGCTGAACAACACAGGTCAGGAACAACCCACATACATCACCACTACAAACAATTTAAATAACATTAGAAGCTTTCCTAGTTGACAGCCTCTCATCAGCACTGTCAATCAGTGCTATGGAAAAGTCCCAGAGATACTTTATCAGCTGTTTCTGACTCTAACGTCGCACTGTCCAACAGACTTCCTGCAGTGAAGGAAATGTTTTATATCTGCATTGCCCCATAGGTAGTCACTGAGCACTTGAAATGTGGCTACTGTGGCTGAGGCACTGAACCAATTTATTTTAATAAATTTAAAATGAAATAGCCACAAATGCTTAGTGGCTGTGGTACTGGATGGCACAGTTCTAAAATAGAAGTGTTTTAGGGTCGTGCAACACCATAAACTAAGTTTTCTGTTGATGTCAATACAGTACGCTTAATGTCTCTAAGAATTACAAACGCAGATAAAAAACTGGTTTTCTTTTGTAACCTTAAATTGCTACTAGGGATTACGTCCAAGACCTTCAAAGTTGAAGTATAATTGAAGCACATGCATGCCTTGCTTAAACTGGCTCAGACGTTTACCATGGACCTTCGTGATAAAGTGGAAAATGTTCTGAAATATTTGGGAGTTAAGGTGCTTAACACAGAGAGATATTTGGGAAAGACTTATTCTCAAGTAGTTCTAAAAAAAAGACAGTGCCTTAAAAGTGAGATTAAAGAAGGTTTTGAATGTGGGGGTTGCATCAGATCAGCGGATTGCAGGCGTCATGAGTATGAGGCCCCTGCACGTTTATGCACTGCTTAATTATTACTGTCTAACAGGCGTGGGGCACTTAGGAAACACGTAATGAACGTAGTGAAAGGAGTACAGATGGGAATATGCTGTATCTGGATCACCATGGTTATTGCATGACCACATGCATTTGTCAAAACTTTCAAGACTGTACACTAGAAAAGGTCAATTATGCCTTGTTTTTTTAATAAGGGGAGGAAAAATAAGATGAGAGCACTTGGGAAAGCCATGCATGGAGATCTGCAGAAAGCAACTGGGAATGTGAAAGGCAGCATCACATCTCCTATGAAGCAAACCAATAAATCCCAAACAGCAAACTGATCTTCTAGGAATGAAAGGAGAAAAAGGCTCAAGCTTGGGAATCAGAAAGAACATACAGACTGAGACAAGCTGTGTGATGTTAGGCAGGTCAGTGGACTTCTCTGTGCCTCAGTTTCCTCTGCTGTAAAATGTGTAAAATGAAAACATATACCTCTAAGGGTTTTGGGGAGAATGAAATGAGAAAACGTCCACAGAATGTTCAGCACTGGGTCTGCGCCCAGCAAACACTGAGTAGATGGTAAATGGAAATAAAGCACAAGCTCATCTTCTCAATGAAGCCCTTCCTTTGAGGTCCTCTGGTCCTGAATGAGGGGATTCCATTTCTATTCGCAGTCGGAACAGTTGGCCAATGGGTGATCAAACAAAGTTACCAGCTTAGACATAACTCAAATCTCTTGAGAGTAAGAGGAAGGGGGAAACACAGTTCATGCTTCCAGAAAAACCTGAATTTTTGCCAGAAGCAAAATTCTCCCCACATAAAATTTTAAGCAAGTCCCCAAATGTCTAAGTGTACACATGAGAGCATAAATGAATTCATCAATGAAATAATTTATCCTGGCAAATTTCCCGGAGTAGAAGCAACCAGAGTCTACGGAAAAAGGACAAAGACGTGAAATAAAGAAAGTTGCTACTCTGCAAATCAAAGGTAATTAATTTTCTAAAAGGAAACTAGTTATTATTTGTCGGGGGAAAAAAGCATGAACATTTTCTATTCCTGGTTCCCATTTGTTTTTCGAGGATAAACAGACCAAGCTGAGAGTCACAACATACTGGATTTCACGGATTCCATACTTGGAATAAATTAAGCAATTAGTTCTTGCAGCGGAATTGGGTATAATTTGTAGTTAATGTGGCCCTGAAAGTGGTAAGACATTACTTAAAAGTTCAGAATCTGATTCATGACATATTTAATGATAATATTTAAACCTTTGAATCCCATGTACCTTGCAGGGCTATAACTCACTTAATTCAAAGATCCTGAAATCTCATTAGCTGAAAGAAACTATTCCTTAAAAGCTCTTAAAACACCTACCTCTCCTCTATGACTCACGGTTAAGCCGCCTTACAGGAAAGCCACTGCAGTTTTTCCCATTACCTGTTCAGTGGGTCAAGATTAAATAACAACTCGAGTCATACAGTCATTACATTAGTTCTCCACCTAATAGAAAAAACTTATCAATTATTTTAGAGAAGGTCCAAATTCACTTAGGTAATTATTTTGGAGTCCTCTTTAATTTCTGCCTCTCTGATTAAGAATCTCCTTCAGCTGAATAATATGAAAAACTGTGTTATACATGTGATTTTTAAACATAACAGTAAGTCAGATATCAGAAATCAAGCCCACAGTAAAAACTTGTTACTAATCCGGAGGCTTTGCTAATATTTAAATGTCGAACTAGCTCAGGAATTGTCCGAGTGTGGACCTGGACAGAGCACCAGCATATCCCGGAAATCTGTTAGACCTGGAGATTTGCAGGCCCCACCCACTCCAGATCTACTGAAACAGAAACTCTTCAGGGTGGACTCCACAATCTGTGTTTTAACTAGTTCTCCTGGTGATTCTGACGCACACTATAGCTTGGGAACTGTGATGTAGCTAGTTCTAGCAAAACAGTTGAGGCCATAGGCCAATCTTGATAGAATTATCCAAATAGATGAACTCACAATATATTTATCCCCCCAAAAAACAACAACAACAACAACAACAAACTGTAATATTCCTCTTAAGTCCTAGTAGTAATCGAATGAGAATTTTTCTGTTTTGGAGCGTTATTGGAAAAAAGCAATTGGTCTATATTTCCATCCAAAACATCAGGACACTTTGGACACAGAAAGTGGTACGGTTATTAAGACATTCTTTATTGCTAACGATGAACACCTTACTGAATCTACAAAATGCTACAGAAAAAGGTTAGAATGCAGCCCAACATGCAAACCGTGCCGGAGCTGTCATCCTACACAGCAGCCGCAGTGGACAGAGTTTCCCTGAAGTGTCTATCTAGTCCATGTGCAGGGCTACTCACTGGCTCCACTGAGGATGAGTAACAACCACACCCACAGTCACTGCAGTAGATGATGAGGGGAAGACAATTAAAGTGGAGGCTGAATTTTTCATGTTAGATAATGTGCCTCAGTTTTTCAAAATGTGCTACCCTGACATCAAGATATCCATCCCATTTGAGGTTGCCAAGGCCCCTAGGTCAGCCTGTAGGCAACAATGGAAAAGGCCAACTTTGTTAAAATGGGATAGGATACAAAAGCAGTCACCTGCCAGTCTCAAAACAAACAAACAAACAAATAAACAAACAAAAAACACACACGTTTTGAGTTCTAATACAGGCTTACATTCAAGATCATCACATAAACTTGTGACACTCCTAAACAATGAGTTTAATTCTTTACAGTTAAACTTTACATCATCAAAGCATTAAGACTATGTCCAATAAACTGAACTCTAAATAACCCCAAACAAGCTACAAACAATGCTTTACTGTGAAAAGCCTTAGCAAAATGTGGCCTATTGGAATGGAATATCACTCGGCCACAAAAAGGAATGGAGTACTAATACAGGCTACAACATGGATGGATCTTGAAAACATTACGGTAAGTGAATGAAGCCAGACACCAAAGGCCACAGCTGTATGATTCTATTTATAGGAAACGCTCCAAATAGGAGAATCTATAGAAAAAGTAGATTGGTGACTGCCAGTGCTGGGATCAAGAGAATGAGAAATGACTGTTCATGGAGTTTCATTTTGGGATGATTAAAATGTTCTGTAATTAGATAGATAGTGGTGATGGTCGCACAACTTTGTGAATATACTAAACTGAATTGTACACTTTAACCAGACAGATTGTATGCCATGCATATTATACCTCAATTTAAAAAAAAATGCACAATATACTCAGGGCATGTGGTTTGGATGGCATACAAAGCAGTACTCTCTGATTTCTTTCCATACTACAGTAAGATTTATTTTAAATGAGAATCTAAGTACCAAAAGGATCTGGCTTTGTTGTTAAGACAGATCTATGTACTAGAAAAGTAAACTCAACCTGTGCGTATTTGAGGACCACAACACTTTCAAAATAATGTCTTCCCCTCTCCTTGATCAACTGTATGATTTTAGAGAAAACCAGGACAGATTTCCCGGCAAGTCTTAAATGTCACCATGTGTCTCACATCACACCTGAGCACTTTCATAAAGCTTCTGGAATTTAAATTATGTCTATGTATCTGGGGAGCTGTTGGCAATTATCACTATATTTGTGATGCAATTCTCATTAGTTTGAATATAAAAATGATTTCTCTTTGTAAAGATGCCAAGAGCAGCACCATCTATTGGACGAAAATGCAGGTTAACAGCTACTTTATTATGAACAATCTAATATTTAACAATTGGGATCTTCTAACTGAAAAAAAGTAAGATATGCACACTCACACACGGAGGTACATTTTCTAGCTTTTATGTTAATGCCTCCAAACCTATTCTAGTCCATCATCATAGCAAATCTTCCTCAAGGAAAAAAGACATTTCTTTTATAAAATGCAAAAGTCCAATCCTACAATTCTTCTGGAAAATGACCGGAACGCTTGAACCTGCATCCCATCTAACTGGCTACTTCCGAATGCAATTTCAGTACTAGATGTGTAACCTGCGAGGAGATGAATGATGATTTATTCATGGGAATAAATACATCAACCTGCAGCTCTCCTCTGACTTGGGCAGCAGTGGCACCACGCTGATAGAAATTTTGCTTTAAACAAATTTTGCTTGAAACTTTTTAAGTAACTGCCCAGACTTGAATGTAAATTAAAAGTGCTAAAAAACACAGAAAAGTCAGGTTGATGCTTGTTCCTGTTACTACCTTTCAGGCGTTGTGAGCGAGTGTGTGCGTGCGCGCGCGTGTGTGTTTCGCATCAGACACGTGTATTTTTTCATTCAAGCGCATTATATCCATAGCATGAATTTTACAGCCAAAACGGGATGTAGTACGTAGCTCCGCACTACGGTTGTATTTCTGGTTGTATTTATTTCCTTACATGTATCGAACAGGCTCTTTGCACACTTTGCAGAAAAGGACAGAGAAGAGCTGAGCACGGGACCGTGACTGCCCAGCCCCTCTCCTGTGGCAGCCGGAGCACGTCCCCGGCGGGGAGAAGGAAGGTGGCGGGCGGGGGTGCGAGGTGGGGAGGGGGCGCATTCTCCACGCGGCAGACTCCCACCCTGCCGCCACCGACACCGTGGGATCCCCGTCCACCGTCCCTTTTTTCTCCTTGCTAGAGGGCGGCGGCGGCAGCAAGCACCCAATGCTCTGAAATCCTCCCACCCGTGTCCCAAACGATCCCCGAGAGGAAACCCCACCGAGGTCTCAGAACTCACCCAGGCGGCAAACACACAGGAGCTGAATGCCAGCGAGGACGCGCGTTAGGATTAGCATTTCCAGACGGTCCGGGGACCCCCAGCACGCGGCTCCTTAGCTTCTCGGGGTGCAGATGAAGGGAGCGCGAAGGAAATGTTTTCTCCTCCAGTGTATAGATTGGTGTAAGACTCGTGTGTGTGTGTGTGTGTGAGAGAGAGAGAGAGAGAAAGAGAGAGAGATTGAGAGAGAGAGAGAGAGAGAGAGGGAGAGAGAGAGAGAGATGGGGGAGGAGCGAATCGACAGAGGGACGCGAGGTGGTGGTCGCGGAACTGGAGTCTAGAGGAGGCGCACGTCGGCGGGCGGGCGGAGTTGGTTCCCTTCGCGAGCTGCAGCGGCCGCGGTCTGAGCGCTCGGAGCGCCCCGGAGCCTGAGTGCCGGGGGCGCGCCCCGCCGGCGGGGCGCGCCGCGGGGGCGGGGGCGGGGGCGGGGCGCCGTCTGCGCGGCTGCGAGCGAGCCGCCCGCCGGGGTCGCGCGCGGGGCCCGAGGGGCGCGGCTGGCTGTCGGCGGCAGGGTCCCAGGAGAGCGATTCTCGTAGAGACAGCCCTCTCGCCGCTCCCGCCCCCTGCCAGTGGCTTCGCAGCCTTGGAGTTAGTGGAACCCTCTGGGGTTTACAATCTTGGCGGAGAAAAGGTCCCTTCATTAGGACTTCTTCATCCTTTGGAAGAGAAGAGGCCAAACCATCATTGTCATGGGCTGCTAAACATTGACTTTCGGGGTTCACTCCTGGAAGCGTTTTTCATTTTATTGTTGTCCTCCCTGCAGATGCTAAGTGAATCCCACTAGAAAGTGGTGGGGGAGCCTGCGTAAGCTGGGTTCCCCCTTCCCTTTCCTTTTTGTTTTCCAAATCACCAAAGGAGTTCGAGACCCTATTTCCTTTAGGGCAGTTGACTGCAAACAATCTCCCTCTCTGATTGCGACGTCAGACCCTGCCCCTTCCCCGAATTCTAACCAAATGTTCCTGCTGTGCACAGCTACTAGGAGGAATTTTCAACTCTGCAATGGGTCGCATGGCAAGGTTTTTTAATTGCTTGACTGAAGGAGATACAAAAGAAATATAACGCATGATTTGTGCCTCAGAGCTGGAAACGTCCTGCTGTACCTGCTTGTTCCTGTGGTGGTCTCTCTGAGCGTCCTAATGGCAGGAAGTATGCCCCGTTTATTACTATAACCCAATTCCTCGCAAAAGCAGAAATAGTAGTAGTTCCCTGAATATTTACTGAATTAATTTGAAGCCTAAATAAAAAGATGAGGCAACTGGTGTTATCCTCCATGAGCCTGACTGTTCTGAGCCCTGAACATTCATGCACTTTTCAAAAGATTCTCATTTATATATTCCTTAAGTAGGTACGTGTTTCTACTTATATGAGACCCAGTTTGGTGCCTTTTAGGAATCCACTCTAAGGCACAGAAAATCAAGTTCTGGATTTCTCTCTCGTATTCTTAGCAACCATTTGATGTAGGTTAGATAACCTACAGGAGTACAGTGTGTGCTCCTGTCTCCTGTTCTGGTCTCAAAAATAGTATTTTAGCTTTAAATTTTTAAAGAAAGCTTATTGCATACAAAATTGAATTCTGAATGTATTTTGAGTGTTACCACCTGTTCTCACTAATAGCCGCAGCCTCTAAAACCCAGGTGAAATGTGCAAAGCCAGTGATAGAATTTGCTCTTGCTTCAGGAATTGGCTGTAGTCATGTAGTTAATTCCAAATTGATCTAGAATGGTTATTCAAGAATACATATAAATATTAAGAAATTGACTCCTTGATCTAATTTTTTCCATGAACAAAAATAGAAAGACTGCAATTTGAAAATAATTATAATGGGAATGTTTAATTGCTCAGTTTCCACTTAGGAAGAAACTTCTTGCTGACCCACAAGTAGAGCGTATACAAACTATAAATGTACTGAGAGGTCGGAGAAAGTGTTTCTTGTTGACTGGAATAGGCAGAGGAGGTTTCCTAGAGATGTGTAGTTAATCCAGGACTAGCAGGAGAGAAATTAATGTCAAAGAGGGTGGGGACAAGAATGAAAGAAGCAGAGTCATGAGCTATAAAAGCAGTGGGAATTAAATTTGAGCAGATTAAGTGGGGTCAGACTAGGGAAACACTGATTTCCTAGTTCGAGGAGCTTATACCTGAAATACTAAGCAAGAGGGAACCACAAAAGAAATTTCCAAGAACTTCAACTTTGTTAGCTTTGCTCAGGGGCATGTGTGGTGCTCCTTAAGGTCTGTTGTCGGGTCTGCCAGAATAATCCAACAATAACAAAAATCACCCAACTCCCCTCTTACTTGGTCAAAAGGTCACTTTACTACTCACTGTTTTCAGTTAGATCACAAACACAAGGTACTGTTGAAACCAATTACCCTCGTAAAACAGGCAGGTGCTTCCTGTGTTCTGCTAATTCAGTTCCACAGTAAAATTGTCATTCACCTGGGAAGGCACAAAGGCCACCTTTTGAGGGAGTGGTCAAGTTGCGAGTATTGAGGTCTGTGTGGTAAGCAGGACAGCAACCAATTCAATGTGACTGAGTGACAGCCATGGAAAACTGACTGGGAGAATCAGCCAGTGTGGATCCAATGGTCCTGGGGAGGAGGACCGAGTGGGAGGCTCCAGTGCTTCCGGTCTTTGGAAAACAGGTCATTGCAACAGCCCAGGTATGGGAGAAAAGAAGGCATCAGAAGGGCAGGAACATCAAAAGTATATTAGTATATTGTATTTCACAATTTTATGGGGGTCACGTTCATTTCTGAGATGTTTTACCTGATCAATACACATTAGTCATTGTGATTTAAAGTTGTAAACCTGTAAAACCACATCAGAATCTGAATTTGTCTATCATCTATTTATATACCTGCATACCTGTATAGCCATATGTAGATACAGAGAGCTAAATATAGGTATATTCTCTATATATTTTATATGTTTATAAATCTATCATATATTTACATATTTTATAGTAATATTCTTTATATATTTATGACATATACATAGAGAAAGGGTGCCAAAAAATGTATACACATTTTAAGGAAAAAAAACACTGTATTAAAATTACACTGATGGTAACCACTTTGAGCACCTCTTGTAATTGCAGAAGTCAAATGTGACTTGTGTTCATCTTTTGTTATCAGTTTACATTGAGTATTACAACTTTAATACGTTTTTTTTCTTTCTTAAAATGTGTGTACATTTTTTGGTACCCTCTGTATAGTCTAGATATATATTCTATAATATTATTTATGTGTGTGTATGCTGTTAAAGTTTATTTACATTATGCTGTATCACATCATTCACATTTAAGTCCTGGAAGTTTGTATTGATGTACAGAGTTCAGTATATTCCTGGAAGAATATTTTTTTTTCAAAAACCAAAACAAACAGGATACAATTAATATGACAGTTGGGTAACGTAATGACCATCTTGCTAGTTTGGGTTCTCGTCTGGAATTTGAATGGACTGTATCCAGAGGCTGCCATGGTAGTTTGAGAGTCACAGAGTTCTTTGCTTTTCACCATAAACTCTTTGTTTAATTCCTACATATTTAAATTTAGTTTTGGATTTTCTGGTGGGCCTTCATCTTGGTTTTTCAGCCAGAGCTATGGTTAACTCAAGTGTAACTAATGTTTCACTGGGTATCCAGAAGTCACACCTGCAGAAAGAAGGTTGTGTTAGTTTCCATCCACTGCACAGCCACAGCTGTAGTCAAAAGAGAGTTACAGTTGTGCTGTTGCTCATACCAGTCGCCAAAGGGGACACTCTTGTGTCGCTGGAACTCTGGCTACACTCTTTGCCAGTACCAGGAACCATTATTTTGCATCCATCCATCCATCTATATCAATTCTTTATAAATTCATTCTTTACACTTATTCTTTCATTCAACACATTTCTATTGCATAGCCATTGTGTGCAATTGCTTTAGGGGCATTGCTAAAGCTTATGCATTGCTTCAGAGGCTGACCATTCAAGTATGAATTGTTCCATCACTACCATAAATGAACTCCTGGTCTAAAAGGAGATAAAAGCATTGCTACTACGAAATGTCTTTGCTAAGTATTGTTGGATAAAATATTGGATGCCTGGTTGAATTTGAATTTCACATAAACAATGAATAATTTTTAGCACAAAATAATTTTAGTGCACTCTGATGCATTAAATTTAATGAATAAACTTAAGGAATATATATTTTATGTAATGAAAAAAATGTTAGTACCAATTAATTTTTAGTGCACTTCCAGGCAATATTTGGGACATATTTACATTTAAAAAGAATTCATTATTTATCTGAAGCTCAAATTTAAGAGGGTGTCCTGTATTTTTATTTGCTAAATCTGCCCATCTCACTTTGGTGCGTCTGGGAATTGTGTGATGTCAGAGCTAGTCATTGGTGGTTGGGAAATGTCCACGGTATCCCATAGGTTTCCTTACTCTGCAAGTTATTTCCAAAGTGTCTCTAATATGAATAAAGATAGAGGCAGATGGGGAAGGAGGGTGTTTTCTCTGTAGAATCTGTGTGGCTCAGAACTACAGAATATCGTATAATCACTGAATAAAACATGGAATTAAGGGGCAAGTAAATATCTGTACTTTTTATACTGTGACAGTACTAAGTTGCTCCTGTTTGGCTCACATACATTATTGGTCACTTTTATCCATTGTCATTGAAAAATATATGTGAGTAGAAATAACTAGTTTGGATCAATTCAATATTTATAGTCTGGGAATGTAATTGTTTTGCCTTTACTTGGTTTCTGTGATTATAAGATGTTCATCAGAAGCAGATCTCATTTGACTTGACACCAAGTATTTTAGATTGTGAGGATAGATTTAGCTTGTGTTTTTCACTTTACAAATGTTCCCATGTGACGGACACAATGGCACATACTCATATTCTTGTAGTGAAATTTCTGAAGAGACTGAAGAGTAATTTTACGTTCTGCAACATAGTCAAATCTTTTATTTGGATTTGTGCTACTAGTAACTTTCTTCCTAAAAAGCAAGTGTTTCCTACCTGCCTGAGATTTGCATCTTCGTGCCTAATGACCCTTAGGAATTTATCGAGATGACCCATTCCTGCGTTTTCACACTCTGGGGCATAAAACAGGTGGGAGGATCCTCACTGACAGGTCCAGGGCTGAGTGTGATGTGGTGCTGAGTCCATCTGAAGAGAGATCATTGTGTTTAAGAGAAATAAGTCAGACAGAAAAAGCTGAGAACCATATGCTTTCATTGATATGTGGGATATAAAACTGAAAGCAACAAAGGAACAAGACAAACAAAAACTCACAGATACAGACAATACTTTAGTGGTTACCAGAGGGTAAGGGAGGAGGGGCTGATAAAAGAGGGGGTCAAATATATGGTGATGGAAAGAGAACTGACTCTGGGTGGTGAGCACACAATGTGATATGTAGCTGATGTGTTACAGAATTGTACACCTGAAACCTATGTAAATTTACTAACCGTTGTCACCCCAATAAATTTTAATAAAAAAAACAAAACCACAGCAACCTACATACTTACCCTTTTAGTTTCTTATCACGATTGACTATAAAATAATTTAAACTCATTATATGCAAAGTATATAATTTAGTGATTAAAATTGTATTAAAGAACACAAAAAAGTAGGAACTATTGTTTCTATGTCAGGAACAGTTAGTATATACTATAAAATTCAGGATAATTCTTCCTCTGTGTGTTAGTAGAATAACCTGTTTTTGCATTTTATGTATGTTCAATTTAAAACAGAGATTAAAAAAATAACCATAATCTTTGAAAATTATTTGTGTCTGATTATTGTTTAAATTTCCATTTCACTCTCAAAAAGAAAACATGTCGTTGTAGCAAAGATTTTAGGTGTTTCTTAAATACTTGATTTATTATAATGCTATCTTGGTTTGGAAATTTTCATTGTCTTGTGGCTAAGCCCATTTTTGTGTATGTTTCAAATTAGGGTGTTAAAGTCTTCTTGAGACTCTCTTTATCCTGAACTAAATTTTTTATTTGATTAACTGACCCATTTTAAAATGATTTAGATTTTTTAAGTAGACTTTTTATTTTATATCAGTTTTAGGGTCACAGGAAATTGAGCAGCAAGTAGAGAGAGTTCCCCCAAAATACGCACTATCAAAATCCCACACCAGAGTGGTACATTTGTTATGATTCAGCTACACTGAACCGGAGTTCTCCAATTGTTAACATCTAACCTTGATCATTCTCTCTTGTTTGTTCTCTTTCTAGATGTACATATCTATATCTGCATCTGTGTCTATAAACTAAAACGACCTTCTTGGCAAAGTAGTTGGGCTGATTTAAACTACTCCACCCACTCTCCTTCAGGCGATGGTCCTTTGGTGGCTTCTTGAATTTATCAAAGAAGCTTTGCTGATTCCAGGGTATTTTATTAACAGCGTGATATAGAAACAGAATTAGTGATTATTAGGCGCCATCTCACATTATTTAAGAATGATCCATGCTAGAGCCATGTTGTTTCCTTGGAAAATTTGCTCTTGATTTTGAAAATGTTTATTTTCAGACACAATGTCCTACCCTCCATCCCCCAGTTACTTTGTTCCTGGCTCTGTCCCTCTTGGATAGAATATCACACCTGCCTTCTTACACAGACAGCATCCTGCCATCAGTCTTTCTAGGTTTTAGTCCACATTGAACACCAGAGTAATTTTTCTAAAATGAATATCTAATACGAGTACACACCAGTAAATAGGAACTGGCACTAGTGATTGCTTCTAAAGATTTAAAAGTATTATCCAAAAATGAGGAATTAGTCTCTAAAGTGGGAACTTTTGTTTGAGGAGCTCCTGCAAGGCAGCAGTGTGCTATACTGTGAATTGTTGGTTGTGTTAAGATCATTGTTAGTTGGATGAAGAAAACTGTATTGTTGAGAACGGGAGAGGTGATTCCTCTTTTACCCTGTGCTGGTCATAAGCTAATGACTGACATTTCAACTCCCATACACCCTACCCCTCCTCCCCACCCCACCACCATCTCTATTACAAAACATAATAGAAGAGTCCTATTTTTCTTCCCCTCCCCCAACAAGGATCTGAACTCCATTATTCAGATAAGGTTCAAGGGAAGGTGTCCTCAAATTTGCATTGGATTACAGAGCCATATGGCAAAATGTAGGTTTTCTGCTACTTCCATTTCCTTACCATTTAAAGGTGAAAACATTCTTCTCCCTGTTCCATCAGAGGCAAGCACGGGATTTAAAGTCTTCTTACTAGCTTATTTTAAACTCAGTATTTACCTGCTCTCTAGGCCTTTGACAAATATCCAGGATACAGTTAGAGTGGAAAGCAAGTGTATAAAACAAGTTGTGAAAATCAGAGAAACAGCATTAGACTGGCTCCTTGGAATGAGCTGTTCTGTTTCAAATGCACAAACGTTTCTGAATAGTAGTCATTTAGCTGTGTCCTGCCTACATCCAGTCAAAACTAACATACAGCCTCTCTAGATGATACATATACTTTTGATGACATTAAAAACTAGTATGTTCACCTTTCTTTTTAGCCTTGAGATCATCCCTGCATAACGCCATCCACTTGACTTTAGGGACCCTGGACAACTCTCTTCCTTCACTTGTACAAAGAATTTCTGCTTTCCTCCAATCCTAGATGATGAGGTTTTCCTTCAGCTGTTAAATGCTCATTCTTTCAAGCTTGAGCTTGGTCAGAACCCACTGACTTATGGAGCCCCGGATCCATTGTTTCTTTGGATCTCTCCCTCCCAATTTATTCTTCTTACCAAGCTATTCAAGTATTTTTCCATGAAAAAAAAGTCTTCTCTTGACGGCATATCTCATTATAATTACAGTACGAGGTGTGTCTTCCTTCAGAATGTTCCTGTAAGATTACAGTATAATCATCTCCATGTCCTCACCTCTCAATTTTTCCCAAACCACTAACATTAGGTTTCTGCCTTCCTTTTTCCATTAATAGTGGTTTTTAAAAGCTAAAAAATAAAAAATCACATTCTAATGGTCTTGCAAGTACAGTGCACCTGAAACTAAAAACTCACCATTCCTCCCAATCCGGTACTTTCTGTCGTCCACAAAACCCGAGATGTCTCTTTAGTCCCTTCTTCCTCACCACCCCACCTAATAAGTCACCAAATCCGACAGCTTACTCTTAAATTCTACCCTGTTTCTATCATGATTTCTTTAGATAATCGATGGGCCCAGCATATATTCAGTGCTTAATAACTAGTTAAATATATGAACTAATTTAGCAAAGAAGGGCAGCTGTCAAAACAATACCACTAACTGCTTCCCTTGCCTGCTAATGAGTTTCCAGGAAGCTCTGCGATCCCTCAGCTTGCAGCCTGGATGCTTCTCTCTCAGGTCCTGGATACTAATTTGTACGTCCAGCATCCCATTTCTTTTGCCTTACTGGCTGGCTTCTATGATAACAGACTTAGGCTGCTCACAACACATTTGCCTAGACTTAGAACTTACTTGGTGTTTTTTGTTCTTCAACTGACAGTATGGCTAGTAGGCCTAGAATACCTGCAGTGCATCCCCAGACTTCTGTGATCCTATTCTCTCTTCTTCCTTCACAATTAGCTCCCCTTCTGCTGACTCCATTCAAGCACCGGACCATCCAGGCCTGGGGACTTCAACCTTGACCTGATGTTTCCAGCAGCCATCTTTGGCCTTTAGTTATTTAAAATTCTGAGAGTTAAGAAGCATCTATATCTTGCAGCTGTTGGAAAACGCTGAAATTTGCCGTTGGCCAAATTCTCTCTAAGTATCCATTTTTCCTTACATTATTTCTAGGCATTTTCTCCTGTTCCTTAAAGTAGAAGCTGAGGAGGTCCATAGAGCTAGAGGATTCTGTCAGTACTCTCACAACTACATAGGATAATACTATATAGATAACGTATAATACAATTGAGAAGCTGGTATAAAGCGAAGTTCTAGAAAACTAATGATCAACCCTCTATTGTATCCCCTTCTATGACAATAGTGATTATAGTCACACTCACACAGCACCTACTAGGAGCCAAAGGATGTTCTAAGAGTCGTATATGATTGTTGAATCCTATAACTAGGATTAAACTAGGATTGAGCAAAACTAGGATGCAGGTAATACGTCCATCTTCCCAGTCACCTAGGAGAACTGAAGCGGAAATGATTTGTCCAGTCACACAGATAGTTAGTGACAGACCTGAGGTCTGAGCCCATGTACCTAATTACTCATCTACCCTGCCTCGTCCTGAAGACACGTAAAAGGTTCTACACCAACTAATGCCTCACCAAACTCAGACCCGCTGCCTTGCAAAGTTGGACACGTGTTCCTGCTTTGCTTTCCTGATGCGTAGTACACTTTACAAAGCTTGACACCAAATGTCAGTAAAAGAACAGTGTGTGATGCGAGAAATAAACATCATTCCAGGAATTCAAGCATGCCGTCTGCCCAAATGAGATTATTGTTAACCTGAGGAGAATACTGACTTGGGTTTCTCTTCAGTTACCTACATGGATATATTCTGGAACTAATCCTTAACAGGATTTGGGAAATCAGTATAGGGGAGCTGAGCAGAAACAGGGGCACAGTTAGGATCCTGTTTTCTTTCCTGAAGTTTCCAGCACCTGGCTGATTTCCAAAAATCTTATCAGGAAAACAGAATATAATTATAGTATTTATCCTTTATTGACTATCAACTCCCCCAAATGTTTTCCCATTTGTTATCTTTAATCACCCCAAAGCCCCAAATTAGATATATCACTTCCCCATTTTGCAGATGTTTCCAAAGGCAGAAAGAGTTTCGCTCTACTCAGTTAAAAACTTGTGGAGATGAGACTGGAATTAAAAACTGAGCTTCTTTGATCCCAGTGTGTATGCTTTTTCCATAAACACACTTTGAATTTAGTTAGTAGGAAGAACTCTTTCTCAAGCAGTGGAGCCCCGAACATACTCTAACCCCTAGCGAGCATCTGTGGTTCAAACTGAATTGACACGATTCCTGCTAGCTCTTTAATCCAATGAGATGGGTTCTTTCTAGCCTTGATGCCTAAACATTTTTATATACATATACCTGGCAAATTAACAGTTGAAGATTCATCAAGCATGTTTAATAACATGAAAAAGTACCTAAGGATGAGGGGAGATTAAAATAACAAAAACCAAACTGGAGAAAAAGGTAATGCAAAGTGAGTATGTCAGTCAGTCTGGATGGGCTAGGCCACACTGAAGCAACAAAGAGAAGAAAAAGATCTGTGACTTGACCAGACAAAAATTTATTTCTTGCTCACCTGTTTAGGGTTCGAGTGACTAGCCAGGGAAGCCGCCTTGAATGTGATTGGTTAGGAGTCCAGGTTGATTCTGTGCCTCTTTTTTGACATGTGCTTTTCACAACTTCAGCGAAAGAAAGTGCTGGTGGGTCTTGTACTGGCAACTTAAGTATTTCCACACAGACAGGACATACGAGGACCATTGAGTTCGTGAAATTGTTGCAACAATGTTGCTAACCTTTTCTGATATCAGAGGGATTAGTCATTATGAATTTGTACCAACTGGACAAACAGTTAACCAAGTTTATTATTTGGAAGTGCTGAAAAGGCTGCATGGAAAAATTAGATGACCTGAACTTTTCGCCAACAATTCATGGCTCTTGCATCATGACAATGCACCAGCTCACATGGCACTGTCTGTGAGGGAGTTTTTAGCCAGTAAACAAATAACTATATTGGAACACTCTCTCTACTCACCTGATCTGGCCCCCAGTGACTTCTTTCTTTACCTGAAGATAAAGGGAATATTGAAAGGAAGACATTTGGATGACATTCAGGACATCAAGGGCAATATGATGACAGCTCTGATGACCATTCCAGAAAAAGAGTTCCAAAATTGCTTTGAAGGGTGAACTAGGTGCTGGCGTCAGTGCATGGCTTCCCAAGGGGAGTACTTCAAAGGTGACTGTAGTGATATTTAGCAATAAGGTATGTAGCACTTTTTCTAGGATGAGTTCACGAATGTAATTGTC
This sequence comes from Rhinolophus ferrumequinum, assembly GCF_004115265.2. Lineage (NCBI taxonomy): Eukaryota > Metazoa > Chordata > Mammalia > Chiroptera > Rhinolophidae > Rhinolophus > Rhinolophus ferrumequinum. Next base: position 22,248,920 of record NC_046309.1, read on the forward strand.
AGACCTCGTATATCACTTCCATTCCAACCCACTGGATTTCCAATATGTCTAGAAGGAAAGGAGAAACAGATCTGGGTAATAGTGATATTGTCTACATAGAGTAAAAACAGAAAGAAACATGGGGTTAGGGAGAGGGAGAAAGAATGAGAGTATAAAATAAGAAGATATAAAGAAATTCAAAATCAACCGAGTACACAGTTTTATAATTGCATACTGGATTTGTAATAGTTTTGCTATCTTTTCTTCATTCTGAAAGTTAAAAATTATTCTAAAGTCTTTCAGGGGAAAATATGTAAATCTCCACTGTCAGAGTTGAGTCAGCTCACAAAATGTTAACCCATAACCTCCTTCAATCTGTGACATTTTTTCCATCCCAGAAGGCGGCTGTAGGGGGTTGAAGAGGGTGGATGAATAAAAGTGAAGGGACTGAAAATGGCAGTAAGGCAAATAGTTTGTATTATAAAAGCTAATCACTTCTCTGATTCTTCCCTGTGGTTTTGTTTGTTTGTTTGTAACCTTTGAAAAGAAAATCATTGATTACATTTATGTACTTTAAAATCATGAAGGTATGAACTCATTACTTGTATTTATAACAGTGCCAGTCATTCTATCACTGCTTAAAAAATGAAAAATGATTTTACCACTTTTAACTTGAGCCACATTTCTTTCATTTTACAGTAAGAATATAGTTTTAAAAAGATCTATTGCTGGAAATAAGTAAAGAGCCCGAGGAAAGAACATAGTCCTTCAGCTCAGCTGAGGTACGTCATGTTCCCGTCTGTTGTACTCCCCAGAGCTAATGCAATCGAGGTTACATACAAATTGAATTGGCTTTCCAGATTTTCATATCCTTGTAACAGGTTGTTGAAGAATATAAACTCATAGAGTAAAAATATGAGAAACTTGAATTTTTGTCACTAACTTTCCTTAATAGTTACAATGTTGTAAACTGCTCTTCCCATTTCTTAGTGCATCTTGGTCAGTGTCAAATTTTTCCAGACTTTTTAATCAAAATTTAATCAAATTTTTAATCAACTTTTGTTGATTAAAACTCCAGACAAGTCCACAATATCAATATTGTATAGGTTCAAAGCTCTTTTTCACCAGGGAGAGACAGATGCAAGTAGCTTGGTGGTGGTGGATTCTTTTCATAGGATTCTCACTCCTAAATCTTCTAAAAGCTCTGACTCCTCTGGGCCTGGGGTAGAGATATTATAAAAACGTGACAAATATCTCCTCACTTATCTGTACGATGACACAATCACCTTCTGATTGGTCCTTGCCACTTCTCTATTATTGATTGGCGGTCTGTGCCTTTTGGAGGGTATTTGAAGTCTAACTCTTACTCTTGATGGGTTGGCAAATATATGGATGTTTGGAGCTTCTTCACTTCAGTGTTTTCTGATGTGCATGATCTGGTGTTGTCTTCAGCTTTCCCCCATTAAAGCCTACAGCCATTGGTCTACCCTCCCGCCTAGACCCCTGTGGCTGGTTACCCTCTAGTTTACCAGTGGGAATCCCTCTCAGGTAAAGAACTGGCAGGATAGCTGAAGCCCAGCTACCTTCGGAGTTGTCCATTCCATCCATAGATGTATTGAGCTAAATAATGGTCTGTCCAAAGATTTCCACATCCTAATCCCTGGAATCATTGAATGTGTCAGTGCATGGCAGAAAGGAATTAAGTTTGCTGGCAGAATTAAGGTTACTACTAATCAGCTGACTTTAAATGACAGGCTATGCTGGATTATCTGGGTGGATCCAATGTAACCAGAAGGACTCTTACAAGTGGAGGAGTGAGGCAGATTAGGACAGAGTGGTGTGATATGAAAAGGACCCAACGATCCGTCGCTGGCTTTGAAGATGGAAGAAAATGGCTATGAGCCAAGGAATGTGGGTGAATTTGCGTTAAGCCACTAAATCTGTGGTCATTTGTTATGATGTCTAGAAAACTATTGCACTAGCAGCCCTGTATCCTTGTCATGCCAGTGTTGCTACCTGTTCTACTTGGCTGCCTCCTCTTTCTTCATTCCTGTACTTACTTTCCCCAACTCAGGCAGGCAAAGGTACAGACGAGGCAGATGTTTAACCAGGAAGCAAAATCTACTTTCCCTTCATACAGGCAGTGTCCATCATTCTATTTTTAAATTTGTATTTGGAGATGGAGCATTTAGAAGATGATTAAGTCATGAGGTTAGAGCCCTCATGGATTAAAAATGGTGCCCTTATAAGGGTTGAAGAGACAAACATTTTCCCCTTCTCCCATATGAAGTTATTGTTAGAATAAGGCTGTCTACGAGTTAGAAAGCTGGTCCTGAGCAGACACGAGATTTGCCAGGGTCTTGATCTTAGACTTCCAAACCTCCAGAATGGTGGGAAAAATTTTTCTGTTATTTGTAAGCCATCCACGCAGTTATAGACACTGAAACAGGCTAAAACTAATTTTTCTTTTTTCTCTTAGCTCTTTTACTTTTTCTTTGCTTCCTAGGAGACTTTTCTCAACTCTCTTCCAACATGTCTACTGAGTTTATTGTTTCTTTTATCATCTTTTTCATTTTCAAGAACTCTTTTTAGTCTTTAAATATACTTTACAGGTAGTATCCTGTTTTTCTTCCATGAATGCTGCATTTTACTATCTATTTTACTTTCTCCAGAGATGAAATCCTCCAGTCTCTACCAGGTTGGGGAAGGTATCATAATCTGACTGTATGAAGTAAGTCAGAGGATCGAGAATTCTAGATTCTTCTTAAACAGAGTTTCAGCCAATCTGCTGTTTTTAAAACCATCTTTCCCTCTACTTGCAAAAGCACCTGGAGCTTCCAGCTGTGGTATTTTCAGGGATCAGCAGTGCAAATTGGTTCCTTAATGGCTTTTCACTGCTGGCAGTTCTGGATCCATCTATCTTAGGGCTGATAGATCGTTAACATTCATCCTGATTTTCAAATTCTGATTTTTCTCCGTTTGTCATTATTTTCCTCCTGTTTTCTTTGTTCTTGCGCTATCATTCCTTAAACAATTCTTAGGTGTTATTTAAGTAGGGCTTCTAGGAGAAGTAGGGCGACATGTGTATGTCCATTCCACTATATTTAATATCTTTAACTGGAATGGCACCGTACATGTTTATGAATGATACCCTTGGGGTCATCCTCCCCATGCTAATCACCTGGCTTTGGGGAAAAAGAGGCTTGGTACCAGAAAGGAACCCTCTCAACACAAACACTGTGCTTCTTAGAGAACTGGAGACTCCCCACCTTTCCCAGCTGGTTCCACAGCAGGTTCTAGAGCCATTTAGAAAATCTTGCATTAAGGGTCTTATCCCAGTTTTTGTTTTGGAGTGACTCTGTTTAGATTTTGACATGTGAGTTTTGGTCTGGCCTTAGCTAAAATTCTGAGATAACAGGAAAAATCCCACATATATCCAATTATATCTTGAATTAGTTATTATTTATTTCCTAAGAAGTCTCCCTCTCCCTCCAAGTTAAATTATAGAGTTGTTCTGAGTGATCAAACAGCGGATAATTGTTATTTTGTTAGATTTATTTCATCTGTGCCTTTTGATGATCTATATCCTGTCCTTAGACATAACAGTATAAACAGATTTTTGTTTTTGTGCTCCTACCAATTTATGCAGGTGTTCAAATGCTAATTATTCAATGCCAGAATGCATGTCTTCCTACATGAATATGACTAGGTATATTTCATAATATATGACTGTATGTGATAAAGGATACAAGTATTGAATTAGGACTTGTAGGAAAAAAATCTTATATAAGACCATCAATCAAATCAAAGGGATCACACTTATTATATTTTGAAGCATTTCATTTTTCATTTGTTTCCTTTTAAAAATACTTAATGGCTTAAAACAACTTTAATACTAGTTCATCGAACACACACACGCGCACACATCATAAATTCTCAGGAAGCAAGGTTAAATGGAATCATAATCAATGATTTACAACTCTGCAACTCTACTTTTCTTTTTAATGTCCCCCTGATTCTTTTTAATGTCCCCCTGATTTAAGGAACTTACCCTGGAACTGCATCTATGTCCAGAAATAATAATTTCCATGCCTTCTCATTGTTCTTTTCTCTTACATTATTCTATTATGAGTAAATTCAAACATGAGTGTATTTTTCTATATGAGAGAAGACAGAGTCATTGCTTTATTTTTTCAATTCTCCCAGTTTTCTCTCTTTTTTTGAGGAAACCTCACAGATTTTCCTCAATGACAAGATTATCCAAAAGTCAACTCCATAGCTCCTGTGCTTAGTGCTCAGAGCTCATTTTCACCACCACTTTTGGTCTTACAAACTTGCTGCAAGTATGTTAGGAGAATAGAATTTACCTCATCCTACCTATCTTGCATATGCCTGCTAACAATATTTTACAATACCATTTTCTACAAAAATGTAAATAGGTTAGGAGAAATATCTGATAGCTAATTCCATCAAAACAAAAGAAAATAAAGTATATTGTGCTGTATTGCCAAAAATAGATCATTCCTTTGAGGGTGCTCACATAGCAAGGTGACTCTTCAGTCAGCTCGAGGTGATGATGACTACATTTTGTAGGCGGTCAATCAGGAAAGTCACATAATGGGAGCAAAGTGCCAGCTTTGCCTGGAATTGAGCCATCACGCCCAGAGCAAAAGGCAAGAATGAACTCCAGCAGAGTGGTGTCAATTAATGAATGTTTTTCTTCACGAGGAGTTGCCAAGATTTTTATAGTTGAAGGTGGATGTGGATTTCAAGGCACAGAGATCCATCTGGACTCTGGTCTGTCATTTGCTTGGTGTGTGAGCTTGGGCCGATTACTTATCTAAACCTCATTTGCCTCCTTGGTAAAATGCTAGTATTGTTTATCTTACAGGATTCTTAGGAGGATTAAATGAGATAGTTTGTGAATGCCCTTTGTAAATTGTCAGATGCTATAGAAATCCAGCTGGTATGATTGTTTAATGCTTTCTATAGCTGAATGGTAGTTTATATTTGCATTGTAAGACAATCAAATACAGGGCCTGATATAGCATATGCTCAATAAATAGTAGCTCCTTTCTTTATCAAAGGAAGACAGGAAAACGTTCCATCAGTAATGAGAAATTATAAAACACTATAAAGATTGCAGCACAACATAAACATTTTGGGGGGGGGGCAGAAAGGCAATTACATGGAATATTCTATAGTTTATAAAATCTGATTTTCCAAGGATTATCATTATTACAAAAAGTAGCAACTATGCATATATGAGATATATGGAACAAGTAGTTTCTCCTTTTCCTAAAAATTAGACTAAATAAGCAAAAATTTACATAAGTCAAAAGTTTAGTGATCATTATAATAATAATGGTGAAGTTTAACATTTTTTAGGAATAGGAAAGAAATTTAGAAATCCTCTCTTTACTATTTCAATGAAACTAAGATTACTCAGAGATCTCATTTAAGTAACCAGTTATTTACTTAAATAACTAATACTAAACAATATATCTAGTTAGTAAGAAAACCAGACCTAAAACCCAATCTATTGATCCCTAACTTTTTTCTGTACCAGGCTGTCAATTTTATCACTTATGATTTCATTAATTTGATAGGCAAGCATTCTATTATTAAACATTCTCTTCTTGAAATAACAATAAGTATTTTCTTTAGAACATGCTATTTCTAGAAATTATGCTGCCTAAAAATGTCCACTGATCCTATACCTTGTTCCTCATTGGTTCTTCTCACCTATTTAATTGTTAGAACTATGTTACCTTCTGATAACCACTAAACTGTTGTCTTTGTCTATGAGTTTTTGTTTCTTTGTTTGTCTTGTTCCTTTGTTGCTTTCAGTTTTATAACCCACATATCAGTGAAATCATACGGTTCTCAATTTTTTCTGTGTGACTTATTTCACTTAGCGTGATAATCTCAAGATCCATCCATTTTGTCACAAATGGCACTATTTCATCTTTTCTTAAGGCAGAGTAGTATTCCATTGGGAAGGGGGGTGGGAGATGAGGGTAAATGGGGTCAAATATGTGGTGATGGAAGGAGAACTGGCTCTGGGTGGTGAACACACAATGTGATATATAAAGGATGTATTACAGAATTGTACACCTGAAATCTATGTAACTTTACTAACCATTGTCACCCCAACAAATTTTAATTAAGAAAAAAAAGAATAGAATCATCAAGAAGTTAGTGCAATCTACGAGAACACAGCATAAACCTTTACTCCTGACGTTAAAGAGAACTTGAATAAATGCCAGTTTTCTACATGAAAAATAAAACCAAAATTATGCTAGATAAAATGAGCTGTTGATTTCTTAACAGCAGTAACAAATCCTATGGATTACCTCCCTCAACATGTATTTAATCCCCTTTCAGGATGCAGAGGCTAGGAAGCTAAAAACTACATTTCTCAGACTCACATGAAACTAGGATCCACTCATCAGATGACCTGAGGAAGACGTATTTGCAAGCAAGTGGCTCCCCATTGTCACTGGTACAAATAGCAGAAGAGGTGGCAGAATTCTGGGGCTGATAGCTGTTTCAGAAGTTCCTCATTACAGATTCCTCATTGAATCAGAGGCCAAAGATTTTTACACTTTATAATCCAGTCCTCATAACTATAATGTACTATTTGCATGATATGCCATTGGGTGACTAAATCAAACAAATTTAAACATTTCCCTGTTGTGCATTTTCAACTAATCCCTTCCAAGTTTTACTATTATAAATAATGTTGTAGTGAAAGTCTGAATGTATAAAGTTATCTCCTTTAAAGTTTTTCTCCTGAGGATAAATTAATAGAAAGGAGATTATGAGCTGATGGACATGCTCACTATTAGGCTTTTATTATACAGAACGGCCTGAAAGGGGGCCTTTTCTAGGCAGAGGACAGAGAAATGAATGTATGTACAAACTGGGAGAAATGTAAATGATTCCCTGAAATTAGAGAGCCACTGTTTTGTCCTGATTCTTTTCCAGATCTACAGGCTGGAAAGACTCCTCCTCATGGAATGATGCCAATCAAAAGTAGAGGCAGGAAGCATGGTGGAAGTTTGGGGAACTCTTCCTCTGGATGGAGTAAAAGTGAAGAATGGAACTTCAACTTGGCTTCTATGCAGCACCAGAGAAGGGAAGTCAGAATCTATGGACAAGGCTATTGGATAACCCTTACAGAATTAGACATCGTTATTTACTATATAAATATTTATAGAACGTATAACCTTTATAAAATTATAAAAAATTGAAAATCTCCCATGTTTCAAACCATTAAACTTTGTCAATTTTCCTTAGTAATGTTCAGTAAAATGATTAGACTTAAAGGGATACGTTTACTTTTGGGAGCATCAACAAAGGAAGGAAGCAGGGGCGGTGCCGCTCTTCAGAGCACAGCTGACGGTGAGCTGCTTGGTGAGATGAGCTGATTGGTCCCTTCTCATATCTGACCCTTGGATCTAGTGCCTCATCAAGGGTGTCTGGGGACTGAGAGCTCTCTTGTGTAAATAGCCGAGCACTACAATGGTGTCTGCCTAAGTGGTACACCTAATGGGACTAACACCCATCCGTGGTATTTTTTCCTTTTTCACACAAATGTTCTTAATAGCTGAGTTATTTTGTATCTATCTTCATAAAATTTTTTGGCAGAACAAAAATATCTAAAATAATGATTAGCACTGGGAACATAAATTAAGTACAATCACGATATATTTCTAACCCAGTTAACACAAAAGCCGATAAAAAGCTATCAGATTGAGAAATAAAAATGTTTGCATTATTAGCCCAACTAAAAGTATTTATTAATCACCTACTTTGTACATTGTACTAGACACCATGGAACTGTGGGAAAAGCATGAGAGACGTCCATCCCTGCCTTCAAGGCACTATCAGGCCTAATGTAATGCATACTGGTTGATATTACCCAGTTGGACATTAAGTGAAACATATATTGTATACGCATGCATCTGTTGCATTTTTGTTCTCTGTAAAATAGTGTGGAAACATTGAAATCTTCAGTGTCAACATGCACACATATAAGCAATTGGGATTACTCTTCAGCTATAATTCTCATAATGCTTTTGTTTAACATATTTTTAGAATGGTTGTTGGACATACTCAAGAATGTACTGTCTTTTTTTCATGGAAATGGGTTTTTGATTAAGAATTATGAGCTCTCTATTATCCTGTCTGATGTGTTGACTTTTGAAGCTGTCATTCAGGATAGGTGAGTTGCAATGTACAATGACGCATGCATAAATTGTGATTGAACAAGTTTAAATATGCGTTCAAATGATTTTAGAGCAAATTTCACAATGCTAATTGTGCTTCAAAGTAACCTCTCTTATGATTCAAATCTAACCAAAGGATTTAATGTCATCCAGTTATTATATAAAACAAATGTAAGCTAGAGCAAAATGTATTACTATGACATAGGTAATACTACATAAGATAGATAAATTAGACCATGTTGCATAAATATAAGTTTTTATATTTACCATGTCTTTAATAAATATGTTAAATTTGGCATAATTAATAATTCTGCAGTATTCGTTCCATCTCATAAATGAAGACCGGTCCATGATTTTTTAAAATATATATTAACCTTAAGTAAGATATAAGGTAAACATGTACCTTTATTATGTGTGTAGGGGAAACAATGTATTATCTAAAAATGTGGTTGTTATATCTCACTATTTTTATACAGATAAGGTGAGAAACCTCATATGGTAAGATTATACTTTTATAATTTGTTAAATTTTGTTTAACAAAATTTATTTGGAAAATTATTAATTAACTGTCCCAAACTGATATTCATTAAAAATTTTTATTCTGGAATTTTTGCTTAAATTATCCACTGAAAATAGGTATGCCCATCTGCAAAAAAAAACCCAAAAAACAGGCAGTATTCCTTTCAATTCATTATACTGCTTTTTCTGACAAATATAATGAATTTTTAAACTATCCGTAACATAATAGGTTTTTATCGTGCAATGCTTCATTTTTAAAGTAATGAGATGAATTAAAAACAATATTTGACTTGAGCAGGAATTGTATTATATCCAGTATTAATTATCCCTAAAGTAATGTTTCTAATTTTTGTTGTATTTGATATTACTGAGGTTTTAATTACATAGAGTTAGAACTGGGATGAACAAAACTTAGCTTTAGTAGAGTCATCCATGCTGAAAGTGCATTTTGTGGCTTGGGTCAATGATGACTTATTACACTGACTTACTATGGCTTTTGAGAAGAACTTGTCAAATACGGCAATAAATCAACGTGGGCTGGGCAATCATTGCAATTTGTCTTTACACCTTCTGTACCCGCCTACACAGTATTTCACAAAATGAATTTGCACTCATGTGATAGTTTTATAGTTAAAGTAGAAATACCAGACTCTTAAAATTATTAAACTTTAAAGAGGAGAGACATTGTTCGTGATTCAATGCACAAAAGTGGGGGAAGGTAAATGATCCCCTGAGACTAGGGAGCAATTGTTTTGTCTTGATTCTTCCTCTGACTTACAGGTTGAAAAGACTCCCTTCATGGAATGATACCAATCAAAAGTACAGGCAGAAAGGATGTGGAAGTTTGGGAAACCCTCCTTCTGGATGGAGGAAAAGTGGAGAACAAGTTTTGGAATTTCCTGTAAAAATAGTTTATCATCTGTATTAGCTTTCTATTGCTTCGTAACATTATCCTAAAATTTAACAGTTTAAAGCAACTAACATGATTATCTTACATAATTTCTGAGGCTTAAGAATCCAGGAGTGGCTTAGCTGTCTGGTTCTGGCTCAGGGTTTTTCATGAGATAGCAGTCAAGCTATTATTGGGTGGGGTTCCAGTCTCTGAAGACTTCTGTGGAGCTTGGAATGTACTTCCAAGTTCATTCATGTGACTTGTGGGCAGGAAACCTCAATTCCCCATCATGTGCGGCTCATGACACGGATTCTACCAACGCAAGTGATCCAAGATGGACCCGGCAGGTTTTTATAAACTACCATCAGAAGTGGTACGTTTTCACTTCTACTGTAGTTTATTGGTCATACAGACCAACTCTGCTACAATATGGGACGTGACAACATGAGGATGTGAATATTAGGAGCCACAGCTCCATGAGAGCCATCTTGGGGGCTGACTACCATGCCACCCTTCACTCAGTTACTTATTTATACATTCGTTCATTTGTAAGTAGTCATTAAGCCCCTTCTATGTGGTAAGGACTGTGTTAGATCCTGAAGATACAACAATAACCAAAAATGGACATAGTTTCTACACTCATGGAGACAAAGAAGCACCAGACATTTACAGTGATTAAAGCTTTGTCAAGGAAGCTCAAGGACTATCCCATAAGATCCCACAGTATTTTTTCAACATAGCCCTGGTGCTTATCTGACTCCCTGAGTGTAGGGAGCATCCCTACTCCAATTAATGTACTCCTCTTTTCTGGTGATTTTCACCTCATTCCACCTTACTACATACTCCATGCAGACCATTTCTTCACCTAAAGCCTCTTTGCTTCCACAAGCACTAATTTAAACAATCCACTCCTTAATCACAATTGCTATTTCCAGCTTCCTTATTTAACTAACTGTGTTAGGATTTTCTTCAACACTATTTTGATTTCCTGTCCATCTATCTCCAGACTTTCTTCCCATCTGTCAGAATTGTCCTGTCTCCGTTTACCTCCCTATACTCTTAGTCTCTACAATTCATCATTGTAAGTTTCCCATTGCCAATATCCCAAATTCATTTCCCCTTGTTTGGCAAAACTCCAAACTAGGATGAACTCAACTACGTCATTTCTTTATGACTTGAGGTGACAGCTAGAGCACTTCAAGAGAAATCCAAAATAGGGTAAATGGGTTTCACTCTCCATTCATAGTCATTAAACTCAAATGTATACCAAGTGTGCCAGAAACGATCTCATTTTCCAAGTCAGCTTGTTCTTGAACTCTACTATTCCATTCTTTCTCCTCTGTCCTTAAATATCTGACCCATTTCCACTTTTACACCTCAACCTTCAGGAGAAAACTTGCAAAGACGAAATGGAAGCCACCACCTGGAGCTGCCTCAACTTCCCTTCACCGTGTTTCCCAGTGTAACTCTAGCCGTACCCATCCTGTCTTTCATCATCGTTCAGTGAAGGGAATGCATTGCTCTGTTTCTATCCTCTGCCTACACATGGATTCCGTCCGCATTCTAGATCCTTGTCTCATCAATTATCATCTAGCTTTTCTGTTGCTTTCACCTCTCCCCCATTATTATAATTTTCCTTCGGCATTAACCTTTAGTTTTAAGTTTGCAATAATATTTCCCCAAGTTTAAAATAAATTAAATGAACCCTTCTTGAACCATGATTCTCTTTTTATGCATGTTTTTCTCCCCTACATTTTTGCACACATTCCTACCTCATCCATTTCCCCAGAATTGTCTCCTGCTAAAATTAACTCTGCCTTTTATGTTGTTAGTTCCTATGGATAGCATTTGAGTTTTTCTTGAGCTCTATCAACTTTTGACCCAATTGACTATTCCTTCTCTCTTGAAATGCTCTTTTCTCTTGATTACAGTAATATTGCAATTTTCCAGTTTCACTCTTATCTCTATGGCAATTATTAATCCATATATTTTGGGGCTTTTTCACTTCTACTACCTGACTATAAAATAACAAGGTTCTTGGCTTATTTCTCCTCTCTCTAGCTCTAGGTGATCTTATTCTCTCCTCATAGATTAAAATAATGATACCCACTGTAGCACATAAAAGACAAATTTCAACGGCTAATTCAATAAAAGTTAGTATCTCTCTCATATTATGGTTCAATGTGGGCACGTTCCCAGTCAGCAGTCCAGGCTCCTTCTGTCTTCTCTCTTATAGATAATAAGAGATTTTTCCATTCAATTGGCAGATGAAAAAAGAGACGACGGGAAGATTCAACCGTTTGTTAACCATTTCAGTCCAGAAGTCACACACATTTTCATGTACATTCCTTTAGTGAGATCTAGTCAATTCTTCCGACCTCGATGAAAAACGGCTTGAAAATGTAGATTGACTGCCTTGACTGCTGCTTCTCAATAAACACTCTATACCAGGGATGAAGCCTATAAGTTTTTGATGCCCAGATGCTTTCTGACACCTCTTCCATGGCAGTTTATAAATTTGTGTCTCTATCCTGATATTTCCTCTGGCTCTCAAAAGCCTATTTTACCTATTCACCTGGCTGTTTCATAGACATCTCACACTGAGCTTGTGATCTTATTCCTTCTAACTCTCGCTCTTCCCTTATTCTTCATTTGCGTCTATGGATCTACCATCTACCTAGCTGCTTACTCCAAAAGACTGAGAGTCTTCTTTGACACTTCTCTCCTCCTTAGCCCCTAACTCCCATTAATCTACCCCCAATATACCTTCAAATCATATAATCTAACCACATCTATTAGTACACCCTAGGCCATTTCTCACTGACAGCTACAAGAGCCTTTTACTTGCTTTCCACATTCAATTTTTTTCCTCCCTAAATGATTCTTCAAAAACTAAGATTTAAATAAGATTATGGAGACTTCTGCTTTTACTTATGACAGAGGAACTGGAACTGAACTTCCTATCTTTCCACAAATACATACTAGTCAAAATATAAGAAATAATTGTTTTCAGATACTGAGTGATAAAGAACGTAAGATTGTGGATCCTGAGATAACAGGAACAAACTAGGTGAGGCCTACGATAATCCTCGTTTTCTGTCTAGAAACATATTCTACACATATCCTGCAGGAGAGGAATACCCAAGAGGATATTGGGAATACCCAAGAGATCATGCTGAGTTGGAGGGACTGATCAGAGTTTTGGGAGGCTGAGTGGCTAGAATCTTAGAAGTAAAGTACAGGAGAGAGGGGAGCTCTTAAGAGAATGAGCTCTAGAAATCTGCATGAGAATTTACTGCAATTTTCTGTGGGTGAAAATCAATAAGCCTGGGAAAAGAAGAATGAGAGAGCTATAAACTGAAAAATCCCAGCACCCACTCATAGCTGGAAGACATTCAAGTTCCAGGTGAAACAGAGCTGAGCTACCTTGAATATTTGTAGTATTCAGTAGAGACTCCACAAGCCATATGCTACTAGTAAGATTAACCTATCCCCTGAATAAAGGCTGTTCTAGACCCAGTCTAGCAAAGCAGATAACAAGCCTCATTAATGGAAAGTACAATGTGTAATGTAAGTGTATGACAAGGCTACCTAACCTCATCTGAGGCATCTAGAAAGGCTTTCCTGGGGACATGATTTAAGCTGGAACTTAAATGCTGTGTAAGAGTTAGCAAATTGAAGATGTGGGAGGAAAACTGGGTATTCTAGCACACGCAAGGGCTTGGAGGCAAAGACTTGGGTGAATTTAAGAACGGAAGAACAGAGTATCTAGAACAAGGTGATCTATGATGACACCAAAGAGACTAGCGATAGCCATAGACTTTAGTGTCTCAGATGTCATGTTATGGATCATCATTACACAGTGTCTGGTTGCTTCTCTTGCTCTTTGGGTGCTGGTGACACCCAACAACTTCTCTCAGGGATTACAAATGAGACAAAGGAAGAGAGAAGGGACAAAAGGGATATGGAACAAAAAAGGAAGAAAGCACAAAGGCTGGTGAAGCATTTAGAAATGGAGGAGATGCTAAGGAGGGAAAAACAGGCTTTCACCATGTTCCATAATTTTTAAATAAGAATAAAGAAAAAAATTAATTATGACTGAAATGCCAAACAAATGAAAGGCAAATTTCTGCACAGAGTGATCTCTGTCAATCTGTTTACATGAACTAAAAATTTAAGATAAAGACAATAGAAAGTCATTATGTAGAAGTTGCATGTTGGTAGTGTCACCATCAGTGAGAACCAAGAAAGAGATTATAGGTTTTGCTCCAATTTTTTTCCTGTAACAGAAAAAGAAAATTACAGTTTGTCAATGTCACAGAACAAATAGAGCTGGGGCTTATGCTTCACAGTGTACACAGCCAATTTTATGTTCAATACTTCCAGCAGATTTCTTACCATTTTATTTCCTCCAGCTGGAAAATTGTGTGAACAGTGTAGGCGGTGGTGGCAAAGAAATAATCTTTTCCATTTTGGAGATTTGAGTTTGATATGTCTGAAAGTGACTTGAGCAAGTGGAAAGGCACACACTGTTTTTGGATAGACTGAAAACAATAATATAAAGATGTTTTGTTTCCCCCAGATTATCATAATTAGTATAAGACAAAAAATAGAGCTATTTTTGAAACAGGAAAAGATGAATTCTAACATTCATATAAAAAAAAATAGATATTCAGGAATAACCAAAAAAAAAAAAAAGTCTGAAAAGGAAGAAAAATGAAAAGGAATTAGCGCTACAAGTTATTAAATGTATTATAAAATTACAATAATTTTAAAATTTTGGTATTGACAAAAGATTTGATAGACAGATCAATGGAACAGAATTAGAAGTTCAGAAATAGTCTGAATACATACGGGAATTCAGCATGTGAGTATAACGAAGATAGCATTTCTAATCGGTGGTTAGTTATCTAGCATAAGAAACTTAATTCTTGGTTGACCAATGTTTAAAGGTAAAAACTGATATCATGAAAGTATTAGAAGAAATAATAATGTAATTTTTTTTAACCTTACAAATCAAGATCTAAAAGCCTAGAATCTATCCAATGAAGCTAAGTACATTTAATATTAATATTGCTAATTAATTTTTCATGATTAAAATATTAGGACAAACAAAATGGGAGAAATATTTATAACTCACATAAGACTCTAAGAGCTATTTAAAGAAATACATACAGAGCTCATTCAAATCAATTAGAAAATAACGAGGAACTCAATAGGCTATGGAGCAAATGATTTCAACTGGTTTAGTCCAAGCTCTGAAGTCCAAGTGGTCCTGTAGACCAGAGTTGTGGGCCAGAAGCCAAGTGGAAAATAGTTTCAACAGAATCAAATCCTGCCTGAGATCAAGCACAGGGAGGGTTGAGGAGAGGCCACTGGACATTCATTTCGCGTATCGTTGTTGACCTTGGACAATGAAGTGTAGGTAGAGTAACGGAAGGTGGCGGCCAGATTCCAGTGAACTGGTGAGTGCAGCAGAGTTAAGGAAATGGAGGCAGGAACGTAGACCATTGTCATGAAATTTAGAAATTTAGAAATTTAGAAGGCAGGAAAGAGAATAGGAGAACAAGAGGGAGGAATGGAACAAAAAAGGAAGAAAGCACAAAGGCTGGTTGAAGCATTTAGAAATGGAGGAGATGCTAAGGAGGAAAAAAATAGGCTTTCACCATGTTCCGTAATTTTTAAATAAGAATAAAGAAAAAATTAATTATGACTGAAATGCCAAACAAATGAAAGACAAATTTCTGCACAGAGTGATTAATAGAAGTTTTTGTTTTTGTTTATTACAAAAGGAACAAGTAAGCATTTTTGCAGACTGCACAAGAGTCATGGGAGAAAAGCTGAAATTTCAAAAAAGAATAGATAATTAATTAGCGAGGCAAGAAGCTAGAGGGGGGCAATAGGAAATCCTTTGAGTTTTCGGTAAAGATTGAGATGGCATAATTTAAAATGAGAGATGAGCACATTCATGCTTTAACCTAGAGATACAACTAAGTAGGTGCTCCTGCCACGTGCCCAAGGCACCACCCCCCCATCTATTCCCTTCTTCCTCCTTTATCACTTGATTGCTTACAAACTTATCTCCCCAGCCTCCTGCACCCCCCAAATTAAGAGGAGGGCCTCGCTACTTGAGAAATAAATGAGGATTCTTAACATGACTCAATCCCCTTAGCAAGTAGTTGCCCAACTTAAAAGGCCAGGTTTTATGAGTGATAGAAAATTGTAAAGGCTCTGGGAAGAGTCAACCAAAATAATGCAGTTTGAAAAAACAGAACCTACGTAAGATAAAGAAAGAAAAAAAATACTGAAAACAACATACTCCCCTCCCCCTCCCCCCAAAACACCCAACGATGAAACACAGGAGAACGTGGGAAAACAAGGAAATAAGTTGAATAGTATATTAACGATTATTAAAAATAAACGCTTCAACTGCAGAAAGTGAGTGGATTCCAATGGTTGACAACTTTAGCAAGTTTCCAAATTATTAAAAACATTGCCCTTCGTCCCAGTGAGGGGATTCCTCCCCTTCTTTGGTGGAAGACATATAAAGGTAATTGCAATAGCTGTAAGTCTCCACACGTGATTTCATCATGTTGGAATAAGTTGAAAGAAATCTCATGGGCCCCATTTATTCTTTAGTTTAATGACTGATTTTATAGATGAGGAAATAGGACCAGGAGACACATGAAAGATGGCTATTTGATGACTTATAGTTCTCTGTGCTGGTAAATTTCTGCTAATTTTTTTATTGCCTTTACTATTTTTTTTTTTTTGTCTTTCAGTGGAATGGATTGGGAAACCTGAAGTTGAGCTGAGAGAACAAGTTTGATGACCCCTTGTTGCCACGTTTCTCCCACCATCCCTTCACTTCCTGGATTTCTGACATAAGATAGTTGGTCAACGTTAAATATAGAGCTAGCAAAGTCACAATTTTAAGAACAATTAAGTCCACTTAAAAGTGAATTGCAGTCACAAAAGGCTGATGAGATTCATACTTGAAAAGGCAAAGATGATAAAAATGATAAACATGAAAGTGGAAAAAAGTGGAAAACCTGGAAAAACATTTAAAATAAGACAAACTGGCAGCTTAATTGGTAATGGTTAATGGAAATAATTGCAATCCAGATCAGATCTAATGGAAGATTGGAGGCATTAAATTCTAAAATTATTGATATGATGCCCGTTTTTATTATTCTTGAGGAAAAATGCTTTATTGTAAACAAACAGAAGATATAAACAAACAATAAATTATAATGATGTTTTGCAATGCTTGATTTTATTTTTTAGTTGATTTTATCTTTTCAATGAATTTTGAAAACTTTGTGCTCTATAAATAAAACCATAATAAATGATAAAAATGTGCATAAAAATAATCACTTAGTAGATACGTAATGAATCATTTTAGAAAAAAATATGAGTAAAATATGAAAACTGAAAATATACAGAGTTGACCTCTAGAGAGACAGGTGATACCAGTGGGGGCGGAGGGCAGGAAAACGAGAAAGAAATCAAAGCAAAGCAATAAATAGCTGCTGATACTACGTGACTGGTGGGGTTTAGGAAGCAAGGGGCTAGAGTTTTAATTCTCACATGCAGAAAAGAGATAGGACCTGGCATGAAAGTGAGCTGGGAAGTGAGAACTAACTTATTCTTTAAAGCTCACAATCTCTAAAAACAGCCCTTGTTATCTCTACCTGTATCCAGGAGAAATCTAGTACCTATTAGAGTGATTATTCATTATTAAGTAAGATAAATTGTGACTATTGTTAAATTGATCCTTAATTTTCAGGGCAGAGGAAATTAATTAAATTACATAGTGTTCACAGAAAGGGTAGATCTCAACATAAGGCGGTATTTGTCCCATGGAAAAAAATAATCAAATCCTTTCTTTCCTTCTGTCCTTCTTTCCTTCCTCCCTTCCTTCCATTCTTTCAGTCTTTCTGTTTCAGAATGGCACATATCTCTGATTGAAGACTATAATCCAAATTTAATTCCTGTGTGCCACAAGCTTGAACACTATTCATGATTAAAATCAAATGTGGGAATAGTTAAATTTTGTATTCAGCAACTTAATCCAATAGAAGATTAGAAATCAGAAGGAAATAAATATTAAAAACTGGTACAGGATTTATGAAAACCCTCGTGTATGGACTGTCCACAATTCAAGTTCTATTGTTTCCTCTCCCACCACCCTCTCCCCCCCACATACACACGTTATGCTCACAATTAAAAACTACACACAATGGAAGAAAACCAACAACTATGAGAGAATGCTATCAAAAAATATGAGAAATTTTACCACAAGAACTAGAAATATCAGAACAATTCAAAAGACCTTAAACATTATATGTAAGGAGACTATAGGGACGTTCCTGTGACTCCACCCACTGGGAACAACCTCCTGCCCGCTGGATGGGGAACCTGTATACCTACTCATGGAGGTACAAGTACTGCAGAAAGCGGCAGCAAGGTCTCCAGGTGTGCCTGTGAAATTAGGGCAGAGGACACCAGAAGTATTCTCTGGAAAACTGGCTAGATTTGTGGAAGGTTCTATTGTAGTACAGTCAGATGACACTACAGTGATCAGTGAAACAAAATCTTCATGCTCTCTGCTCATACCTTTGGTGGTTAACAATAGACAGAAAGCTGAAGCAGCAGGTGGAATTCCCACATGCTCTCTCAGAAAAGAAGTTGGTTTCTCTGATGAAGAAATAGTTACTGGTGAACAATAGATGGTTCAATTAAACATCTCTTTCTAGTCGACTAGTTTTGCGATACCCAGTTCCTTTGTAATTTTTTGTAGTAGTTGGTGTTAATGAACCTGGTGTCCTAGCAAACAATGGAGCTTTTATAGCCCTCTTGTTATGAGACATTTCCTGGAATGGTATTGTTGGGGAGATACAATTAGGAATGACTGATGGAGAATGTGTTAACATGAGATATGCATGCAAAAAAATGTCTTCTCATGCTTTAAAATTGATGCATGCTGAAGCACCGAAAAGTCAGATTGTTATGTGGAAGTGTCTGCAAAATTTGTGGTGCTTCAGGATTCCTGTCACAACATTAAAGTGGCAGGGAAATCTATCCAACAAATAGTTCAAGCCGTACAGCAACGAGTAAAAGAAATTGGTGTTACCAAGCAAGTAAGTCAGATGTTATTTAATGCTTTATGAGAGATTGTGAAATACTGTCATATACTCACCTTGGAAAGAGTATTTCATTTTAATTTTGGACACTTAAAAATTTCCAGAGATCAAGCTATCAAGATAATACTGGATTACTGAGGACAACTAAAGGAAAAATTTCTAAAGGTCGTTCTATAGGAATAGAATCTTTCAATGCCATTTTACAGGAGGTTTTTCAAAGTATTATTTTGAACGACTGCAAAAGGTGTGATGGTTGAAATATGACTGCATTTAAGAATATAAACTGTAAGGTTGATATGTTTAAAGCTCTTCATGGATCAGCAGTATTTTAAAGAGGACAATTGCTGGCACTTTGTATGGTCACATTTGATTCATTAGAATTCACTGTGAAGTCTGATTTTATTATGATAACTATATAGAGGTAAGAGGTACACGTTTTATGTTGCGCTACGAGGTTCCTACTTACACAACTAGTGAAACTGACAAAGTCATTTGTGTAAATAGAAGAGAACATGAACATGGGGCTCTGACAGATAAAGCTTTATCTACTCTTCTTCAGAAAAATTTTGCTTTCACTGTGAGATGCACAGGTGAGGTCCTTGAATCCAATGGCCATTGTCTATAGAAGTGTTCACCAGTAGAGATCTCGGTGACGATTAAAGCATCTTATGTCTACATCGTCCAATATGCTAGCCACCAGCCACATGCGACTCCTAAGCTCGTGAAATGTAGCTAGCATATCCAAGAAAGTAAATTTTTAATTAATTAATTGTTGAATTTGAATTTAAATAGTCATATGTGACTGATGATTACATTATTGGATGGTATAAGTCTGCAGCATTGACCTATAGTGGGAGTTTAGAATTCATGAAAACAGAGGTCCCAACTTCATCTGCTGTTGCAGGTGAGGCAACGTGATTAATTACCAAAAACGCTCCTGAGGAGAATAAAATAGGATATTATCATTTGTTGACGGAATTAATGGGGACTGAAGATTACAATGGTGATATGAATTTTAAAATAGCTGACATCAATAAGGGAATTAGCTGTAATGCAGCCCGATACTAAATTTCCAAGGACACCAATCAAAATTTAATGGAGGCTATTCAACAAGCCTCAGTAGTACAGGAGAAGATACAAGAGGCAATGAGCACAGAATTCCAAGCCTCAAGCATTAAGAAAATAAACCAGTCCTGTTGTGGAAATTGTCAAGAGTCCATTATCGAAAATGATCCAAATTTATTGCACCAGGAATGTAATTTTTGAAACTTCAGGTACAAAAAGGGAGTCATTATTCATCAGTCAGATGAAGAAACATTTCCTGTATTTGCATCAACATATAGTCCCATGCATGACTTCATTACTAATATCTACAAAGATAATTAGGGGCTGTAATTAGAAACTGAAGCAGTTTACAGTGACACAATAACTGATATCAGAGGCACTGGAGCTATACCCATGCATGATTGCAGTACTTCACAATATCCAGCTTGGTCAATGAAAAAATTAAAAAATCCCACTGTCCTACCATTAGAAATTGGCCAATAAATCCAGGTGAAAGGTTTTGGATATTATCTGGCTGACAGAATGAGACATTATTATAAAGTAATTCAGTTTTCTGTTATAACTATTGTCAAAACTCTAAATGATAGAAGTAGTATAGTAATAGAAAGGTCAATCCTTTAATTATGATTTAATTCTTCTTTCCCATGATATCATCAATAATTACAGGGTACACCACCCTGAAAAAGACAGCAATGTTTCACTTAAAAAAAAAAAAGTGTGGATTAGTATCTATAATAAATGTGTATTAATATCTTATTAAAAGTGAATCAGAAGGATTAAAATAAAATAGAAACAAAATGAAAGATCTAGGAAATGGGAAAATAGAACAGGAATATTTGAAACATAGTAATGAATTTCTATAAATGACAAATAATAGTCATTTAATTAAAAATAAACAATGGGTGGTTCAAAGAGCAGAATAAATAGCCAAAAAATGTGTTAGTAAATTGGAAAATAGATCTAAGGAAATTTCTGAGGGAACAACACAGAAAAATAAAGGGATGAAAAAATATGAAAGATAGGTTAAGAAAAAGATAGGTTAACAACAAATTGTCTTTGAAATGATGCATCCTCATCTACAGTTCAACACAATTTTCTTAGATACAGGCCAAAAGAAAATATGATCTAATGATTCAGTATTTCAAAACAGAAAAGAAAATATGCTACTATGAATAAGCGTCAATAGAAAAAACAAATAGCAAAATTAGACCATGAAGGACCAAGATACAGTGATAATCTGAAGTGCATTATAAAATAACTTATGAAATTTAAAGAAAATAAAAATATGAAACCACAAAAATAAGCAAGCAATAGGATTTAAAATAACAAAGCAAATCTGAGAAACAAACCAGAAATTCAAAAGTAAAAAAATAAAATCACTGAAGCTGCAAAATAGATCTAAAGAGATTATTTAGAAATCAACAAAGAGACACAGAAAGAAGGAAAATAGAAAAGACAAGTTAGGTTGATAGAACCTCAATCAGCAGAATAAATGAAAATTGTAATATAAAACCATCATGTGGTTCTCAAGCCTGACCTTAGAACCACCTGTGGAAAGCACATCAGTGCCCCAGACCCACACCCAGAGATTTTTCATTAATAGCTCTGGGATGGAACCTGGTTCAGTGGTATTTTTCAAAGTCTTCACAGGTGACTTTAATGGACAGCCAGTGTTCATAACCACGATATCATCAAAGGAAAAATGAGAAGACAAGGAAGGAAAGGCTATAACAAAAAAAATTAGGATGCAAAGGAGAAAGAAAGTGGGAGATTCCGTAAATGCATCAATTTCCTTATTTTTATTAGCTGAAGATAAAAAATATAAGTGCAACTATATTTGTCAGCAAAAATGAAAAAAACAAAGAAAGATATTAAGATATTAGAATTAACTAAAATCAGATGGATAAAGAAGTGGGGGAACAAATAAAATATTATCAATATTTTTTCAGAAAAAAATTTAGAAATATACTGCCCAAAAAGAAAATGCTAAGTTTAATATATAAAGTTACAATTATAAAGGTAACCAGTAGTACAGAATATAACACTTCTCAATTTTCAGGAGATATATACATCAAAACCAAAGCAAACAGTGAATAATTTTTTAAGATATACAAGCAGAGAATATATCAAATAATTTAATGGACTAAGACCATCCACATCTGTCATAATGATAAATTTGAACTGCTTTAACTCATCTATTAATTATTAATTATTATTAATTATCTATTAATATTATATATACTTAATTACATATATAACTAAAACCAAGTGATTTAAAAAATTAAAAATAAAAGGATGGCTAAAGCAAATCTAGGCAACTACAAATAAAATGAAAATAGATTTTCATTGTTAACTAAAAAGATAATGTAAGTAGGAATATATTTCATATAAAAATATGCACAATTTATCTGAAGAATTATCAAAAAACTCTTTAAAGACACTCATACCC